>NW_006437736.1:10922211-10976990 GCF_000325575.1 Pteropus alecto | reverse complement strand
AGGGCTTGATGAAGGAACAATGGCTTCTGCCAGCACTTCTGTCAGGGAGAAAGCTACCTCTCCAGCCCTTGCCTTGAAGCCAGACAGTTCAGTTCCTTTCTGTATGTCCCTGGCTAACCCAACACTGGAGCTTAGAGTGAGTAAGTGCTTCAGTGAGTAAGTCTGTGTGTAGGCTGTGTGTGGGCCATTTAAGAGAAATAACTGGGACTCCAGCAGCCCTCCGTCTCACTCAGCCACAATCTTCACTGATTTTCACAGCCAGAAATCATGGAGACCTCTCTTACCAGCACTGGAGCCCTGGGCTGGGGAGCCTGTTGTGGGCCTGGGACCCCTCGCTCTCCAGAGGGTACCTCCACAGCTGAGATAGCCCTCCTGATTTTAACCACCACATGCGGGTGTGTGACTAGCCTATTCCTAAATCTCCCACTGTCCCCACTACCAGTCTCAAACTGCCTTCTTTGTATCCTTAGTTATAAGATTTCTGTTTAGCTAGACTTAGGCAGTTCTCATTGATGGCTGTAGTTTAGTTGTAATTTTGGTGTGGTTATGGGAGGAAGTGAGCACAGTGTTTGCTTGCTCTTCCATCTTTACTAGAAGCTTATTACTTGCTTTGAATGTCACCTTTTCACATTCAAAGTGAATGATTCTACTAATAATGCTTATAAACCACAACAAAGATATTTCATGTACTTCCATGTTCTACATAACAAAAAGTCAAAGTATATGGAAATAATTGCTGAAAAGACTTGAGTAACTTAACAGAAACAATAATACTTTAAAAAAGACAGAAATAAAAAGGACAGAAAATGTACATAATATAATTAATACAATTAATTTAGCATATATAGTCAGTTGAGACTAAATACCCTTTAAAGCACTTATTAAGTTAAAAAAATAATATTTAGGCTGACAAATAAAGCTCAGTAGATCATTCAGACTAAAATTTATAAAGATGACATTCTCTTGCAGTACAATAAAACTGAAAATTTATAACAAAATAGATTACTGACATGTAAAATTATTAGATCAAAAAAGAAACCTAACTAAAAGTAAAGAGACTTTAAAAAATAAAAATAACAAGAAACCTATTATTTCTTCTATCTTTTAACATTGTTTTGAAAGTTCTTGCCAGTGCATTAAAGAAATAGAAATTAGGATTAGAATTTATGTGATTATGACATAAATAGGGTCTCAAAAATGTTTGTCAAATGACTTGTATAATAAAGTACTCTGAAAACAAAGATAAAATGATTGATATTTGCAAATAATTATTTTAATGTAAGCTAATTTACTAAAAACTATCAGAATAATAGAATTCCATAAGATGGCTAGATGCAAATTTGCAAAATCAGTAGCTTTCCTATATGAACTAGAAAGTATAATAGAAAAATTGTGTCATTTCTATAAAGTACAAGATTAAATTTATTAGAAATTGTGAGGGGACATAGGTTAATATAAAGAAGATCAAACATTCTTACTAAGACATATAAAAAAATAACTTGAATAAATGGAGAGACAGTAGTATATTGCTCAATGGACAGATAGAATATTGTAAAGGTTTCTGTTATCTTCGAATTAATTTATAGGTTTAATGCAATTCCAGTTAGATTAGTTTACATGGAATAGGCTAGATTAATGAAAATGTTTGAAAAATTAAAAAGTGGGAAAAGAGAGATTTGTATTATCACATAAAGTATAACAGAGTTGTGTTTGTGAAATAACAAGCAGACAGCTCTTGGGACTCAATTTTTCAAATCAGAAACAAGCACTAATATAAGTAATCAAAACCAGAAATAAGCCATGAAATGAAAGATCAATAATGTTGACTACATAAAAATTTAAAAATAGGTTTTTTTTTGTAACACACCCTAAAGAAAATTAAAAAAGCAGTCAGAGCTAAGAGGAAGCATTCTGTGGAGAGATCCAGGAGTGAGTTTAATTTCTTTAGTCCGAGCATGGGGGAGAATGCTGAGAGAATTGAAAGATGGTAGCTCACATGTACATCTGTGACTTCCAGTCCTTACCACCTCTTCCTGGAATACAGCAACCAGGTCAAGTATTCTGGAGGAATGGGATAGGGAGGAGGTGGAGAAGAGACCAAGCTGGTTGGAAAATCACAGGCAACCAGTCTCACGATGCAAGTTTCAGAGGATAGATTGCCAAATCCCTGGTGGTCACTGGTCCCAACTTCCTAGTTCAGGCAGACAAAACATTTGCCAAAATGGATGCCAACTAACTGGGAGATTCTTGGAATTGCTGCAGCTGAGCAACCAACCACAAGATCCAGAATCATCATCATTAAAATTGAAGCAAGAGGCCAATAGCCAGTGGGACCAAGATGAATTTGGAACCCCAACTCCTGGAACAAGCTATCCAGACTCACATTGGTCATTTCATTAGCATTGTGTTGATGTGACCCTACATTTTATTCAAATCAAATTTGAATCATTTTTGGATCATCTTTATCATGTTATAGAAGGGTTTTGCTATACCTAGCAAGTATTTACCAAAAGAAATATAAATTTTAGGAAATATGTAAATTGCAGGGAAAATAGGTGATATGTATCAATAGAGGGGGCATGAGAGACTTTCTAATATTTGAAGAATGGGCCAGATTATCTCAGCATCCATGAGAGATTAAAAAAACAAGGTTAGGAATCCCTACAGGTGATTGAGGGAAGGGAGAAAATTAAGTAGTCATTTAACACGCTCAGCTTTTGTTGGTATCCGGAAAGTGATAGTGGCTGGAAGCTTGCACATGATGGAACCAGGGAGACTGAGATCTGTTGGAAACAAGGTAGCTTGTCTAGGGGTCACTTTTCTATAGTTATCTTTTCAGTTTTATAGAGAACTGTTCATGTCCTTTTATTTTCGATCCAATTATGTTTTTCCTACATCACATGTCAGCTCCAATGAAATCTTATGGTGCGATTTGCATAGAGATTTACATAGAATACACTTGATCTTAGCCAAAAGGTCGAGAAGCGATGAGATTTACATAGAATAGAGGCCGGCTATTTCTTCATAATCAGGAATATCACAGGAATATTTATGTATAGGACAGAAACAATTTTGGATATTCTTCTTGCATAATTTCAGTGACAACATTCATTAAAGATTTATTACTTTGGGGTAGTTTTGCAAATTCTTGTAGAACCTTTTAACTGACTTTATCTTTTTGTATTAGGAGAAATGATTCTCTACTTGAAATTAAAAAAATGAAATATAAGGACAGTATTTTCTATAAAAAGGCAACTAAACCTGTGAAGAAGTTCAAAGCTGTAATAATGGAGATTGGAAGAGTAAGTTTCATATGAGTTTTGAATTTTAAGTTAATGAAGTGAAGAGATTAATGTATCTAGAGATGATTGACTGCATTATAATTCATTATAATATGAAACAGATGGAAATACCACAAGCGTAATTTCATGATTATATAATAAATTATAATTCTTAAGTTAGTGTATGGATATTTTTACAATCATTCTTTTTTTTGCCTACAGGGATACTTTTGTTACTTTTGATAATTTTAACTGGGGGATATAAAGAAACCACTGTATTTTAATGTCAAGAGTATGAGTAAATTGTAGTATTGTGTTCAGAATTTAATCTTAGTTTGTAATATTTTTGTTTTCTCTTCTATTAAGCCTACAGAAATACAAAGAAAAAGAAGTAGAAAAAGGGAAACTCTAAGAGATTTTTTTGCCAAAAATCCAAGTATTTTTGAAATGACGGAACATGAAAGGTATTGATTTTTTAATTAATTCAGTAAACATTTACTCGAAGGTTACTACATGTTGAGGATTATTTGGGAACTGAAGGTACATACTGATTAACTAGACAGATAAGATCATTGTCTTCAAGGAGCTTACATATCGATGAAAGAAGCACAGTAAACAAGTAACATACACGTAAGACAATTTAAAATTTTCATAAATTTTATAAAATAAATGAACAGAATGATAGTTATAGAGTACTTGGCCAGAGGTCGAGATGGTGGCAGCAGTAGTTTAGATAGGGTAGTCAGGAGACCAAATTGATAAATTACTTTTAGTTATTGGTAGGTAATGTTCTTGTTTATAAAACTTAAACCATGAAACTTATCATGGTAAAGTGCTTAGCATCTATTTTTATGTGTGCATTTGTGATTCTTATACATTCTTTATATATCTTGCCTTCATTATGTAATGTCTTTCTTTACCTGTTTAGTGATTTTGATCTTAATTTGCAACATATAGATATTAAAAAACCATTCTCTCTTTTTGTTTTCATTTGCCTACTATCTGTTTGATCATTCCTTTACTTTTTAAAATTTAAATCATGAGATATTTTAGATGGGTATAGAAAATATAACAAATGAACATGTACCTAATATGTATCTTACCATATAAAGCATTTCAAACACAGTTGAAATTCCCATACGTCATCATGGAATGCATTTCCATCTTCCTTAATCCCAGAAGTAATTTATCATGCTTATGAGTGACTTTATACATCAATTATATATGTGTATACCCCTAAATAATGTATATTATTTTTTACAATTTGCTTTGCCAATTTGTTCTTTTTCCTCAATATTAGGTTTGTGAGTTTTTTTATGTTGTTATGTATGTAAATCTAGTTATTCATTTTACTTCTGTAAAGTATTCCATTGTATGAATAAATGAACTTTATTCAGTCTCCTATAAATAGACATTTAAATTTTCAGTTTTTCACTATTGTAAATAGTACTACAGAGGACAGTGTTGTACATATCTTCATATGCACATGTTAGAGTTTCTGGTATAAATACATAGGAGTGCAGTTCCCAAGATATGAACATATTTATTTTTTATATCTATTACTGGATATTGCTAAGTTGCTCCTAAATTTTTATCAGTGGTGTATCGATTTTCTATTATTCAACATCTTCACCAACACTTGATATTATTACCAAATTTTCAAATTTTTGTGGAACATTGCGTTGTGAAATTTTATCTCATTGTTATTTTAATTTTTATTTCTTTGATTACCGATGAAGTTAGACATCTTTGCATATTTTATTAGATCTCAGGGTTTTCCTGTTAGAACTGCTTGTTTAGATCCTTGCACGTTTGAAAACTTTTTTTTTTCTCATTTATTTTTAGAAGATTGGATACTAATATTTCTCCCTGTTTGTGAGTCATCTATTTATATTTTAAAGGTTTTTTTTTTTTAATCAAAAGCTGTAATTGTAAATGGAGTCAAATTTAACAATATTTTCCTTCATTGCTTTTGAAATTCTTCTCTAACCTGAGGTAGAAAAGGTATTTTCTTAGTGAATTTAAAATTTTGATTTTCATATTTAGAAATTTCCTCCAACTGGAATTTATTTTTGTGAATGTGAGAGGAAGAGTCCTCCCCCCGCTTTCTTAATTTCATTAAAGGTACCCAATTGGCTAGGTCCATTTATTGAGTAGTCTTCTGTGATCACTGTCACTTTTGTCATTTAGCAAGTTTGCATATATGTAGTTTCGGGATCTCTTTTCTGTCCCATTAGTCTACTTATCCATTCTTGAGTCAATATCACACCATCATACTTACTCTAGCTTTCAGTTGAGTTTATTGAGTCTTCTTGTTTCATAGAACAAGGCTGTCCTGTGTGTTCTTTTCCTTCATTTGTCTTAAGTCTTGGATATTCTTCACAAAATAGTTTGGACTAGCTTGTTGAGTAATACAAAAGACTTGTGATTTTGGTAGAGATAGAACTGAATTTATAGATTGGTTTGGGAAGAATTTTATTTTTTACAATATTGAGTCTTTATATTAGTAGACAGACCACATACTTAGGTATTATTTAATGCCCTTCAATAAATTTTTATGATATTCTCCAGAGGTATTATACATCTATTGTTAGCTGCATCAAAGAAGTGCTTTTTTGTACTAGCATAAATAGTATTTTAAAATTACATTTTGAATGCTTCTATTCTTTTTTATAGGAATATAATTGATTTATAAACAACTTGATCTCTGTAAAACTTAATAATCTATTCATCGATACATGTTTCCATGTGGATGGTCATACTGTGAAGAGATAATGAAAGTTTTTTTGCTCATTCCTTTCTAATGTTCAAACCTCTTACTTCCTTTTCTTGTCTCATCTGCAGGTTAGAACCCGAAGTTTAATCTTAATAAAGTTTGCAATTGTAGACATCCTTGTTGTAACATGCAATTATAAAAACTTTTTATTTTCAGATAATTGTACATTCAATGCAGTTAAAAGAAGTAATACAAAGAGATCCTATAAACCCTTTGCCCAGTGTCTCCTGATGTTAACTATATAACCACAGTACAGTAACACAACCAGGAAATTGACTATGATACAATCCACTGACCTTATTCAGACTACAGCAATTTTACATGTGCACACATGTGTGTGCATATTTAATTTTATGAGACTTTATCACATTTGTAGGTTTGTGTGACCATCTCCATGGTCAAGATACAGAACAGTTCTATCATACAGATTTGCCCACTAACCACCATGCTCCCTTTTTACAGGTATAGCCACCTCCCTTGCTATTCCCCTCCCAACCACTAATTTGTTCTCCATCTCTATAATTTTGTCATTTCAAGAATGTTATAAAAATGGAATCATACAGTAGGTAACTTTCTGAGATTGGTTTTTTCTTTCCACTCAGCATAATTCCTTTGAGATCCACCCACACTGTACGAATAACTAGTTCACTTATTATTGCTTAGTAGTATTCTATGGTATTCATATACCACAATTCGTTTAACAATTCACCCACTAAAGACATTTGGATTGTTTCCAGTTTTGACTGTTAGGAATAATGATGATATGAACATTCACGTACAGGTTTTTGTATGTATGTAAGTCTTTATTTATCTGGGATAAAATCCCATGAGTGCAATTACTAGGTTGTATGGTAAGTGTTTATTTAATTTTGTGAGAAATTCCATACTCTTTTCCAGAATGGCTGTACCTTTTTCATTCCCACCAGCAGCATATGAGTAATCCAATTTCCCTCATGTTTGCCAGGATTTAGCATTATCATTGTTTTTTTTGTTTTTTTTTTAAATTTTGGTCAATAAAATGTATTAGAGATATTTCGTGGTTTTAATTTGTATTTTTCCAATGGCTAATGATATTGAACATCAGGTAAAATGGCACTGACCAATGAGACAGCAACATTGTCAACAGTCAAAAAAATTGATATAAGTATTTTGAAGAAATGAAGTCATTCCATATAAACAACTATGTAACGCTAAAAATAGTTGGACTTTCTGAGATTTTGATAGGAATAATTTTAAACAAAATGAACATATATCATACTTAAAATCTGAACTATTAGCTGAATTTTGAAATATTAGTTTTTTTCAGAGTATGCTGAGTATGGATTTATGAAGTTATTTCATCTATCATTGACTGATGTTTAATTTCCGTCTACAGTTTTACTAATGTTAGAAAAATTTTTGCTCCATTGTTTTTTTTCCTTAAGAAATCATCCAGAGAAATGATTTTTTTGTTCAATATTGATGTTAATTGATGAATGTGAATAATTATATTATAATTTAGTTGTATAATCTCAGTGGCCTTTGGTTATGGAAAAAAAGCTCTGGATTGAGCTTAGGACATGGACGTCAGACGGAAATGGAGGCAGTACGTAGTGACTTTGTCTCTAGTGTTTATTCTTGTGCCTTTTTCATTGCCCTGTTTCACATTTTCAGGACTAAGTAAATGAATGACAAATAAACTGGAAACATTTGCATAAGGTCAGTTGACTGACTTCTTCATAGATTATGTACAAACTGGAATCACTCCTCTTTAGATATCTGAAAGTTTGTGTAATTTCAAAACTTCTTTCTCCTTTGGCAGAAATAAGAGACCTGATGTTAGAAAAATAGCACATCGATTTCTGGTGGACAACTTGAATCCTCTAATATTCAGTTATGTTAAAAAGAAGAGGTTCCATCAAATATGCCTTGAAGAGATGCCCTGGAAGGCTCAGATGAACCTGTATCTGGCAAATGCTCACTTCAACCTACTTTTAATAAAGCTAAGGGAACGTATGAAGATGAAATTTGGCACTTCACATACTATGGTCAGGTATAGTATATTATCGATGAATAGTGCCTTTAAAGTCTCATGAACATGGATTGTGTTTGTATCTTCAGGGATTTAATGTTCATAATAACTTAAAGAGGTTTGCAGAGTGCTTCTGTCTTTTCTGGCCATTGATATATTTCTTTATTTCTTATCTTAAAATCTTTCCCAAACAAATGATGAATGTAAGCACATATGAAGTACTGAGTTGCATATATCTTTACTGTTTTTCTCCATATAGCTTTCAGTGAAAGGAGGAAGTGTAATTTCAAGAGGAAGTTAATATTAATTGTACAATAACTGTCAGTATTAGTAGGCATTAGGCAAATCTATATAAACACATATTTTAAGCTTCTATAAACAGATCATATTTTCTCATAAAATGTAAGCTTTCTATTATTAATTCAGAAGACATTTTGGAGCTCTATTAAGTGTGGCTGAAGTGTTATGGGAGATAAAAATAGAAGGTAAATAGATAAATGGACTACTATGGAGCCATTAAAAAGTTGACATAGACTCTTTCATTCAAAAAATACTTATTGAGCACCTATTAGATACAAGGTGCTGAGATAGGTACAATGGGTATACAAAGATGAACAGGACATGCAAGTTAGAGTCTGGTAGGTAGATCACAGATGTTCACAAATAATTGGAGATAATAGTAGAAAGTGAAGTACTCATAAAGTCTTTGTTCCTAGGAAGGTGGCTTTGTTCTGCCTGAGACTAACAGGACAGGTTTCATGGGGAGAGGCCACTTGGCCTGGGTCTTGATAGATATGCAATATTTAGAAATGTGCAATAGGGAAATAGGCATTCCAGGTAGGTGGAAGAACATGAGTAAGAGCCAAGGTAGGAAACAAATGAGAACACCAATGGTCTAACCAGAATCTAGGGTATATGAAAGAGATTAGTGTGAAATAATTAGAAAAGTAGGTCAGTACCAGATCAGGGAGAGTCTTAACTGTCTACTAAATCTGAACTTTAATTTATGTACAGTGGGAGACTGTGAATGGTTTTTGAGCAGGGCTATGGTAAGAAATTTCTCTGACAGCAATATACCAAATAGATTGGAGGAAGGAAAGAGGATATTTATTTCAATAATTCGGTGATAAAATATTCAGGTTGAAGTCAACAATGAACTTGGTCCCAGTTTCTGTTTCTCCAGAATTTTGGTTAAAATTATTACCAGATTGAACCTTCACAAAATTGTCTCCAGATAGGTCTCTTTCTGTAGGCTAGACCAGATTTGCACTTAAGAAGCAGCAAGAAAAGGTGAAAGAGAGTAAGTACAAATTTCCAGTTATAAAAATAGTCAGGGATATGTAAACTGTAGAATAGGGAATATAATATAGTAAATAATATTGTAATAACTACGTATGGTATCAGATGGATACAAGACTTATGGAGGCAATCACTTCATAAGATATATTAATGTCTAATTACTGTAGTGCACCTGAAACTAATATAAATTGTATGTCAACTGTAATTGAAAAATAAATTTTAAAAAACGTGATGTGACATAGGAAAAAAATAATGTAGGCTTCACAAAGGTCAAACATTTGCTTTTCTAAAATTAAAGAAGAAGAAGGAGCAGTTAGATTGCCTAACCAACAGGGAAGACTTTGACAAAGTGATCCACTCATGAGGCCATGAGAGGGAAAGTGGTTCATAACAGATGGGCTTCCTTACTGTCCTCTGAACACTGAGAAATCTTCTCTGAACTTCTAATCATACATGACCACTCATGGATGATTACTTCGCAGCACAATAATTCCACAATGATCAAGTTCGTGTCAGAGTAACTTGGTGCTAAATTCAGTTTTATTAAAACCATTAATGTATACTTCGGTATGTATGTATGTATGTATGTATGTACATATGTATGTATATATGTATGCATGTATGCATCTATTTTTGGTGGAAGATTGTTTATTGCTTAGACCTTGTTTTAAAAAAGAAATAAATGCTGACACATTGGTGTATATTGTAGGCATCGTCACTGAATTGTAAATCAGATAATTTTAGGTTGACATAAATTATTGTTTCAGAGGTCTTAGAGTGAGTTTAGATCTTCCATTTTCATTTTCAAGGATCCTTTCAGCAAAATAGATATTGATATTGAAATTCCTAAGAATAAAGTTGCATTGCATAATTTTAAAATTTAATAGGAAATTGTTTGGCTCTGGTTAAATGCCCAAATGTGGTATGATCCAAAATTTAGGAGCACTAATTCACACTTAAAAAATTAAAATAGATTGTATTTGACAGATTTAATTCAATTTTGCTTGTATTGTTTTTTTAATGATATTTTTTCCTCCTTGCAGTTTCCGATCATATGATCCTAATATGTTCTCACTATATAATTCAGGAACAGTATTACCAACAGGAAAAATGACTATAGAAAACTATAAAGTGATGCTTGATTTCCTTCATACAGCTAAAAAAAGAAAGGCCAACTTACCATCAGGTAAAATAAATAAATATTTTATATACTAGTAAATCACATCTCGAATTTTATACTATTAACACGTGCACACACAAGTACATATATCATGTTCTAATGACCCAGGAATTTAACTGAGTTGTGATATTTTATAGAAGATTCTTATTTATTCTACTTTTTAAAATTTCTATTTTTATAATAGTATCATATATTTGGAACTATCCATATTGTGTTCTGACCTGAAATGATTTGGTTGTTTAGCAAATATAATGTTCTTCTAGAAATATTGGTAGCCTCCGGTGGTCAGGGTGAAAGACTTGCTATCAGATGTTTTAGTGGAAGTAAGTTTCCGAACAAATTCCACCAAGCATACTGATGCAAGCAGGCATGAAAACGGTCATATTGCTGTTTTATAGTACCAATTTTGTAGTCAGGGCAGTCTACTCTTGCCTTATGATCTCCAACTAGCACTTTCCATGAAAGGTTATTCCTAGATGAAAGCAATAATATTTTGATGGCAGGACCAACCAATGTTGTCATCTGATCAGGTAATGGGGGACTCTGGGAGGGGAGAGATGCAGGTGAACAGGGCTCTCGATCTGCACTGATGACACTATACCTAAGTAATTACCTATCTTGAATACCACTCATTTCATAAATAAAAATTTATTTCTAATATCTTTATACTATTATAAACCCTCTTATGTAGATTTTTAATAATGGTATTTTAAGTGCCATGTAACTTATTGCTGTTCAGGATACTTCATATGCTGGTTAACCATCCCAGGAGTATTGATTCATATTTGAGGTACTTGACACGCTCTCTAATTTCTTCTGGAGTATAGGTTAAATTTAACTGGTACCCACATGCCATACTATATATATTGAAGTATGTGAAAGTAAATTTCCTAGACATGAAAAGAGTCTGAGTTTTGTATTTAGATTATAATATATAATTTCTTGAGTTTTTTTTTTTTTTTAATTAAACTAGCTCCCTATCTAAGACCTTCCATGAAATCAACAAGAGAATATCTTGCTATTGAGACTTATTATTTAATGCAGGGCTCTAAAAGGAGGTTTGTGGCAAAAGAAATCTTCTGTGTTTTTATATCACACGAGTGGGAGAATGAGTGGCCAGGGTTACTGCATGCCTAACTCTGGGAGATGCTACTTACCTAATGTATGTGTCCTGGGATTGGCTTGTTTGAGGGGGAAGTAAAGGAAGGGTGTGATCCTGTCACTGTTCCATCAAAAAACATGACATTCTTGCTTCTTTGTTCCTTTGGCCATCACCTTGGCCTGGAATGTTCTTCATAGTTTTCCTGCATAGCTCAATTGTGCACACCCTTTAAGACCTAATCTAAGAACTTTCTTCTCTAGAAACATTTTCTGTTTCATTGTGTTCATAATAATCCTGTCCTTTCTCCAAACTTATACAGCAATTGTTATCTGAATTACTCATGTGATGCTTGTCACCTACTGTGTTTTCTGGAACTTAACTCTGTTTTCAATAATGTGTTATACTTTATTTTCGTATTGTAGATGCTGAAGAATTCATGACATTTATTAATTCCCAAATGATTGATGAAAAAACCGTTTCCAAGGCACAGACAGTTCATGACTCAGACTTTCGATCAGGATCAGGTCTTAGTGCCAAGGAAAAGGATCGAACAGCAAATTTGAGTTTATTGGATCATTTTATGAAAATCTTTTTATATTGCAGAAGAGCAATGGTAAGGTGGTCCTTCTTCTTTGCTAATGTACTAGACATATATCTCAGCCCATAAATTTAGGCATGTAAGATACATTGTATTTATTTGCTTACCATCTGTAATTTTGGTTTAAATTTTGAGACTAAATTTGCTGGATTTTGTGTCGTCATTTTTGAGGTTTGCCTGCCACAGTACTGAGGTCTTATGCATTGTCAAGTCAGGGAGAGAGGTGAGCTTTTTTAATCATCAGTCATCCCTCCACCCAGAAATGAGATGGCCTTTGTCCCTGTCTACACAGTCTTCATGGATATTCAGACACTCCTCTGCTGCTTTCTTGTGACACTTGGGACATGGGCTTCTCTGGTGACACCAGGGGTTTCTCTCTGGAGTTTTGCCCCCTCCTGGGTGTAGACCCCTTTCTTCCCTCTAGCACAGGGAAGATCTTTCTAGACCACAGGAAACATCAGCCCCTCCCGCCCAACCTTCTGTTTCTACAGACCACTTGTGTTTTCTGTCAAACACTTTTCTCTCTCTCTCTTTTTTTAAAAAAAATTATATGATAGATTAGTAAATGCAGAATCGTAATTGTTTTTAGCTACAAAGAAATTATTTTAATTTTTCACTTAGCAAAGAAGGATTATACTTCAATCCTCTGAAGAGGTGAGAGATCATCTACCCTTTCGAGACAAGAAAGGAACACACTTAAGTTCCCATATTCTCTGTGGAGTAGAGAGAGTGACTTTTTAAAAATCTAAAGTAAACCCACATAATCCCCTTGACTATGACATTGCATCCTGCTCTCCACCAGCTTTAGGACCCTAGAAGGTCTAGGTCCTGCTCCCCTCTCAGAACTCAGCTTCTTTTGCTCTTGTTTGGTTCACTCCTCTCTCCGTGAGCTTGAAAGTGCTAAGCTTGTTCTCTCTTCAGCCCTCAGGTTTACCCTCCATCCTTTGCACTTGCTCTTCCCTCAGCCTCAAGTGCTCTCCCCTCCAAGCAACCCCATCTCCACTTTCACATGACTTGTTTAACTCAACATTCAGTAAGTCACCTCCTCAGAGAGGACTTCTCTCCTGACCACCCTGCCTAGAAGGATATGTTCTCTCACCATCATCGGGTTCTGACCCATTTCTGCTTTATTTTCCTTTACAACACTTATTATGCATGAAATTGTATCTTTATTTGTCTATCTAGTATTGTTCTCCCCTGGTAAATTGAAGCAGCATGAGGGCGGACCTGGTTTTTCCTGTTCGCTGCCACTTTTCCAGCACCTAGAACATGGGAGTGTTGGAGTCAGATGGCTGATGTGCAGATCGTAGCCCACCAGGTCATAGATTTATGACTTCGGGCAAGTTAGCTCCACTGCTCCGTTTCCTTATCTGTAAATTGAATAGAATACTAGTGCATACTTACTTTATAGGATTTTTTGTTAGAATAAATTAAGATGATGCATATAAGGGCCTTACCACAGTATCTAACACATATAAATGGCACATAACAAATAGTGTTAATTATTTTTATTATCGACATATATTTACAGAAAGATGAAGTGATTCAGAGATCTGTAACTTTTGGAACTTTGGGGTCTTTTGCATGTTGTATTTGCCTTAGGTTCTTGCTTATCGTGGTGGCTTTTGGACTCTGCTTCAGAACTACTGTCGGGCCCTTTGGAACTTTACTCAGGAACTGCAAATACTTCTTAAACAAACAGTGGATGTGTATAAAATATTTCCTATTAGTCAGGATGGTTTCATCTGTACCTCTGTTTTACCATTCTATTTGGGAGCAGAATTTCTTATTGACATGTTACTAGAACTACAAAATACCAATTCTATTCAGGTAAGGGTGTTTGGGTAATTATTTTTATTATATTCAGTTAACAAATATTTTTATACCATGCAGCTTGGGATAAGTAGAAATTAATATTTTTCTTGAGTTATTATTTGGTTCATTTATATTTCATTTGCTTCTCATTGTTATTAGGTTCCCTGTGCAGAAGTTATAAATAATAAAAATTATAAATAAATTTAGAATAAATTTATAAATAATAAAAATATTTAAAATTTTTTTCTGTTCACTTTATTCCACACTTAATATATATACACACACACACTCAGTTTTCAGAAAATGTAGTAAAATCTGAAATTATACAAAATTTTTTAATGTACCACTTGCAGATTATTGAAGAAAAAGGAGAGTTCAGTGTTCCAAGTTGCTATGGAAATATTAAAAATGATAATGGTGGTTCTAGCCTTATATTTGAGCATCCTTTAGATGATGTAAATGTGGTTGATTTGAAATGGATCCATGACTTTGTATTAAAATCACTGGAACTTTTATATCAAGTCGAAAAATGGGAAACACTAGTATCACTTGCCATTCAGTTCAATGCAGTTTCACAGTAAGTACTATTGTAAGAGTAATTAAAAGTGACAGACCTCATTTAAAAAAATGTGTTTAAATGAATGTTTACTTTTTAATGTATTTTCACCCCTATCTAGTGAGAGATATACAGAGCAAGTGACACCACTCCTGGTGTATGCACAGCGCCAGCTTCTTCTAAGAATATCCAAGTACGAGGGCCCAGATATTATCCAACAACCTTGTGGAAAATATGAGGCTGAACATAAAGAGAAGGTAAGTTTGACTCTGTTATTCATACAGTTGTGATTTCTTATTAGTACACTTGTAAAATACCAAGATTTAGGAATCAGATAAATGTGATTTTCATGTAGGCATTTGTCATTCAAATCAACAAACATTATCGAGAGCCTATTATGAGCCAGTATTTTCCCCACAGGGTAAACTAAAGTAAGTCCATGTACACCAGAAACTTATTAGGCTGATTTATCTATTAGGCACAGTATGGACAGTGTCTAGAGCCACAGTATTTTTAAGGGCTCACTAATTTTTTAATTCTTTTTTAAATGAAAAGAAAATACTAGCTTTTAGGTCAAAGGAAATGTTTTGATTTTTAATATTAATGTATTTCTATTTATACCAATACAATTATAAAATATAATTTTTAATATTTTTTTAGGGAGGAGGGGTGAGCCCAGGAAGGGGAAAGTGCCTAAGGCCCACGAAGGTCATGGTTCAGCTTTGAGTTAGGTGGAGGAAAGAGATAAATAAATTCTCTCATTTGTTAACTTAATAAGTATGTATTGACTACCTAATGCCAGAGCCATTGATTTAGTTATACAGTCTGTATACTGCCCAAGGGCCCCTGGCATATGTAGCATCTTTATTATGATGACTAGCAAAATTACATCTCCAGTTTAGACCTTTCTCTTGAATTCTGTGTTGACATATCTAACAACTGCCTGTATTACTCAGGGTTCAATGAGTAAGCAGAACTAGTAAGATAGATCTATCTCTCTATCTGTCAAGATTGATGCATCTATCTATCTATCTGTCATCAAGATTACAAGGATTTGGCTTATATGATCACAGGGATTGGCCAAGCAAGTTAAAAATCTGTAGGGTAGGCAGTCAGGATCAGGAAAAGGAAGGAAACCTACAGGTGTGGTCAGAGCCCACAGTCAGTCAGTTTTAGACCTGGATGCTGGTTGGAATTTGGAGTCTGGAGACCACCAGCACTGTCAAGGACCCACCTGGTTAGGTCAGGCCCACGTAAGACAATCTCCCTCGCTTAAAATCGATGTACTAGGGACTTAAATTACTGTCTACAAAATCCCTTCACAGTAGCACCTAGATTCGTTTGAAAAACTCAGATGAGGTGTGTGTATGCTGCAAAATGGATGCTTCTCTTCATTTGTCCTCATAGTTTAGCCTAACCAAGTTTCCCCATCACACTGCCTAATCAGCATCATCTCTTAGCTATTTGATACACTTCTTAAATTTAGCAAATCTCAAATAAACCTGTTCTGCCAAGTCATCTGCACTTCACTTGATGACATCCCATCTTCCCAGCTGCTCAGGCCAGACACTTTGGAGACATCCCTGACTCCTCTCTTGCTTTCATACCCCACTTCAGATTGGTTGCCAAATCCTCTACTTCAAAATGTATTCAGAACCTGACCACTTCTCACTATCTTCACCACTCCTGCTCTGCTCCAAACCACCAATATGTTTGCTTCAATTAATGCAATGACTTCCTATTAGTTTTCTTGCTTTCAACTTCCCTGAATCCATTCCTCCACCCTACAGTTTCTTCTTAGTGCAGCAGATAGAAAAACCCTTTAAAAACCTAAGTCAGACTATGTCATTCCTTATCTTAAACCTTATAATAGTTTCCCATCTGATTCAGAGTTAAAGTGAATATCCTTATCATGGCCTTTATGCCCTACACAACGTATCCCTCTGTGATCTCTAGTAATTTATCTCCTATTACTCCCCTACAGGATTCAACTGCTCTGTTCTTTAAGACATTCTGCCTCATGGTCTTTGCATTTGCTATTTCCCTGCTTGGAATGCTTCTCCCCAAATATCCACATTGATTTTTCCCTAGCCTTTTTCCAGTATTTGCCAAATGTCACATTCTCTGTGAAGACTGTCTTCATTATCCTGTTTAAAATGTTGTGCCTGTTTGCTCTATTTCTCTCTATGGCATTTATACCTCTTTAATATGCACCCTAATGTACTTCTCTATTTTGTTTATTGTCTCTCTGCTTCCACTACAATAAATTCCATAAGAATAGGAATTTTTGTTTACTGCGTTCTCTGCTACATCATCTTTGAGTTTGAAGCTGTGCATGGCACATAAATAGGTGTTCAGTAAAGATTTGTTTAATGAAGCTGGAGAGGTGGAAAGGACTAGGCCAAGCAGGGCCTTATTAGGCTGTGGGTAGGAATTTGCATTTGTTAGATTTATTGTGGGAATACTACAAGAGACAATTAAGAAGCAACATGTACATCAGACTGGGGCCCAGGGAGGGCTTTATTTTTATCAGTAGGTTAGTTCCAGGACTGGGAATGGAGTAACAGAGAGAAGATCTTGGATCTTTTAAAAGAATTTCTTTCTGTTGAAAAATGTTTCGTTTTCATGTATTATACAATTTTAAGACTCAAATATCTGTTAGAAAATAGATTTTTAAAATACTACAGGAGAATTTCTGAAAAACTTCACCAGGGAGGTTTAAGTTGCATTAATTATGAGTCGGGTAGAAAAATCTGCCATTGGGAAAGCAGCCTATATTTTAAATATGTTTCAACTTACATAATGGAAGATATATTTAGGCTAGTAAATTTTAAGAATATCAGAAAATTATATTCTAATTGGTCTACATAATTTGCCTAATGCTTTTCCAGCTGTGCTGTATAAAATATGAAAGATTATGTAGCTGTTTTTTTCCCGAAAAGTTCTCATGATTGAATGCTATTCTGCTTACTTTTATTTGTAGCATCCTCTTGTATATCTTTTTTTTTTTTTTTTGACAAATGAAAAATAAGATAAACATTATAGTCAGCCAAGTTTTTGGCTATAAATGCCTAAGTTATATTTGTTTTTATCTTTTCTTTTTAAGATAACCTGCCGAAATTTTATTGGGAAGCAGCTCAAGATTAATCCTACAACCAATAAACTGACAGATGTAGAAAACTGGATGGATTTACTAAGAAAGCTTATCTCTTCAGGTCAGAACCAATTTTAGCTTGAAGCTCTTTTAAAGCAAGATTTGCTGTTGTGTTCTGCATGTCAAATCTTCGATAATTAAAATGTTTGCAGAATCTCTTTTGCAGGGTTATTTGACTGAAAAGAATCCATTTGATAGTTACCATCTTATGTTGCTATAAATGTCACTTAAGGGGAATTAAAACACATGTTTTTATTAGTTTAAAATTTATAGTTGGGAAATGAATTAAAAAACAAGAAGGGGAAAGGAAATTGATGGGAAAAATAAAGATGGGAAAGACTGTTTTGTACTATTTTCCTTGTTTTTGTCTCATGTGAGAGCTCTTCAGATTAACCTTTTGCTATTTTCTTTGCTCTGTCTCGACTCCCCAAATAACTTCTGTTGCCATAATCAGTAGAGATTGTTCTTCTATTGGCTTTACCATGGTTAAAGTGTAGGTCTTTTAACTAGAGCTCAGGAGAAGATTTGGGAATGACACGACTCTTTTGCTTTTAGCTGTTAAGCCCTCACAGAATATTTTGGCAGTGTAGCATGTAGGGATGAGGCCATAGAATGAGATGAAAATGGAAATAACATTCTCTCAATTGCACTTTTCATGTGTCTCTGTTTCTGGTACAGGAAAGAAATTCAAGTCTTCCTTTTGAAGTGTAATGATTCTTTCACTTATTTGTCTATTGGTTTTGTGTATGTATGTGTGTATGCATGTAGGGTAGTTTCCCCTTATCCTTGGGGAACACATTCCCAGACCCCCAGTGGAGGCCTTAACATGCAGATAGTACTGAGCCCTACATATAATATGTTATTTTCTTATACACACATACCTATGATAAACTTCAGCTTGTAAATTAGGCGAAGTGAAAGATTAACAACAGTAACTGATAATAGAACAATTATAACAATATACTATAATAAAGTTATGTGAACGTTGTCTCTCTCTCTCTCTCTCTCTCTCTCTCTCTCTCTCTCTCTCTCTCTCTCTCTTTCTCTCTCTCTGACAACTGATCTGATTACTGAGACAGCTACTAAGTGACTAGTGTATACAGCACTGATATGCTGGACAAAGGGATGTTCACATCCCAGGCGAGAAGGAGCAGGATAGCTTGAGATTTCATTATGCAACTAGAAATGGCAAGCAATTTAAAACTTATGAATTGTTTATTCTGGAATTTTCCACTTAATATTTTCAGATTGTGGTTTACCGTGAGTAACTGGATCCACGGAAAGGGAAACTAGATACAGGGAAGGACGACTGTAATCATTCACTTATTTGTTTATTGAGTCAGTCAGCCAGCTGTTCAGTTAATTTAGCATACATTTACTGAGTAGCTACAATGTGTTAAGTACTGTACTAGGTACTGAGCATACAAAGATGAATGAGACTAAAGATTTGTTGTCTTGGAGTTTATAGCCCATTGAAGGAGACCAGTAAATAAATCAGATATTATATAATAGGTCCTTGTTAAGATTGACAGTAGGTTACTGGAAACTGACTTTAAGTAAAACGACATATAACAAAAACAATTTTACCAGAGGCTAAGTGATATAAACAAGAGTTAAGTTCCTATGGCATATTTTTAATCACAAAAACATCACCAAAATTCTAAATAAGATTCAAAATACTTCTAATACTAAACATTGAAATGAATGTGAGCTATACAAACATGTAAGAATGATTAACAAGTAAAAACAAGTAAGATAATGATTTTCCAACCTGCTTATTCCAGTTCAGTGTCACAGATGGCTGAAGCCTCTCCTAGCAGCTCAGAGTACAAGGTGGCACCCACCCTGGACAGGACGCCCTTCCATTGCAGGGAGCCACTCACACCCCGCCCCCCCCAACACTCACTCAGACTGGGACCATTTAGACATGCCAACTAACCTAATGTGCATATCTTTGGGATGTGGGATGAAAACGGAGTACTGGAGAAAACCCACGCAGATGTGGGGAGAATGTGCAAACTCCACACAGACAGTGGCCCGGTCCAGGAATCAATTTTTTTTTCATTAACATTATAACACAACAACATTGAATGAAAATGGCATTATTCGAAGACCTGCTGTACTATAGAGTGATTAGATCTGTAATACTATGACTGGTGCTGCTGTAAACAATAATACTTAACAGCTAGTGTCACTTTTGAGAGACTGCATTTAATTTATTGGGGCTAACGTAAAAGGAAAAAGCAAAAGATGGGGTTAGAAAGGTTGGCAGGATTTAGATAATAAAGGGTCTTAGAAGGCAAGATAAAGAGATTCAGATTCATCTGGATTGCTAAGGGGAGCTAGGTAAAAGGATTTAAAGAAGAAAAGTGAAATGTTCATATTTGGGTTCTTAAAAGACCCTTCAGCAGCAGCATGGGGACTCAGTTGAAAGGAGACTACATGGAAACAGGAAGTGGCTACTCTTGACTTGTGTGCTCTAGATGTGGCGAGGCCCTGGACCATGGCAGAGAGAATAGAGCTGTGGATAGCTATGAGAGAAAGGCCGAAGGAATCCACAGGACTGCATTCTGTACTTGTTAGATGGTAGGGATGGATAAGGAAGGGAGGAGTTCAAGTTGCTCCGGTTTCTGGCTTGGGTAGAGAGATGGATGTGATGTCTTCACTCTACAGGAAACTGAAAGAAGAGGCAGGTCAGAGGAGGAGGTTACTTTGGAATTGCTGAGTTCAAGGTTCCTGGATTATCGATAGCTGAGTAGAACGATCTGGTAGTATGTGGTTAGATATACTAATGAGACACTAGGCAGAGATTTGTATTTTAGTCATCAGTATATTGGTAGTGGTTGAAATCAGGGGTTTGTATGAGGTCACCCAGGGAGAATTATGCAGAGTGTAGATCTTAGGCCTCATTTTGGAAGCTGTGTCAGTCAAAGAGGGCTGGGCCGTATAGCAGTAACAAACTCCCCAAACCTAATTGCCCTAACATAAGGGAACCATGCTACTATGTTCAATGAGGTGGACTACTGAGCTGCTGCTCATTGTGGGTTGATGGAATCTCCATGTTGACACAAGCTCCCATGATTACTTCCAAGGCAGGAAACCAAGCACTAATGTTACCCTTTAGGGGAGTCCTACTGAGAGGCAGCAATTGATTGGTTAAGAACACAAGACTTCGAAGCCAGACCACATGTACATGTACTATATGCTTTATGCTAAGGGCTTTACACAGATTGTTTTCTTTAACTATTATAACAACCCCAATAAAGTAATTGTTATTATGCATTGGACATCAGGCACTCTTGTAGGTGCTTTGTGAGTACAGGCATACCTTGGAGATATTGCGAGTTTGGTTCCAGACCACCACGATAAAGCAAATATTGCAATGAAACAGTCACATTAGTTTTTTGATTTCCCAGTGCAAATAAAGGTTATGTTTACAATATACTGTAGTCTATTAAGTGTGCAGTAATGGTATGTCTAAAAACTGTACATACCTTAATTAAAAAATTATTGCTAAAATATGCTAACCATCACCTGAGCCTTCAGCGAGAAAATGGTGCCAATAGACTTCCTTGAAGCAGGGTTGCCACAAACCTTCAATTTGTAAAAACTGCAGTATCTGCGAAGCACAATGAAGCAGTGTGCAATAAAACAAGGTATGCCTATATCAGCTTATAACCACCTAATGAGGTAAGCTTGTTATTGTCCCTGTTTTTCAGGCAGGAAAAAGAATATATTTTATAGTCTTTTTTATATTTTATAATTTTATAGTCATGAGTTATATATAAATCACATGCTGGCTCTTAACACTGATACTTGAAAGTGACACATGTCACTTCTGCTGATATGTCACTGGCTTAAGGCACACGGCCACATCTGATTTCAAAAGGGTTAGGGAAGTAAGATCCTACTGTGTACTCTGAGGATAAAGAGTCTTAAAATATGTGAAGAGCCCTAATGATTGTCACAGGAGCAAACAGGAAGAGCAGTATCTGAAAGAAACTGGGATATGGCCTAAGAGGTGGGAGATACAGTGGATGAGAGTGGTATAAACAAGACCAAGGCAGGAGAGACCGAGCACGATGAAGTAGTCAGCAGTCAGAGAGGTTGCGTAAGATGAGGACAGACCGTTTATTGTATTTGTGAGGTCATTGTCACTGGCCTTTTGCTATGATATCCTCATCTTAGGGCCTCGTTCTAGCTGTTTTCCCTTCCTGAAATGCTCTCCCCTCAACCATGTCTGTCTGATAAACCCCTCACCAACTTTAAGTCTTTCGTGAACATCACATCTTTTCAAGGAGGCTTTCTCTGACCATTCTATTTAAAACTTCACTCTACCCGCTTCCTCCAGTTCCCCTTATGCTATTTAATGTTTTCTTTTTTTTTCTGAAGCACTTACCGAGCACCTATCACATACTGTATAATTAAAATTTTTACTGTATATATCGATTACTAATAGTCTGTCTCCCCTGATGCAGTGTAAGCTCTGTGAGGGCAAGGGTCACAAATACCTTTATCAGTGTCTGATACATAGTAGGAACTCAATATCATCCAAATACCTTTATCAGTGTCTGGTACATAGTAGGAACTCAATATCTATTTGTAGAATTAATGACTTTGTAACCTTAATAAGAGTAGCTTCAAAGAAATGGTGGGGAGGGGAGTAGGAGTATTTTGAGTGGTGGGTGTAGTACTGGTGAGCTCTGCCTACACAGAGTCGATGAACAGAGAATTTCTTTTCAGAAAGCTTCATCAGTGACAGGAAAGAGAACTGCAGCAGCAGCTAGCAGGAAATGTGGAGCTCAGGAGGGCTCAGGAGGGCTTTGTTTTGTTTGTGTGTCTGTTTTTAATAGAAGAGAAGCATATTTCTGCATTAAATAGAAGGAGCCAGGAGAGAGGGAGAGCTTAGAGACAGGAAAGAAAGATATTTGACAGGGCAAGGAGCTTGAGGAGAAACAGGCAGACAATGGGATGCAGGAAGGTAGAACACCCCTGCTGCTAAGGCAGAAGAGCAGTGAAAGAGAATGGGTCCAAATGCAGTCAAGTTTGTAGGTGGGAAGGGTATAGGTTGGAGGTGTTCTCATTGCGTATTTGGAAATTTCCTTAATGAATCAGGGGGTTGAGAGCATAGCCAGGGTTGATAGCGTAATCGATTACAGGATGTGAAAGAGTAGACTGGCTACTGAAGTAAATAGGAGAGGGGAAGAACAGTGAAGAAGGTCCAGTTGAGTGAAGTTGGTGACCGTAAGTGTGTAGGTTTTACTGCCAATGATAAATCATGTTAACCCTTCATATTCAGTAAACAGTGGGAGGACCCATCTGGTCAATCACATGTGACTAGTTTCGATTGAAGAGTGTGATTCTTCCTGGGTGTCTTCTCCTTTCCTTGATCTTGTCTGTCAAACCTCTGAAGATCCCCCAATTTGGGATCTATAACTCAGAATGTGATTTATATTATCCCCTCTATCCTAAAAAGACCTGGCAACAAGTATGAGAAAATGTATCCAAAATGCTTGTTATCCAAATAATGACTAGCATCTAGGGACAGGAAAAACATACCTAGCAAAATTCTAGACCTGTAGGTGCTTATTGATGATGGGTGCATCATGTCAGAAAAGCATTTTGCTTGCTTGTTATTAAAGTTACGTTTGGACAGGCAAGATGGCTGGTGGTGGGACAGAAAGGAAGGCAGGTAGAATCAGGCTACAGTAATCCTTTGGGTTGATTCTCAGTGATGGTGGAAGTATAGCCAGTGTGAGCAATGATTAGAGCAGGAATATTTGAATGAATAAAGTCTAACATATATTATAATTGCAATAATAGTTAATTGGGCTAGGCACCATAGCACTTTATAACCATTAGCTTCTTTAATTTTTACAGTCTTAGGAGGTAGATATGATTATGCTTATATTACAGATGAGAAAATTAAATGTTATTAGTAAGTCCTGGGACTATCATTCAAACCCTGGTCTGTCTAATTGTTCAACCCATAAGTGCTCCCCTGAGCTATTGGTCCTGTTCACTGCTTGTGCCCTTTCAGATTAAACTCTCCTCTAACCTTACAGCACTCAAGAAAAAATTTGCTGTATTATCAGTGGTCATGGGAGGATAGATACTTTATTCTGACTTATTGTGATAGTATGGTAAGTTTTAGTTGATCCCGCATACTCATTCTAGGTTTCACAGTGAGTCATTATTATTAAAATCTTGGCATCTAACTTAGAGCTCTTTATAAGACTCACGGACCTGTGTGACTAGGAGCAATATTTTGGCCCATACAAATTTTAGGATGCTGAATTTTTTTCCAGTATACTGAACTCTGATCATTAACATGTTTATAAGCATGGTGGGTCTTATATATGTCACCATGACTTGTTTGCAACTCTTAAAAGACCGAGTGTACTCTTGATGTTTTCCTCACCAGATTGCTGCTTTAGAGTGTCATAGATTTTCTTCTGGCATAACAGCATTTGGTGGTAATGTCTGATAGATTTAATTCTTCAGAACAGATATTGTAATGCTCCAGTGCCTAGGAACATTTGCTGTTCTCATTATTTAAAAGCATTCTGTTCTCCCTCTAACTATTTAATAATGCATATGTAATTTGAGAAGGTCTCTGTAGGATTTGGAGAAGTGAGAATACCTCACTTTATAGATTATTTTTTATATGGATGAGTAACTTGCCTGCTTGTTAAACTTTATAGGGGCGATAACTCTATGGATATGTCTTTTATTGTAGCTGTTTTTGCATTCTTTCTGGAATCTCTTTCTTGAGTTTCGACCTACTGGTATTTAAAATTTCTGATAGGGTTATTCAGTCTTCAAGTATGTTGGAATTTTCAACCCTCTGGCTGGTGTGTTTTATTATTGCTTCTGGGCATTTGGATTGATGTGGCCAGATGGGTAGAAAGCAGCACAAATTTTGTATCACTCCCTGGGAGTTTTCCTCGGTGGACCCATCTCTCAGGAGTGATTGGCATTTCAGTTTTAACGTCTACATTAGACAATAATTCTTTTCTTTTTTTCCTCTTTCTCCCCCTCCCCGGCGCCTCTTCCTCTTTTTTCACCTCATCTTCTTCTCACCTATTTCAAACCATTGAGGCTATTAGTGGCTTTGAATAGCTTCTTGAATTTTCCATGTAAGTTTTCAGACAGGAACCCCTTTGAGACAGATGTCAGGATAAGGCCTCATTGCTTTGCATCATTTATCTCGCATACACAGCCACAAAAACACTAGCAGAACCCTAATTAGACCACAAGAAAAAAGGTATAGTAGGGCTTGAAAAAAATAAAAATAGAAAGCAAAATAATTTCGAAAGAAAGGAATGATTTATGAGTAGATATTAGATAAAAGTATGATTTTATCTAGATCCCATATTTTAAAGATGGCAAACATCTTTCCTTCTTTCTATATTTATCAACCCTAATAACCAGCATGCCTTTGTGATTTTTATTCTAGAAAGTAAACTCTGTGAGAGCAGGTAGTATGTCTGTTTTGCTCACTTTTGTCTCCTGAGTGCCTAGCATAGTGCCTAGTACTGGGAAGTGTTAATATATATTTTAAAAATATATGACTAATAGTCATAATCTGAGCCTCCATCTATTTAATGCTCACCCCATGACAGGTACTGTGCTGGACACTTCACACACAGGTTAAAGTAATAACCTTCGGAGGTAAATATTACCATTCCACTTTTAACAGATATTTAAAATGAAGGCCTAGAGAAATTAACTGACCGTCTCAAAATATTAATATGTGAGAGCTTCCAGCTTCCTCTTCTCCTTTGTTGGCTTCTTTCCTCGATATCATTCTAAGGAGAAAAAGATAAAAGTCAAGCTCATGAATTCTTGCAAGGAAAACAGAGCAAGAATCTATCATCTCCAGGGTGTTGTGTGTGAGGGTGGCGGTGGTCGAGGAGGAGGGGCGTACACTGGCTCAGGGGCATGCAGGACTGCACACACTCAGAGGAGGGGAGACTTGAGGGGGCAAGATGGCGGGGACAGGACGGAGTGGACAGGTGAATGAAATTGGTAGGGTAGGAGAGTGAGAGCTACCAGGGAGTAAATAAGAGTTACTGTGGCCTAAGTATTTGATTCTCTTAAATGCGTATTAGGGGAGTGTGTCAAGAGTGAACTTGCTGGGGAGACAAATGTTTTTCTCAGTGCAGCCATGTTTCTTGTTTGACTAGAGCCTCCAGGATTTCTAGAAATCAGGATATATTGAAAGATGTCATCACTGTGGGCATATAATATAACCCTTTGTTATTAATTCCATCAGAACCTCCCTGGGGTCACAAGGAAGTCGGGCTGCTTCTCTTATTAACCTTTCTTGGGCTTACTTCTGTCCTGTTCTCAAAATGTCCCTGCACCTCAAATTTGGATCATTGCCTATTAACCAGGATCTGATACTCTTTGGAATTCTCTGGGAAAAGCACTGGACTTAAATACTGATTCTCTCTCTTATCTCTTATAAGGGCTTAAAACAATCGAATGCCACTCAAGTTTACTTTTCCTTCTTTGTAAAGTGAGAGTGATGTCAACCCAACTAGTTTATAAGGTGCTGTTAGGATCAATTGAGATTGAGGCCTATAGAAGTGATTATTAATAAAGTTTATCTTAGCTATATAATTTTGAAGACCGTTGTCATTCATTCATTTAACATATATTTATTGAGCACATACCATGTAACAGGCATTGTTATAGGCCTGGGGTTATAGCAGTGGACAAAATGGACAAAAATCCTTGTCCTAATGGGACTTGCAGTCACGTGGTGGGAGACAGTCAATACACAAGCGAAACACATAGTACGTCAGAAGATAATGACTGCTGCAGAGAATAGAAGTCGGGAGGGAAAAAGGGAGAGTGCTATAATTTTATATAGGGTGATCAAAGGAGGACTCATTGAGAAGTTGAGTTAAACAATAATCTTAAGGAGCTGAGGAAGCAAAACATGAAGATATCCCGAGGAAGAATGTTCTGGGCCACAGTGAACCACTGATGCCAAGGCCCTGATGTGAAAGCATGTGTGGTGTGGGAGGGAGCGCAGGGGAGGGTCATAAGAGAAGGGGTCAGAGTGGTCCTGGGGAGCCAGTTCATGGTGGGTATTACAAGTCACTCTTGGGGCTTTGGTATTTGCCTTAGGTGGTGGGGAAGCCAATGGAGGGTCTTGGGCAGTGGAGTGACCTGAGATGACTTACTTTTTAAAAGGAGTCCCCTGGTTGCTGTGTTGAGAGTGGCAAGGGTGGAAACAGGGCAACTGGCAATTGCAGTAACTCAGAAGGGATGATGAGGTCTTGGAACTCAGTGGGAGCGGGAGTGGAGGTGGGAGCTGGTGAGAGATGGTGGCACTCTGGCCAATCTCTGAGGGGGGAGCCTGTAAGATTTGCTGTGAATTTGATTTGGAGCATATTAGAAGAGCAGTCAAGGACGATTCCAGCTTTCGGCCTAAGTAATTGGAAAAATGGAACAATCCTTTAATGAGATGAGGAAAGAGTATGGGAGGAGCAGGTTTAAGGGGAAAGATTAGGAAATCAGTTGGGTTCCTGTTAAGTTCGAGATGTCTAATGGGCACACAGCAGAGTAGATCATTGGGTGGATGAGTCTGGACTTCAGAAAAGTTGGAGCCAGAGATATAAATTTTGGAGCCACTAGCATATAGATGAACATGAAATTTAAATTGTTTTAAAGGTAGGAGAAAAACAGCAATGATTCCACAGAGGGAAAAATTGATGATTTGGAGAGAGGAGAACTATTGGAGTGATGTTGTTGAAGTGCATAGATGGAATTGGTGCTGGAGACTGGATGGATATGGTGGTTGGGGCCTATGGGAAATCCTTTTGGATTGCTTTAGTTTTTTTTTTTTTCCCAGTGAGGTGGGAATCAAGGTCATTGGCCCCAAAAGGATGGGGAAGAGGTAACTTTTACCACCCCTCACCCCCGCTTTTTAAAAATGTTGCCGCATAGCCAAATAACCACTTTCCTGTCACTTCAAACATTGGAATGTTCCCTGTGTCCTTCCCTTGTTTACATTGCTACTACCTTACTCAGATTCAGATCACACGATGTCTTCACAGTCTCTCAGCCACCAGCCTTTTTCTATTGCAGTGTGCTGTGCGTGCAACTATTGGCTAACTCTTCCTAAAATACTAATCTCTTCTGTTAGGATCCCGGTCAAAACCCTTGCTCAGCTCCCCATTTAAGAGGGTGGAGGCCACTTACTCAGCGAGGGCTTCAGGCCCCTGGCAAACCCTTCTTTGTTCAACAGGACTGGTCATGTCATCTCACTGCGCCCTGAATCCCCACCCTTACTCCTGCCGCCATACCTCTCCTTGCACAAACTAGTTCTGTGACCCAGGAGAAGCTATCAGACTTCTGTATGGCTTCTTTTCCTCATCTGTAAAATGAGGATATAATGATATATACCTCTTACAGTTGTTTTTATGATTTGTTGAGACTTATCACCATAATTTACTGTGAATAGTTCTTGGTTTAGTGTAAGTGCTCAGTCAACTTCAGCTATTCTTTTTCTAAAACCCCTTACCTCTTTCTTCTTAATCAAACCTTCCCTTTCCTCTAAGACACAGCCGGCATATCTCTTCTCCCATGAAGTCTTTCTCACTCATCCCTTCCTCCCTAGTCTGATCTCTCTCCTCTGTCTTTCCCGCATTTTAGGGTGTAACCGGACACTTTCTGTAACTGTGATTTTAATACTTAAGTGATGGCTTGCTTCACCTCTGCAGCTAGACTATAAACTCTCAAGGGCCAAGGCCTTGCCACCTAACCTCTTACAGCTCCGTTCCCTGGCAAGTTGCTTTCCTTTCAAGATCTCATATTTTATAGAAGACATTTGACCTGTTCAACTTGTTGAAGAAGTTAATTCAATGTGAAGCCTGTAATTTCGTTTTTCTTATGTTCCTGCTTCGTGGCGCATGCTGCAGGTCTGCAGCCTAATTTCTGGATGGTCCCTTCCTCTCCAGGGACCTCACAGCAACTCTCTGCCACCATCTCCCCTTTCTGGCCATTTTTTCAGGACTGTTTGTTAGTTTTACACCCTTTTATGGCCCCATCTTCCTTTCCTCTGCACCCTCCAATATTAGAAAATTGTCTTTTCCCTCTCTTAAGAGAACAGTTGTCTGTCTCTTTTTTGTTTCTTCCTTTCGTCTCTTTTCCAAGGTACCTTTGCTTTGAAGAGGCTGCTAAAAAGTAGATTATTTCATCTTTTATGATCAGCAAAAAAAAGGAGGAGGCTTCATAAGGAAAATTGGCAAGATCTAAAATTTTTTGTATTTCATGAGAATCAAAAGTTTTTTAAGTTTTTTCTTTCTTTTTTTTTTTTTAAAGTACTTTAAAATATACTAGAAAAAAAAATTGATCTGAACGTTGAAACATCTGCTATAGACCTGGAGGTTTTGAATTTAGCAGCTTTTGTTTGGGACCAAGAAATTTCTGAATTAGAGTCTTTTGCTACTAGTTGGCTTGCTGCAGCATTTAATCCCCAACTGTTGCTCTTCCCTTTCTTTTCAGAATACAGCCAAGCCAAAAAGCTCGTCTGTGTGCCCGTGGACGTGACAGACACTTTGAGATGTTTTAGAGAGACATTGGAAAAATCCAAATACCATAACAGATCAATCCGACACAGCAGAAAGTTGCTTTCATTATTTCTTGCACAGACACAAGGTAAAACACTTACACTGTATCACTTACTCTTTATTTAAGGTGGGGAACCACCCTGCAGATCTACCATATTCTGCCATAGCTGCCTCCGTTCCCCACTTACATGCCCCCTCGCTGCTCCCTTCCACTTTCTTCTTCTTGCCTAGTGGATCACATCTTCTTTCTCACACACTTTATTCCAACCAAGGCACTGCCGCACTCATCTGCTTCCCGCCCCCCAACTTCTTTCTTTCTTTTTTTAATTAAAATTATTGGGATGAGATTGGTTAATAAAATCATGTAGGCTTCAAGTGTACAAGTCAGTAATACGTCATATGTATATTGCATCGTGTTTACCACCCAAAGTTAATTTTCTTAACATCATATAAATATGACCCCCTTCACCCCTACTTATCTCCTCCCTCCTTCACTTCCCTCTGGTACCCACTAATCCGCTGTCCATGTCCATGAATCTCTGTTTGTCATATTTGTTTGTTGCTTTCAGTTTTATATCCCACATATAAGTGAAATTATATGATTCTTGCTCATCCACTTTTATGCTTCCTGTGAAACTACTATATTCCCTTGTATAGAGTAGATACAAAAACAATATTTGTTAATTTTTTCATTTTGTACATCTTTGTTCTTACTGTTTTCTTTGCAAGTATGGTGCTATAGTCTTATTTAATTTTTATTAGTAGATGGATTGATTCATACTGAAGTAACTAGAACCTTTTACAAAAACACTACTTTATCACTATCGAAGAAATGAATGCATACTAATATAAGCATCAATAAGATTTCTTATTAATACCATGGATTTTGATCTTTTTAGAGTTTTTTTTAGCTCAAAACATGATGTTCATTATCATTGGTTACATTACATTAATTTATTTCTTCCTTTCTCAACATCTATTGATTTGTCAAACACAGCTCAATCAGAACACAGCCTTGAATGATTAAGTGGTAACCTCAGAGAAGAGTATATTCAAATTTATCTATAGTTAGGTTATTTAAAATTTATTGAATCCTAATTTATGTTTATAATTCTTGCTGTTGAAATTTATCAGAATAATAAAAATAAGCTTACAAATAAATAAACTTAATTATATTTTAAAGTTATTAAAAATAGATTTAAACTTATACCTAAGATGCTAATATCCACTGAACTAATCTTTTAGAAATCTGAAAGATTTCTAAATTTTTTTTACGACCACTAGCTAAAGTTTTATGTGTATGTTTTAATGTATCTATGTATCTATATACATATGTATATTTGTCTGTATTTGTTGTTGCTGCTTCTTCCAAAAAGTACTTGTTATGATACGTATCCACAGTTTTTGGTCGTATTGTCCATAAACTCACATTATATTAAATTAGCTCTCCATATCATATTTAAACTTTTTTCAATTATGGCATACATTAATAATTGTTTAAGGCATGAATTAAAAAAAGGACATAAAATTGGTTTACACCTATTCACTCTGAGTCTCACCTGGTACCAAAATATTCATTTGAAATATTGAAATATAATCAAATATTCATCTGAAATATGGTGTTGGAGGAGAGCACTACAGATACCCTGGGCCACCAGAAAGACTAACAAGTGGGCTATAGAGCAAAGTAAGCCTGAAACATTGCTGGAGGCAAAAATGACAAAACTGAAGCTGTCCTACTTTGGGCACGTCACAAGAAGGCAGGGTTCTTTGGAAAAGACAATTATGCCGGGAAAAATAGACAGCAGCAGGAAAAGAGGAAGACCAAATATGAGATGGATTGACTCCATACAAGAAGCCAGAAGCATGAGTTTCCAGGGGCTGAGCAGGGCTGTTGAGGCCAAGACATTGTGTACATCACTCATTCATAGGGTCGCCAGGGGTGAGAGCCATCTCAAAGGCATGCAATACACACCAAAATATTCTCAGCAGTTTATCCCCAATCCTCGGGCTATAGATTTCAAAAGCCACAATTGCTTCTTTCTCTCTGCAGCCTTTGACTACTTTTCCTAGAATATGTCCCCTCTTTTTCCCCTGTGTGTTGTCTGATCTTATAAAGAGAAAGCTCTTGCCCATTTTCCCCAGCTCAGGTCAGAACTATCTATGTGTTGCTTCTTTCCCAGAGGTCTCTGCCCCAGAGGCAAACTAATAACTTATGGTTGGAAGCTCTTTAAAAAGGACAAACCCAAATGGTGTAACTTCTACCAATCCCCAGGAGAAGCAAAGTATTATCTCAACATTTATATTCTGGAACACTGAGTAGTGTTCTTTTTAAAAATAACTTCAGTATAGAGCTCATTCACATATACCTAGTCTCTTCAGAAATGATTTTAGATGCTAAGTTTAAGGAAACACTATCCCTCAAATAGCAAATAAGTCTCAGATATATACAAAGCCTTTTCCCCTTCAGCTTCCGTTCCTTTTCTCCTGCCTTTTTCCTCGCCATCAACTTCCTTTCTTCTTCCATTCTAAGGATTTTTTCATTTTTTTCCCCATGAATTTAGGAGACAAAGGAGGAATAAACAATTCAAAAATTTCTACTGGAAAGGTGGAATTTTGCCTGGGGATAGAAGAGATGCATATGCCCACACCCCCTGATCTTTCTCAGGAACATTTCAGAGTTTTTAGTTCAGTGGAGAAAAGCAAACTTCCACATTCACAACTTGGACTAGTAATTTCTTCTTACTATGAAACTATTGGTAAGATTTATTTATTATGTATTCATTTTCAATACTATTATCTGCATTCATGCTGAGAATTACATTTGGTCTTGAAATATTTTCTTTAAAAGTTGGATATTAGAGCCTGAACAGAGAACCTATTCATCATACCCTTACAGGCAGTGACATTGTAATGTCGAGACTACTGTCCCAGCCAGGCTGTCACCATTGTGAGATTCAAGGCCACCTTCCTGTCAATTCTCCTTTAATCTCTCTGGGATGTGGCCACTCTTAAGTTCCACTCTTAAGTTCTTTTGTTGTGCCCTAGCTGATTTCATTTTCCTTGTCATTCCACTTTATATTGCTTTTACAAATTCAGCAGTACATACTCAAGCCATGTTGTAAACCCAACATTCCCCCTCTTTTCTTGAAATAACAGATGTTTTGTAATTTCTCTTTTACTCCCTGAAATAAAATTCATATTGAATATATTCTTCCTATAGATATTATTTTTAAAAAATCAATATGATGCTCTAAGTATAAAATAAAAGATAATAATAAAACAAAATAAAAGAATCTATTATTGGTGTGTAAGTACTCAAGCAGTGGAAGGTACAGTGAAGCAATCAGATGCTCATATCCTGTACGAAGAACTACCATGACTGTGACAGCTATGAATGCAAAGTGGTTCTGGTGTGTTATGTTGGTGGCACGTAGTATTAGCACTGTTAATTTTGGTGATGTGATTTTCTAAAATGACAAATAAATTTAGGTAAAGTGCTAAACAAAACAGCGTACTACAGTGAGTGGTGGCATTTCTAGAAAATTTAGAGCAGTCTGAAAACATGCAAATATACACTTTTTATGTGTTAAATGAAGTACAGATGTTAGATAATTATAAATAGATTTAACGCCTTTTTCTTCAGGGTAGGGCAAGGTTCTGTGCATTACAGCCCATCCAGTTTCTCTGGTCTTCACCTTTGTAATACCAGGAGATGCCTCTTTGTGATGAAACCTTTCCTCAGATTTCTAAAACACCCTCTAAGAGACAGTATTGTCCTCATTAAAAACAATTGCCATGTTGCTTGGGTTTTTGGCTACACATTCTTGAGTGTATAAGTTCTTCAGAACCCTCTCTATCAAAAAAAAAAAAATAAGGTGATATTAAAGATATGCTTTTTGGGTAAAAGGCGTAAACTGATATGCTGTGATCTTGTCAGATCCCTGCTCAAAAACCTTCGGGGCTTCTCATTCATTATGGAATAATGAACACGTTTTTCCACAAGGCATTCAGACGCCTCTGTAACCTTACCTGTGTCCTTCTCCCTCCCAGGAAAACCATGGCCAGCTGCACATGTCATTTTCACATGTACCTAGCCCTCTCTCCCTTGCACACATTTCTGCATTTCTCTTCTCAACTGTTTCCACCTCCCTGACTCCTATTACACTGTCTTTGCGTTTCTTACCTGTTAGACCCAGTCTCTACTCCACTGTATCCAAGTAGAGCATCCTTTGCTCCGTGTCTGCATGTATATTGTGTGACATTTGAAGGCACTAATAGTTTGCAAGTACACAGTTAAGGAATAATGCAGTTTCAAATATTTTTGAAAATACAAAGGAGATATTTTCCAGAAACTGATATTTGTTCTTTTACTTGACTGAAATACAGATGTTCTCCAAGCCAGCAATCAAAGAAGTCTTAAAGTTCAGGCGTTGCATGAACTTGGAAGTCTTCTCATCTTCGCAGAAAAGAGAAGGTAGATTTTTTAGAGTCTTTAGAATGAGGGAAAACTATTGATTTTTTTGAAAAAATTTTTAAATGATCGTGAAAAATACTGTCTTTCTGAAATTTTAGTTCTTCAATAATATTACATTGCTACATTTTATTCATCAAATGCTACCTGAGAAAAATGGTTATGAGCAATGCATAAATGCTATAGATTTTAATTAAAATGTTTCTTAAGTAAATTTGCTTTGCCTTTTGAAAAGATTTAATGGCATAGGTCTCAGAGAATGTGCTGTCTGATGCTCTGTTTCGGTTTTAGGGCTGCTTTTAAGTGTTGGTGTCAAGCTCTTGATGACTTATTCAAGAAGCAAGATGTGCTACATACATGGAAAGAGTTGTGCCCCTCACTCGACAGTGCCACTGACAGCTATTCACCTCCAGGTTCCAAAGACTACAGTGAGGAATTTCTGTCAAAAGTTGGCATTTGGGGATGTTTACAAGGAGCAATCATATCAGCAAAGATAGCCCAGTGAGTATGACAATGGAATGATCTGAGTAATAGCTAATAGCTTCCCTTTGTGGGGTACCCACCTGTGCCATGTAGAGGCATGTTTCACACGCCCTGGATTCTTCTAGCTATGTCCAAATCATAGAGGGTTATACCATTTACTTATTTGTGATGTTTATTGTTTGTGATCCTCTCCTCTTTCTAAATATCTCCCATCCCCCAGAATATGAGCACCACATGGGCAAAGGTCTTTGCTTTGTATACCATTGTAGCCTAAGTGCCTTGCATGAAGGTGGCATTCAGTGACTACTTGTTGAATGAATGGTTGAATGAACAATTGGTATGGGAACCAGAGTAGTGAGGAAGCAGGGCAACTTGGGCCTAATTCTATCCCAAGAGCCTCCTACTAAACTCTGTGCCCCTCAGCAAGTTATTTATTCCTTCTGAGCCTCAGTGTCTTCATCATTAAACCATGGTGATGAGAGTCACATGACATACTATATTAGTTTGCTAGGGCTGTCATAACAAAGTACCACAGACTGGGTGGCTTAAACAACAGAACTATATTTCTCACAATTCTGGACGCTAGAAGTTCGAGTTCAAGGTGTTGGCAGGGTTGGTTTCTTCTGAGGTCTCTTTCCTCCTCTCTTTGGATGGTTGTCTTCTTGCCGTGTCCTCACACGACTGTGTCCTAATGTTCTCCTCTTATGAGAACACCAGTCACATCAGATTCCAGCCCACCTTAATGACCTCATTTTAACTTAATTACCTCTTTAAAGACCTTATCTCTAAGTAGAGTCACATTCTGAGGTCACTGGGGATTAGGACTTCAACATGTGATTTTGGTGTTTGTGTGTGGGGCGGGGCGGGGGGCAGATGGCACATAATTTAGGCTATAACACATACTGTAACTACTTCCTACTGCTGCTGTGACAAATTACCACCAATTTAGTGGCTTAAAACAACAAAGACTTACTGTCTTACATCCTAAAACGAATGTGTTGGAAGGTCTGTGCTCCCCCGCTGAGGCTCTAGGGGAGAATATTTTCTTGTCTTGTTCAGCTTCTTGAGGCCTCCTGCATTCATTGGTTCAATGGTCATCTACTGTCTTCAAGACCAACTGCCTATCATCTTTCTGTCTCTCCCCACCTCCCCCAATCTCCTGTTTTTATCCTCACATCTCCTTCTGTGATCCTCTTGCCTTTCTTTTATAAGGACCAATGTAATTACATTGAATCCACCTGAGTAATCCAGAATAACCTCTCCATTTTAAGGTCTTTAATTTAACCACATCTGTAAATTCTTCTTTTTTTTTCCATGTAAACCAACATGTTCATAGGTTTAGGGAATTAAGACAAAGATATCTCTCAGTGGCCATTATTCGGCCTGCCACACATAACATCTGAAAGTCTATCACAATGACTTATACCTAGTTAGCACTCACAGATGTCTTAAATATTTAATTAATATGAGAAACTTAAAAAGTATGGAGAAGGTAAAAGTACAGGTTTCCTTTACCTGTCCAGTTACATTTTTAACTTACCTATAGGGTGTAGTGGGCAAAAATCTGCAAATTTTAAAAAATAGTAAGTAGTTAATAATCATATTATTTTCAGAAAATTAGCATCTTTGTGCAGGGGAAGTAAGAAATCATCTAGTTAAAAAGTATTAAATAGTAAAGATTTTTAAAAGATTTGTCAAGTTTGATTATTTTTTTTTACACTCCTGGGAAGTAGCTCTTCCTTACACACACACGGACGCGCGTGTGCGCACACATGTGCACACACACACACACACAATCCTCACACAAGTGTGAGCTTATGACTTAGTAGAGCTTGGCAGCAGAGAATAGAAAAGCCGAAAAAGATTTACAGCTTAAAAAAGAACCACCATAGCATGCCTGCCATTGGGCACCTCAGCTTCTCTGAGCCTCTGAAGTTACTATTTACTGATTTTTAACCAGCAGAAGGTCACTTTCCAGTTATTTAACTAGAAGTCTGACTTCCCCAGGATATACGATATTAGAGAGGCTTTGTCTGTTCGTGGAGGCTCCCTGAGTGGAAAAAACTCTTCTCCTCACACTCTAATAGCCATATAGAAAAGCCGAACTCAGATAGATGTTAATTAATTAATATAGTTATTTAATATAGTGAAGATGACTGGTTTTATGTAAATAAGACTTAGAAGAAGGTAATGTGGTTTATAGCTGCAAATGTGAGTTTTGAGACCCATGTAAAGAAAACTCAAACTTTTCTAAGGGACATAAAATGAGACAGTAGTAAATTCAGAGATATTACGTGAATCTTTGATAGCGAGACTTAATATCATCAGTGTGTCCATAGTATACTGCTGGTGAGGAAACACAGTTTCAATCTTTTGGAGAGAATTATTTAACCATATTCATCAAAAACTTTAAAAATGTATACCACTTTTCCCCTTCAAATTGTACTTCTATGGATTTATTCAATAGAACTGATAGAACAAGTGCTCAGAATGATAGTACAACGTTTACCTCAGCATTGAAAAAAACCAAAATGGAGATGAATTGTTTTATATTATGGTACATCCATTTGATAAACCTATTAAAGTTCTGTAAAATAATGATGTAGCTCATCACGTTCATGAATGGACAATTTGTAAAATAATAGGTATTGCATAATTCTAGTCTTAATGAATGCATGTATAACTATATAGACAAAAATCTAGAAGGAAATTGGCCAAAATATTACCAATAATTATGTATAGGTGGTAGGATTGTAGGTGACTTTTCATTTTATGTTTTATATTTTTCATTGTTCTAGATCTTTTATGAGTATGTAGCACTTTTAGAATCACAAAAACTATCATAATTCTGGGAAATCTATGAGCATTGGAGTCATATTTATATTAAAATATTTTTGAAAAATTGTTTATGAATCAGTTTATTTTTCTTATACTTATTTAGATTTATTAAGATATTGGACGTTGAGGAGAGAACGAACTGTTGCATTTTGTCTGCATTACTCTTTCAGGTAACACTTCGTGTATATCTTTCTACAGTAGCATGACCATTTGTTAGTCAGTAAAAGAAAAATGTAGTAGTTTTTCATATTTATAAAACTTATAGGCACAAGAAAAGCATGAACCTTGATCAAATTTCATAAGCCAGTCTTTCTTTCTCTGGCTGAACCCCTGTGACACTTTCATCTTTAACATCCAGCAGAGTCGGTTTGTCCCTTAGACTGAGGAAGGAGTTTTACATATAAGGAAACCGAGTCTCCTGTCATCAGTAAGATCAGTAAGATCAGTGAGCAGCAAATTCAGTCCATTTGACTCAGATGGTTGCATTATCTCTAAATAAAGTTTTGCTCAATTGCATGATATAAGGTATACCATATAATGAAAGCACAAAATAAGTTGTAGACTACGGAAGTACGTAGAGTATTTGCATTTTATAGGATTTGGGTTTGACTTTACTGAAGAAGATAGGAATTTTTAACAGAAATACATTTTCAGATTCAGGAATGTAGCTGGGGCCTTTTCAATCTACTGAAGGTTCTGTTTACCTTGAGGGACAGACACCCTTGTTCTGTGTATCAGAAGAATCTAATAGCTTATGAAATCTGGATAGTTAAGATCTTTGGGAAAGGCTCTGAATGTAAGGCCAGATTTTTTAATTTTCTTATGTTCCATTCACCTCTTGCTTGTGCTTCAAAGGGAAGAGGTTGAAGAGGCAAGGATGCAAAAGGAATAATGGGCTTAATGTGGGCATAATCTCTAAGTAATACTGCACTTAAAATAAAAAATTAGGTAGTGGGATTTATTTTTAAAAACCTGTTAATTCTTTGTGATTTTGAAGCAAATTTGTGAAACTAAAAATTGAAACAACTGCATAGCATTTTAGAGTAAGTACCTTATAACTTTAATGAGCAATCTAATGAAAATTCTTTCTGATATGTACATTAAATAATTTTATAATGCATTTGTCATCAAAAAATTTTAATTATTTAAGATAACATAAGAAGCATTTCTACATAAAATTTGATTTTGTGTGTTCATCTGGTTTCCCAATGTCTAGTATAATGTTGGTCGTATAAACCTAAGAAATACTGGTCAAATTAAAACAAATTACCTTTTCACTTAATTCAGTTAAAAGTACAGAATTACCTTCACTTAATTTAGACTTCTGAAATAAGTTGTTATCTCCTCTACTTACAGTTTGGTATAGCGGAAAGGACATAGTTTTTTGAGTTTAATAGATGTGACTTTGAATCTTCTTTCTGCCATCATTAACTGTGTGACCTCAGATAAGTTGTTTAAGCTTCAATTAAATATCATTTGTAAGATAACAGTCCTTCCTTCTAGGGCTAAGTTACATGAGGATTAAATGAGATGGCATTTATAAAGACCTTACCAATAGTGCCCAACACAGAATTGACCCTCAATCAATGGTAACTTAATGTAATGATAATTTCTTCTGAAAATAAGAAGTATTCAGTTACCATGGAATTTGAAAGGCCCATCTTGAGGGATAAAAGCATTTGGAACCTATAATGATAATAATTTTAATGATAAGTACTGTTTATTACAGGATAGAGTGTGCTAGGCATGTGATAAGCACTTAAGGAAGTAATATGTGTACTCATCTTTCTGTTTCATTGTTGCAAATGCAATTTATGGCTCTTTATTTCACCTTTTTTCATTATCAGGGTTTGCTCAGAACCACACTTCCACACCCCAAAGCTGAACGTTGCTATGCTCAGTATGAGATCACTCAGCTTCTCCCGGGCATTGAGCTCTTCTCGGACAGATACAGGGCTGACATTTGCTCTGTAGTCGCAAGTCTGTATTATATAATACATGAACTGCACTTTGTTAAGCAGAATATAATAGTAAGTAATTTGTAAAGTCACCAAATCTTAAGTCACTGCAGTATTTTTTGCTCCACTTACCTTATACTTTTCAAAGTTTGCTAATGTTCTTTTAGTCAGTCTTTGTTTAACTTTTAAACTCTATATTAAGGATTCTCATCTGTATTTCAAAATGAAATATATTAATTAAGATTCTTTGACATTGTTGTTTGCATTGCATTTTGGATCCAAAAGCAATGTCTTTTTGATTTTGTTCTCTTTTTACTGTATTTTATCTTTTTTTTCCCCCTTAAGACATTGGTGAAATTGATTAGAATGTTTCACTGGTCTCAAACAGAGGAATTTAGTACACATGTAACTTACTGCATTAGATCATATAGGACATATCAAGACCAAAACTATGAGACCGGTTTTTATTGAGATAAATTTATCTTCATGTCTCTTGTCTTTTCTCTTTTAAAGGTGCATCCTAAGTGAACAACAGATTCTAACTGTGAAATAAAAACCAGACACTTATTATTTTCTTAGGAAATTAAAAAGAATCCCAATACAACTCTCTTTTCCCGTGGGGAAATGAACCACTATATGTATATATATCTGTATATATATGTATATATATTTGTGTATATATTATGTATATATATTTGATATATTAATATATATTTGATATATATGTATATAAAACAAATGTAAAGTTGATTACATTTTAAAAATAAGTTAGTACATTCTAACTGTTGATTATTTTATATTTTCCTCCTTTATCTTAGTTTTGCTATTTTCCTTTTTTATGCTATTTCCTTTACTTTTGCATGTCTTGTTTCCTCTTATGTTTGCTTTTTAGTATCTATCCTGTCTCTTTTTCTGCTTCTTTCCTTTTCTTTCATAATTTTCATACACACTTTCTTTTTCATATATTGTTTTCTATTCTCTCATTCTAAATTTACTCTCTCTCCTTATATTGAAAAGATTTATTTCTCCCTGCTGTGATTGTTAAATTATAAAGCCATGTGATTATAAAGTGAAGTGAAGAGGTTGATAAATGCTTTTAGCACTTGGAAGACTTGGCAAGAAATTGTTTATTAGAAAAAAAAATAGCAAAATGGTGCTTCTCTCATTGTTAAGGGGATTCATTTCTGGATTTAGAAAATAGCTCTATCCCTTGAGTAGCCTTTAGTCACCTAGTCATATTCATATATAATACATATCACTGCACTAGAAAAGGAAGGAGACCTTTTTTTCTCTCTGAAGCTTAAGAAATTGAAAACATTTTTCTGAATAATTGAGCAATTGGCAGCAATAAAATGGTGTGGTTTCATTTCTCACTAAAGAAAAGAAAATCTCAAAGGTAATAGCCAACTCACTGTCTTGCGTCGTATTAATTGTAGAAAAAGGTATTGTATTATGTTGGTAGTGTATGATTGCAGAAAAACGTATTATGTTTAAAATCATTTAAGGTCAGTTCTCCTTTTTGTTTTTTAAATTTTTTAAAGTTCTAATCCTTTTAAAAAGCTGCTTCTATTAGTGGCTGCCAGTTGACTGACAATTAGAATCTCCTTAGCTGAAGTTACAGAATGTAAATGGTTTCCATTTTGTATTATGCTACCCTCCAGCAGAAGCCTGGTGGCTAAGGACACTGCTGTCACATATACGATTTGCTGTGGGACCCATTGCTGTGGAATCATGCGAAATAGTTTGCTAACTAGTGGGAATCTCAGTTCTCCTTCTTGCTCCATCTCCCTTTAGTGGGGCAGGACCCAGACGTAGGAAATGAGCTTCAGCTTTGAGTTGAGATCAGGAGTTGTTCAGAAGTCTAGGCAGAACTGTCCCCTCAACATATGTCTCTAGCTAGACAGTGGCTAGGTCAATTGAAATATTGATTGTCTTTAATCCTTTACAGATAGCTATGAGATTTTAAGAAGAGTTGAACTTGGAGTTAATTCTATGAAAATAAAAATATTATGTGAAGAGTAAGCTTGGGTTTTAATCAGTAGAATATATGCTCTGTGAAGGGAGGGACTTGTTAGATTTTGTTCTTATTCAACAGTGCCTGATACATAATTGGCATGTTATAAATATGTTTTTACTGATAGTGATATTCCAGTTGAAGATAAGTAGCAACTGACATTGAGATGAGTAGGTAGGAGCTCTCAGGGGACATGGATATGGGTTCCTTTGCTTTAAATTTTGCATTTATTTGATAGCTCATTTGCTAGAATGTTTCCATAGGCCTCAGTGATTCATACATATATATTGAATTAATTTTGTTTAAGGAAGATAAATAATTACGTTTTCATTCTTTAACTCTAAAAGATGTGAAACCTAGGGTTTTGGTACCAAGTGACATCTGTATGGAACTTTAAGTCCCTGATAGCACTTTAAAGTTCTGGTAAAATTAGGAAGCATATGCTAGGCAGATCATTTCTCTTATACCAAACTGTCTCGTCTCCTAGCATGGAAATTCAATCACTATTTTGCATAACATCTTTTATATTATTTGGCTAAATTTTATTATTATGTTATTAACTTGATAACATAGGTTTTAAAATACAGTGTTTCTCTGTTGGCAGATTCTGCCTCTCCTTGCATTATACCAATATTTTGTTTCTGGAATTTGCCAAGACCTAGTTAGAAATCTAGATGCAAGAATCCTCAAGGTATGTAAGAAGCTTTTAAGACATCTGATATTTTTGAACTGTTAAAGATATTGTCATGAATTAATTTGGTCCTAATAATAATAAACTAATAATAATGTGGTATTGTACTGATGTTAGAAAAATTCGCCCACCATTATAATAAAGTATGAGAAAGAATCAGTTAGGAAGGTTATCATTTTGCGTTCAGGCCACAGTAAAGTGAGGAACATCTACACATGGTAACAAGACTCACCCAACACCAGCCAGCATGGAAATAACCACTTCTGAAAGATTGATTTCCTGAATATTCGTGGACTTATGAGTCACTTTTCTGAAGTTTCTGTGAATTTTTTTGCTAAAGATTTTTATGTCTATCATGGTATACAGAGTTTTTTTTTTAAATTTTTTTATTGCAGAGACACTAAATTACAATTAATTCTGGAACCTAGAAATCAGGTGATGTTCTTTGCCTTTACAATTCATGAGCAGTTGGCTTGAACCCCTTATGGAGCGGCAACCTGAAGCACTTCATTTTTCTCTGCCCCTTTTCCTAGTTACCTGTGGTCTCAGGCTCCCACTTTCGTTGAATTCATTTTGTGTGTGGATCATCTAAACATCCAGCAAATTTGCTACCTGTTCTGCATCTCTTCATCTCTAATATGGAATTCAATCCTATTCCATATTACACAGTAATGTGCACACACACACACACATACACACACACACACTCTCATTTACACATGAACACACACAACACATTGACCCAAGGCCTTTATTTCTATATTTGACTTTACCAAAAAGTGGAAACACCGGGAAATTGAAGTTGAGGAAAAAAAATATTTTAAATAGAATATTTGACATCTCTGAGCTTAAAATATTTCTCGGCCAACATCTCACGCTTTTCAGTTGTGTGCTGGTAAGTGATTCACAACTCACTCTAAAAAAAAGAGCCCTGTTTTGTGGCATTTGCAGTTTCAGTGGTGTAAATACTGTCAGTTACTAACTTCCACCTACTAACTGGGCATTGCTGAATGTGCAATGGGGACAAAATGTGCACAGTCAGCTCTTGCAATTGAGAGTCAGGGGGCTCCAACAAACCACTGGCTTAACCCTATTTCTTCTTTTTGGGAAATGCCCTCTCTTCTTCTTTCTCAAATCTCCTCCTTTTTCTAATGAGGGAAAATTAGATTCCCTTTAAGTTGCTCTCTCATCTAGACACTGACCTTGGGCCTGTGTTTTCAGATCCAAAGAGTCCATTGCTTTCTGTTTCTAAGTAAAGACAGTACCTTCCCTAAGAGGAAGTCTAGTGCTGACTATTATTATAATATATTTTAACTCAGGAATAAATAAGTTATCAGCCATGAAAATTTCTGGATCACCCTTTCTGAGTTATTGGATTCTTAAGAGTTTTCCTGCTTTTGAATTCTAATAATACTTAAAAAAATGCATACAATCTTTTCTTTCTCTTCTAAAATTGTAAATTTCTTGAGGCTAGGGTCTGTATATACTCATCTTTTAGTACTGTATAATATCTTGAGTAATAAATCCATTTACCTGATAGTAATTAATTATTGAATTGAATTTAAAATCTGTAGACATTTATCAAGTGCCTACTATCCATACTCTTCTTAGTTTTTAGCAGGAACTCAGCTAGAAGATATTTAGTAAATATTAATTGCTTTACCTCTGAAACAACATTTATTGAGTACCTCCTGTATAAAAGTACCATGTTAGTAACTCTAATCAAAGAAATATAACCTATGGTCCTTGTTTATAAGGACATGAAAACAGGGAAGAAAAATAGGACATAGACCCAAGATGATTATATGTACACCAGCCACTTGATCATTTTCCAAATGAGCACTGTCTCCAGGAATTGAAAGAGGGAAAAATGGTTTTAGGTCTCTAGGTTTCACTAAATAGGAACGACTCAGGCTTGAAAAGAATAGAACTAACTGAACAGGAAAAGAGGAAGAAGGGAACGACCTTGGCAGATAATAGTGTGAAAGACGTAGAAGTGAGAAAGTATTGACTTGCTTAAGGGGTAGGGATGGTTCAGTTAGGCTGGAGTGGAGGTTTTGAGTAGGGAGGTCGGAGAGGATAACATGAGAATACCAGAGGTCTGTGATATGAAAAATACCAGGGGCCCAATCTTGAATTTCACACTGAGACATAAGGTGGAGGCTGAGCCATGGGAGAAACAAGACTGTGGAGTCAGAATTGGGCAACAGTTTTTTTTCCTGATCTGTGATAAGAGGCAAGCGTACAAGGTTTGCAATGACTATTAGTAATATGTCAGAAGGAGATCCGAAGAAGCACTGAAAGAACAAGGTTTTTGGTTAAGTGACTTTTTTATTGAATTGTTAGCACTTGATAACTGTTTTTGTACTAGAGTAGTTTAAAAGCCCATGAAGAACTGTGGATTCCATTCTGGAGCCTTGGGTTGGGAGGGAGAATTAATTATAGAATTTTGATCAGAAAGACATGATCAGATGTATCTGGTAGCAGTGTCAGCAGCAGAGTGAGCTGGAAGTGGGGTCTTATTGATATAGTAGGACTGAAAAACCCATCTAAGGTTTTAATAGAAGTAATGAAAAGGGCAAGTGACGCACCATACAGAGGAAGGAATGACAGCCTGTGTGAGCAGAGTTTGCCTGACCTTTCTGAAGTAAATTGGGGTCAGTGAGTTCTCACTCACTGAGAGAGAAAAGTCATGGCCAGGAAATAGCAAACAATGATGCTTTTTGATAAATCAAACAGCAATAGATCACGCTGTTAAGTTTCTATAGTGCACTAGTGTCTTTCGTGGAAAGCTTTAAGACCTCTTTATGATCGACCTGTCTGCCTTCACTTTAGAACTGCCAACACCTTGAAAGATTTTCACTCTCAAAATATCCAGCATTCCTGGAAACAGTACTGTTGGGTCTGTGAGTGAAGGGTTGATTTATGGGTAGTTCTTTTTTCCACCTGGGTTGTTGGTGTTCACAGTGCTGGTCAATTCTGAAAATACATGTTTATTATTATCACCATTGCTTTTCCAAATGATCGTATTGATATGAGAAACTGAAACCAGAAGTAACCTTCACAGTTACAAGTAGTCCATGTATAGTAGTCTTACATTTGAGACCAGAAGAGACTAATCACAAACAGATATGAGGAAGCGTTTCCTCTAAAGGGCAATGAGAAAAATGTCCATCGAGAAGTCTGAAAGAGCTCATGTGACTCCCTGACACCTACTTTGATATGTATGGCACTAGGGAGATGAGAGCCCAAAGTGTCGTAGGCAAGAACTAAAGTATTCAACTCAATAGACAAAAAGTATTTTATTTTCATGTTATTGTCACATCTTGTTTTCCCCTGACTTACTTTCTTTTCATTTCTTTAAAATTTATATACTTTTGAGATATTCCTAAGGTAGTGCTTAAAGGAAAAGAGAGAATAAGATGAATATACATGTTGAAGTTAAATTGAATTTACTTTTTCTATAATATATATATAGTGTGATATATGTATATATGTGTATATATATACAGTGTGTATATGTGTATGTGTGTGTATGTGTGTGTGTGTTAGTGTAATATTATACATTGGGGAGAAGGGATAGACACTATTTACCAATATTTATCCAATTTTGTATTTCATTCCCTGCTTCCACAATTCACCCTTTTCTATTCTCTAAAAAGTCACTAGATGTCTTCAAAACATAAGTCAGGTTAGGGCCCTGGCCTGTTCAAACTCTTCTCCACTAACTTCTTACCACCCAAGACCCCAACTCAGCTGTCCAGGTCGCCATTCGCACCTACCTCCTGATCCTCTTCCCTTCTCTCCCTAAGCTCCTGTCACACCGGCTGTTCCTTGAGCACACCAAGACCCCTAGACTGCTCCTGTACCCTGTGACCTTTGTACTCGAGAGCCCCTCAGCAGATTTTCACATATCTCTCTCCCTCACATCAATCTCAAATCTTCTCATAAAGGTTTTTCCCTCAGAGTTCTTCCTGAGCACAGTTTTGAAGATAGAATGTTGTCAGTAATCTCTGTCCCTTTTTATAACGTTTATATCTTTGATGTATCACTTAAGTTTAGCTAAATATACATGGTGATGGAATATAAATTCCTAGAGGGCTTGGTGCATAAGAGGTGCTCAATAAACATATTGAATGAATGAATGAATTTGGTCAAGAACTTTTCTTCCGATAATTTCCTGATCGAAAGTCCTGCTGGATTATATTCAAAATAAGCCATGCACAATGTATAGTTACCAATTAATTAATGTCGTGAAGTATATGTCTTTAAAATCAACAGTGCCCATTAATTATGGATACGGAAATGAATAGTCAGCTCTATGTTGATGCATTGTGGAGTTTATCTCCTGGTTCGTTTGTCTCTTCTCACAGTGTTAGAGACTATCAGGAGTGTTTTTGTTTTGTCTTCCTTTTAAACCATAGTTCGCCATGAGAACATAAAGATAAATTCAATTATTGTTTTTACCTTTTCTATGCCTATCATGTTTTTATGTGTTTGCCTCTGATGAAGTAGCCACATCTGATAAACATCCATTGTTTTGAATAGTTGTTCTCTGCTGTTTATTAGTTTCTTGCTCCATTGCACATGTAAGCTGGCTTACACACATACACAGGTATCTCCATCAGCCGTGTTTACTAAACATTCATTTATAACACATTACCAACGTTAAGCAGAAATTTTGGTTTTAGTGGATGATTTTTCTCTAAAATTTTTACTTTGTAAGTAAAACAAATCATTTAATTTTAAAATCTCTCTTTTTTTTTTTCTTTCCTTTAAAGATAGAAGTCCTCATAGATTTAACATTCTTTTCTGAAGCCTTTCATGAGATGTCACAGATCTTCTATGGAAAAAACATGCCTTCCCTGATACCCACTGGTTTTAAAACTACAGGAAAAGTGAAGGTAAACCTGCCAACTTGATTCGAAGCCATTTATTTCTTTACCTTTTTAAGGCTGTGTTCCTAAAATCTAGGGACAGCTTCCATGGAGGTATATTTATAAGACTCTGGTACTGCAGACCTCTTTATTAAGCCTGGCTACAGCTACCGTCAGGCTTTTACAAGGTTTCATTCGTCTGGAAAGAAAGGAGGCCTTGGGGGGAGGGACTGTGGTCTTGGAGTAGATTTTTACAGTGAAATTATGGCTCTATATTACAGTTATCTTGGACTGTCTCAGTAGACACATTTATCAGCCACTACCTCTTAGACTTTGGAGTCTAATCTTCTAATTTCTGGTTAATGTTCTTACTCAGAACACTGTCTCCTCATGTTTCATTTGGATGTTTTTGATTTAAATGCTTTATATCTAAGAGTTAAGCATGTGTTGTTCAAATTTCTTCTGATTTCCGTAGGAAGAGAATGTTCCTCTATTTTGTCTAGTCTCTTTTGACTTTGGGGAATTGTTTTAATTTGTATTTGGAAAACCGTAGATTGAAGCATTCTTGAAAATGAATGGTGGTGTTTCTATTTAAATCAGAGTGAGCTGTTATTTTCCTCTACTTCAGTTGCATGGTCATCTGGGAATCACTGGGTGATCTTGTTTTAGGGAGGTGCTCAGACCCTCCTGGGCCAGCAATAAAGGATATAAAAGGAGATGACAAGTCAGTTTCCTGGAGGTTACTGTATGTGTGAGGAATGAGACTGACAGACAGGTACATGCTGGTGGGATTCAAATTTGGAGGATCTAAAAGAAGCCGGGGAATAGGCTGTAAGTCTTGAAAATTTCTTGCATAAACTGACATTATATTTACACATAATGCATTCATCACTTCAGCATATTCCCCTAAAATGTAGCTGCTTATTTCTCAATATGAGTGCTACAGCATTACAATTTATTGTAATAGGGTAAGTGTGAGGTTATCTACAGAAAATCCTAAGAGGGACATTCGGTAGGCAATAGGATACGTGTGTGTGTGTGTGTGTGTGTGTGTGTGTGTGTGTGTGTGTGTGTGTGTACTGTCTATCTATAGAGGAATCAGTTGGGTTTGCTAATTTTCTGTGGTAGGAATTAACTTATTTCTTACCTCAGTAAAATTAGCAGTATTTTCTTGCTTGCATCTCAGTTAACAAACAGCCTTGCCCTATTGTAAATGGTTTGCATTTTATTAAAATTATATTTTAATTTCTATAAGTATTTATTGAGAGCTTACAGAATACAGGTACTATTCCAGGCATGGGGATAGAGCAGTAAAAAGATAAATACTGTCACAGCCTTCCTGGATTCAGTCATATTATTATTGGATAGTCCAGCGAGAAAGACAAACAATAAACATATTAAGCCCATAAATATACGTCAGTTGATGATGTGCCATGAAGACAATCAAGCTGAGTTATGGAGACAGAGTGATCAGAGCAACAGGTGGCTGTTTTATTCAGGTAGTTTGAGAAGTCTTTCTAATAAGGGAGTTTTGAGGGTGAAAGATTTGAGAGGACGACCTTCCAAAAAGAAGGAGCTGCAAAGGCACAGGCCCTGAGGGGGATGCCTCCAAGATGTGATTGAGGAAAACCAAGGAGGCAAGCGAGGCTGGACAAGGAGGAAGAGAAGGAGAAAGGGTGAGGCCCCAGAGCTGTGATCTTGTAGGACTTCATAGGGCTTGGTCTGGATGGGAGTTTACTCTAAATGAGATGGAAACCTTGCAGAGATCTGAGGAGAGGAACGACAGGGTAGGAATTAAATGTCAAAGGACCACTTCACTTGCTCTCTGAGAACTAGACTGTGGATGAACATGAGTATAAATAGGAAGATCAGTTAGAAGTCCTTTGCAAATAATCTGAGTGAGACATGATAATGGTTGGGGTAACAGTGGTGGAAGGAGTGCAAAGTGGTCAAATTCTGGCTGTGTTGCAAAGGTAGAGCTGCGTGTTTGTGGGTGGTGGTTTGGATGTGAGGTAAAAGAGGAAGAAGTCAAGCATGATGACTAGTGTGTTCAGCATGAGCGACTGGTAGGAAGGCGTTTTCATGAAATGAGATGCGGGATACTGTTCCGTGCAGGGATGGAACGTGTTAAGTAGGAGCGCCCTTGTAGACATACAGGTAAAGATGTAGTTTAGGTAAGTGCAGAGAATATATGATCTGAAGCTCAGGGGAGAGGTTCGGGCTTCAAGTTTGGGATCATTAGCCTAGAGATTGACAATCATGGGAGTGGATGAAATCAGCTGGGGACTGACGCAGATAGAAAAAAGTAGAAGTCACAGGACCTATCCTTAGGGCCATCCACACTTAGGATCTAGGAAGATGAGGAGAGGGAAGCCAGAATGAGAAACAAGTGGTCACTGCTTTCACCAAAATAAACAAGCAGTCTGAAGCCAATTTTAACAGGTCAGTCCCAAATTTAATTTTTACAAACCAGTTATCATAACACAGAAGTGTGGGTGAATTGTCTCTCAGTGGATTGTGTTGTCAAATTTTGTATTCCCAAAGTTAATTTGAAGTTCTGCAGCTTCAATTGGGAATTTAAAAAGTATAATTAAAGAGGAAATGCGTTCAGGGTTTATAATTAAAATAGGTGCCAGCATTATTAGGCTGCAGGCTAGTTATTTAAAGAAAGGATTAATGAATTAGATTTCAGTTGTAAAAGAAATACAGTAAGTCCTTACTTAAAGTCATCAGTAGGTTCTTGGAAATTGTAACTTTAAGTGAAATGATGTATCATGAAACCAGCTAATAGATATAAACAACAGTTAAGTTCCTATGGCATATTTCTGGTCACAAAAACAAACATCACTAAACTTCTAAAGACCCAAAATACTTCTAAATATTAAACACTAAAATAATGTGAGTTAGGCATACATTTAAGAAAGTTTAATAAAAACAAGTAGGTAATAGTTTTTCAATCTGCTTATTGCAGTTCAGGGTCACGGGTGGCTGGAGCCTATCCTAGAAGCTCAGGGTGCCAGGTGGGGACCCTGGACAGGATGCTCTTTCATTGCAGGGAGCACTCACTCACACCTACACTTGCTCAGACTGGGACAATTTAGACAAGCCGTTTAACCCAACATGCACATCTTTGGGATGTGGGGGAACCCAGAGCACTCGGAGAAAATTTATGCAGAGAAAATTCATGGGGAGAACACGCAAACTCCACACAGTGATCTCAGCTTGGAATATATTTTTCTCATCAACATTATAGCAAAATGATTTTGAATGAAATGATGTTATTTGATGAACTGCTGAATCTGAAAAAGTCTTACAGATTATTATTGGACTTTTCACAACTTTAAAAAAATTCTGTCTTTTAACATCATACTCATATTGAGATTCTGCTATCATCACCGAATCTGAAGTCCCATTATCAACGTTCTTCAAATTATATCACTGAAGGTCTCCCCATGGATTCATTTACTCACTTTTCCGTGCATTTATAACAGATAAAGAATATCTTCAGAAAAGGAAAAAAATTTAAAACATTACCAACACTTTCTTTAAATAAGAGCTATATGCGATATCTTGGTTGAGGGGTCCTTCAAAAGCAGACCCTGGGACAAAGATTTGGGAGCAAGTGGTATATTTGAGATGTGATTCCAGAAAGAATGGTGAGGGAATGGGAAAGTCATATAGGGAAGGGAGGAAAACCATTCCAGGGAGCACTAATGAGGTTACTGATGTGGGCAACTGGAATCCCCAGAAAGACTGGCTGGAGTTATCTCTTGTCCCTCATTGGTGTGGGATACTCCCTACACTTCCGGCTCCTCCTGAATGCCCGTGTGGCCACAGAATGTCCTCAAGCAAAGAGGTACAGGTAAAGTAAAATGCCATCCATATGTGAGCGGCCTGTCCACCAGAAGCTGCTGGTTGTTACCAGGTGACCCAAGGGATTTTGGACAGGGCATCAGTATTGACATCTACGAAGGGGCACCTTTTAGAAAGGGCCTTCTGCACTGAGAGGAGTGTACCCTATCTGATGATACAACAATCTCTTGTGGCCAATAAATTGAATATTTCCTAGTGCAACATTATATTTATATCTAAAAATATTTATAGATAATTCATTAAAAAGGGAAAGAACCATAAAAAAGAGTCATTCTGAAGAGTAATACAATTTTACCTAAAACTGACCACATTTTTTTTAAGCGTTAACAGCACCGTTAAAAGTGCAGTAATCTTGGCATTTTCATATAACGTGGGTGAAAGTGTAAATTAAATTAAGCCAGTCCTTTTCAATTTTCTCAATATATTCTTATCTTATGACCCTGTAATTCTGCTTCCAGGAATCTATCCAAAGGTGATAATCGGAAATACAGACAGAATACTCACCAATGTTGTTTAAAGAGGACTGAATGGTGGGGTGAGGGCTTTCTTAGGTATCTAACAATAGGAAAGAGGTTATTATGCCACATTCATAGGATAGAACATTACCTAGCTATTAGATTGAGGTTTACAAATAATTTAATGGTTTGGGAAAATAACTATGATGTAATGAGGAAAGGAATACAAATCTGTATATAAAAATTTTAAGTACATCAAAAAGAAATTGGTAATAAAGACAAGAAAATATTAACATTGACAACCTAAAAAATTGATTTGTATGTGATTTTTATTTTCTTTCTACTATACTTACTTTTTTTTGACTAGAACATATGATACTTTTACAATAAAAATGATATTTAAAATGTGTTTAGAATACATTAACAGTTTTATTTAAAAAAAACACACTCGATCTTGTTTCTGATGTTGATGTTATGTATATTGACAGATATTTCAATCATTTGACTCAGGAAAACCTCTTACTAATAAAGAAAACATACAGGTAAGGATAACAATAATTTATAAATGTTGGCTATTTACTATGAATAATTTCTGAGTCATTCTAATCTATTAGGTAGCTATAATCTTCATTTTTGACAATCTTCTATGTAATATGCTCTTCTATTTGTAATTAGGGGTTTTATCTCAAAATGCTGAGGCCAGAGGTAAGATTGGCTCCAAACAGATCTGTTTTTCAGATTGGGCAAATATTGGTCATTGTTCCTAAATTTTTCAATTACACATGTGTATTCAGTTTGTTCCTCTAGCCATGTCAAGTATCTAACTTTGATGTTTATCTTGATTACTTACACAATGACAGCTGACTGGTTGTAAGAAAAGGATTTTGTGAGTTTTGTTCAATTCTGCTTTTACTCATGTCTTTTCCACCAGTCTGAGACTGTGTCTTAGCCAGTGGTTTAGAAGATTTGCTTTTCTTCTTTTATTTAAAATTTTTTGGAGATATAATTGACATATAACGTTGTGTAGGTTTAACATGTTCATTTGATACAGTTATATATTACAATATGATTACCACTATAGAGATAGCTAATGGAAGGTTTCATATGACATTTTCATAAGCAGCTCCTCTAATTTCCCCATTTCTCCTCTTATATTAATTCAACAAGTTAATGAGTCTATTGTAATATTTTTTACAAAGAGAGGGCAGGACTGCTCCTCTCATTATATTTGTTCTCGTCAATAATTGAATGATTGAGATTTAAGCTTTGATGACCTAGTAGCATTTACATAACTTGAAATAATTATTTTAAACAATCTTAGGACTGTTAGCAGTTTGTCCTCTAGAGGAGTACGAGAGTGGTCGTGCAGCCATTGTTAAAGGGGTGAGGTCAGGCAAGGGGCTCACACAACCCGATGACAGTTCATGCATACACACAGATATGCAGGTTTATTTTTTTAAATACTAGTAAACAGCATTCTGTTTTATTAAGTATTTATTTTTATTAAATAGTTTTGAAAGACATTTGCTCAAAATTGCTTTGTTTGTTCTCTCTAATTTTAATAGGAATATATATATATATATGCGCCTTCTATTAAATGTAACCTTATTACTTTTCTTTTATTGTTCATTTTATTCTACAAACTTCACATATAATTATGCTTCAGATGATTCATTGTTTTTGACTTAAGTTCATTTTAATTTATGAACAAATTTTCAGACATAAAAGAGCTAGTATTAGTAAGATACGAATACATATTCATATTTCATTTTAGTGTTCCAAGATCTTAGGATTTTTAAGAATATTTATTTCTTTCCCATCATAAATGCCAAGGCATCCTAAAAAATATTTCTTTAAGGAGTGGTTTGGGGTATAAAAAGAATGTTTGTCTGATCATCTCTTTTTAAACAAAAAGAGACTGACAGTGTAATGGAAAACTGATTTCTATTAGCTAATTAATTAAAGCAGAACTGTTGGTCTGCTTAAGACTCTTCAGATTACACTTTACATTGTCTGTTTAGAGGGAGGGAAAGGGGAAAGGGGTGTTAAATAGCATTACTAATTAATCTTCTTTTGATCTTCAAGTGTTTGTGTGTAATTGTCGAGACTCATTAAATCAGTGCTGTGGAGGGAAAAGAGAAGAGAAAACGTCTCCTCTCCCCATCTCCCCAACTAACCCAAAGTTTCTTTCCTAGATTCGGAATGTCAACCATTTTCCTAGTACAACAGTTTGCTACCAGCTCAGGCTCAGCGCTGCTTCATGTCTGGCTCTTCTGTATGTGTTGATTTTCCCCCTTTAGAGGAGGTTAAGAGAGGAGAAGGAACAGCAGCAGCAGATCACCCCACTGCCAACATTGCCTCAAACTCTCCCAGACAATGAGATTTTTGTTCTTTCTTATTTCACATAAGGCAAATAGTTCCCCCTTTTCAAGAAAAGATGGCCTTGGTATCTGCCTTTTATTTTAATTCAATAAATATTGAATAAGAGCCTGTTATGGGAAGGCACTATTCAGGTGCTGTCAAATAAACAAATCAGCCAACAATACGGATGAACTCTAAGCCCTCAGGGAGCTTATATTTTAGTGGTCAAGACTAGTAATAAACATATAAGTAAATGTTATGAATAAGTAAATCATATAGTATGTTAGATGAATCACACTGTGAGGAAAATAAACCTAGCAATGTGTAAAAGGGATTGGGAACATGGGACTGGGTTGGGGGTTGCAATTTTAAATGGGGTGATGAGGTCGGTCCACACTGAGGTGTCATTTGTGAACAGACTTGAAGCAGATAAAGGCAAAAGTCATATGACATGGAGAAAGAATAATCTGAGAAGAGAGTACAGTGAGTGTAAAGGCCCTGGGGCAGGATTGCCTTGCTTGGTGAGGAATATCTCGGCCAGAGTGCCGAGGGCTGTGTGAATGATGGGGGATCAGTTGAAAATGAGGTCAGAGCTGTAGCAGGACGCCATTTTGAGAAGGGCCTTTGTAACTTAGATTCTTATTCTGAGCAAAATGGGTAGCTCCTGGAGGATTTAGATCAGAGATATCAGCTGATCTACTTATGTTTTAGAAGGATCACTTTAGCTAATCCGTTGAGCCTCCTATGTGCTAGATATTGTTTCAGTGCTATCAATCAAACACATCAGTCAATCAATAGTACAAATTTCTGGCCCTCATAGAGTTTATATTTTAGTGTGTGTGTGTGTGCGTGTGTGTGTGTGTGGTTGTGGGGGAGACTAGGAATATAGTTTTGGACATGTTCAGTTTGAGATATCTATTAGACATCTAAGGGAAGGTATTGAGTCAAAGTTGATTATATATGTCTTGAGTTCAGAAGAAAGATTGGAGCTGGAGAGAAAAAAAATTGGTATTTCATCAGCATTTAGGTAAAATCAAAACCATGAGCCTTATTAAGATTATCTATGGGGAGGGAGTGAGGAGAGAAAAGAGGGCTGAGCCCTGAGGCACTCCAACATTCAGAAGTATAGGAGAAGAGGAATCAGCAAGGAAGGTTGACAAGGAGTGGCCAGTAGGACAGGAAAGAAACCACAGGAGCAGGATGACTTGAAAGCTAAGGGAAGCATTTTCAGAAGAGGAAATGTTACTGTTGTCAAATTTTGCTGATGAATCAAGCACCTTAAATTTCTTGTATTTAACATCCTTGAAATTAGAATGAATTTTACAGTTCAGGGCATGTGACAGTTTAATTGATTATGAGATAATGTCTTGGATTATAAGAATTAAGTATTGAACA
>NW_006437736.1:10861310-10922141 GCF_000325575.1 Pteropus alecto | reverse complement strand
AGGAGTGGGGTTATAAGCAAATAAAAGTAGAGAAATTGGAATATTGGCAGCTCTTCAGGTAGTACTGTAAAGGGGAGCGAAGATTGAGTTAGTAGCTGGAGAGGAAGTAGGAATATAGAGAGTTTTTGTTTTTTAAGATGGCGAAGACGGCATGGCTGCGTGCTGATAGGAACGTGTCTGTAGAAAGAGAACATTTATGGCATAGGAGAGAATGGCTGAGTAGACCAGTGTGGACAGGAGGGAAGGAAGGCAGAATGGTGAGGCAGGTGCTTGGGTAGGTGGGAGAGGTGGTGGAGCTGTGGGGTCTGTGGGCACTACTTTGACTGCTTCAGTTTTCTCAGTTAAGTAGAGGAAGCAAGGTCGTTAGCTGGCAGGGGCAATGGAGAGGAAGGGTTAAAATTTAGAAAGAAGAAGAGCGTGAAGTGGTTATCTAGGAAAGAGCGAGAGGGAACGTACCAGGAAAATGTAGAATGGTGACCAGGCAGCACTGAAGTTTGGTCAGGAACTTAAAGTAGGACCACTTATCATAATTGCATGATTTTCTCCAGCCTTCTGCTACTGCAGGTGCATGCGCTGGATTTTATCGGGGCTATGATTTTGCCAAGGATGTGGATATGCATGAGAGAGGGGCCAGGGAGTTGAGAGTGTACATGAGGTGGAGTTCTAATGATTGAGGGCAGAGTCTAAGCTGGGTAGGGAGCTTACTTGTCCACCCATTCTTCCTGTTCTGGTCCTAGTAGCTCTAATTTATTCACTCTAAAGCAGAGTGGTTCCATGCATGGCTGATGAGCTTTTGCAGTTTCTCTATTTTGTTGTCTTCTCCCTTGATCTCAGCACAGGTTCACTTTCATTAATGGCAGGGCTGGGCTCATGAGGCCCAGGTCACAAATTGGGGAGGGGAATGGCAGAAACACTGTGGAACTGCTGGGATAGTTCTAACATTACATGTTTTTCTTAATAGTTCTGCCACTTATGGAACCTCAGGTCCATTTCTGTATTCTTTTACCCAAAACTAAATGAGTATAAAAGAGGACTAAAGCTAATAATACATAAAAACAATATTTTACTTATTTGCTTTTTAAATTTTTTTCCATTTATTTTAGGCACTTGATGAATTAATAAGTAAAGGCTTGCCTCAAATTCTGGTTACAATTGGCCAACAACATCTCTTAAATAAGTTTTCTTTTGTTAAAGCATACTTTTTAATAAATGTGGCTGCAACAATAAATTGTGTCCCAGAAACTATATTGAAAACAATCTACCATGGATTTGTTTCTGAGAGAAGCAAAGCAAACCTCCCAAACTTGAAAGGTAATCTTTCTTTTTATTTTCTTGCTTCTCTTTCTCTTCACTTTCCTGTACTCCCCACTTCACCACCAATAATCTCTACGAACAATCTAGTATATATTCTTTCATACTTTTCTCCTAGCTCACGAATGACACATATATGTGCTTATGCTTTAGGTACATGCATACTCACGTCCATCCATATGTCTCCATTTCCATGTACTTTTCCTATACAAACATACAAAACAGGATTTGTCATTTATTTATAAACAATGTATTTTACATTTTTCTGCATCTAGAACAACTCAAATCAACTGCTTTGCTTTAGTTCACTGTGCTGACTGTGTAGAGTTTTATGCTGTGAATATCCCACAGTCATTCAACCATTCTCCTGTTGACGTGCATTCTCTTTGTTTCTAGAGAACAGTGCTGAAGTGCTAGATATTCATATAATATAGTATCTATTTCTATGGGTTAAGATACCCATGAGTGGGGTAATGGGCCATAGTGTCTATGTATTTTTTAACTGTGTTAGATGTCACCATAAAAATAATTGTTTTTCATCATTAAGTATGATGTTAACTGTCAGTTTTTCATATATGTCCTTTTTCAGATAAAGGAATTTCTCTTCTGTTCCTACTTCATTGAATGATTTTATAATGATAGAGTGCTGGATTGTATTAAATGCCTTTTCTGCTTCTATTAAGATGATTAGATGGTTTTTGTTTTTTATTCTAGTAATATGATGTATTACATTAATTGATTTTTGAGTGTTTAACCAACCTTGCTTTCTTGATATATGTCCTTTTTCAGATAAAGGAATTTCTCTTCTGTTCCTACTTCATTGAATGATTTTATAATGATAGAGTGCTGGATTGTATTAAATGCCTTTTCTGCTTCTATTAAGATGATTAGATGGTTTTTGTTTTTTATTCTAGTAATATGATGTATTACATTAATTGATTTTTGAGTGTTTAACCAACTTTGCTTTCTTGGGATAAATCCCACTTGATCATGGTGTATAATTTTTTAATGTGTTGCTGGATTCTGTTTGCTAGTATTTTATTAAAGATTTTTACATCAATATTTATAAGAAATATTGGTGTATAATTTTCTTTTCTTTTGGTGTCTTTGTCTAGTTGGTATCAGAATAATATTGGCCTCTGTTTTAAAATGTAAGTTTTATTATTATTCAGATAATAATAAAGGCCATCAGATAGGAGATAACTGCCACTGAAAACATACTTTATTTACAGCTCCCAAGAGAAGGGGCATGCCATGACATAGAAGGACCACACAGGACAGGGCCACACGGGAGGCAGAGAGAGCAGTGAAGAAAACTTAGGTCAGACTCTTCCTAGCGTGTCTCAGGTTTTGATGCTCCTCACAGGGTTCTTCCATACCAGTCTTCAGGCATTTGTTTTCTATCTTTGTCTCTCTCTCTCTCACTTTCCTCTTTGGAAGACTCAGTCCCAGATCTTCCTGCTGTGCCTTTCTCAGTGCTCAACCCCTCCCTTATACTCAGCTGAGCCCTAGCTCTAGAACTTTCTTATGTAGGAGAAGAGTCAGGTAGGTTGGGGTTAGAAGAAGAGAGGAAATCAGGTGTGTTCAGTCCCATGTTATTCTGGACTCCCTCTTCCTACTTGACGAACTTAGTCTCTTTAGGTGAATAATTTTTGCAGTAATTCCTAGTCAATTAATGACTTGTAGTTTTTCTCTCTCCTGTAGTCTAGAAGCCAGGATTACCAAAGAAGGCAAAGTCTATGGTCTAAATTCTCTCAGTTCTCCCTGGCTCAGAATAAGGGCCAGCTTCAGGTTGTGGGTGGGAATTTGAGATATTTGAGGATTGTGGATTGTGCTGTTCCAAATGGTCTCACTCTCTGCTCTTGGAGTGATAGGTTTGTGCAGAGCTGCAGAACTGATGCTTCCAAGGAGATCTTATTGAAATATAAATATCTGAAAGACCCCAAATACTTTGAGGACCTTAAGATGTTCTGGGAATTCCAGGGGAGGAACCACTACTTTATATCAGTAGCTGATGACTCAAATAATGTCACTAAGCATACAAAAGATCTTTTCCTAATTGTCTGATTTATTGTTAGAATCAGCCTTAATCTTTTAATGTCTGAGGTTTAGAGATTATTTGAAATAGCAGTATATTGTTACTTATCATTATAGTTTTTTTAGCATTAAATTTATGGATAGTTCTCAACTAATGATGAGTTTTATAAACTAGAATTAATACTTAAACTAACCATAGGTATCCTTTGTTCTTCCAAAATTCTGTGCCTTATAGAGCTATGTTTAAAGGATGATGGAGGTTCATTTAGTCATCTTACAAAAGTGAAAGACGACTTCACTCTTAGCACAATAAAGGTAAGTTTGAAAATGTTTTCAAATTATAATAAGTCTGTTACCAAGATGCTGACTGTTTGACCATTTCAGGACTGTGCTTACTGTTAGGAAACTAGGTGGCTTTTTTTAAACATAAGCATGGGTTGGGGTGAGATGAAGTCTGCTCTCCATGAAAAAAAAAGTAGATGCCCAGAGGTGTCTGACTTTACAATCCAATTAGGCGTTGCAGAATATATGATTCTTTATTTGATGGGATTTGAATATTCCATACCCTGTTTCTCATTTCCTTACTAATAATAGTGATCAACAACAACAAAAACAGCTACCATTTATTCAGTGCTTATTACATGACAGGCACTTTGCATGATTATTTTCACAACTCTGTGGTGTATTAATCATATTTGAACTATGTCGTGCTGAAACAAGGAAACTGAAGCTTAGACAGTATGAAATTCACTAACATCGCGCAACTAATAAAATACCAATCATATTATTAACTAATATACAAATTGCCCTAGAACTTTTATAACTTTTATATATTTACTGCTTCATACAAACAAGATTTTACACAGATTGTTCCTTGAAAGATTGCTTGGTCCCTTTCTATTTTGCCATGTCAGATTGCTGTTCACTATTGACTGCCCTCTGTAAAATCTCATTATCTTCATATTGCCAGTTAGGTGACCATAGTTTAACCTGAAATACAGTCAATCCTTAATATTCACAGATTCAGTATTTTCTAATTTGCCAATGCTAAAATTTATTTGTAACCCCGAATCAATATCCGTAGTTCTTTTGTGGTTATTTGTAGATGTGGGCTGAGCATAGAAAAATAGAGTTATCTAACACACACATTCTCAGTTGAGTCAAACAAGGCAGTACTCTGAGTTTTTGTTTCCACGCTCATACTATAAACAAGTGACTTTTTCATGGTCTATTTATTGCCACCGTTTTTGCATTTTTGTGCTTTTTTTTGGTTGGTGATTTTACTATTTAAAATGACCCCTCAAGAGTAGTGCAGAAGTGCTGTTTAGTGTTCCTACATGCAGGAAGGCTGTGATGTGCCTTATGGAGAAAATAAGTGTGTCAGCTAAGTTTCGGTCAGACTTTAGGTATAGAGCTATTGGCTGTGAGTTCAAAGTTAATGAGTCTATAAGATATATTAAATAATGTGTATGTAAACATAAATACACATTAAGCCAGGTTATATATTGATCAGTTGAAACAAATGCTGTGACCAGAGGCTCCCAGGAACCTACTCCTGTACTTCCCCTAGGAACAATGGTTCAGTTATTCACTAATTCAGTGTTTTCAGCAACTTTATTGAACAAAGCTACAGTTAATAGCATGTACGAGCATTGGCTGTGCATATAACAAAGGGTAGCTGTCCTGCGTGCTTACTCTGACCATTACTTTCCTTTTCATTCTCCGTTGCCCTTTTCCTGTTCACTGAACTCTCTTCTCTGATGACGAGGTTCAAATTTCTGTTTTGGTCTTCCATTCATTGTGACTTTTCGGTGTGCATAAGAATGAGATGTTATTTGTATTATTTCTGAATTTATGTGATTGTGTCACTGGTGTTCTTTTTTTAGTCCATTTTACTGACAGAAGCTGAAGACAAGCTAAACCTCCTTGTGTCAGAGATGGAGCATCCAAGTAACAGGAGCGTCTCTCAGTGTTCCGTGGGTGAGTTGGAGATGGTGGTGGAGGCCAGGCTTCAGCTGGCTGCAATTGCCCTGCAGAGACATCGGTCGGCATATAGGTGAGTCTCTTCATGCACAGGAGTTTCTTCCTCATCCTGACTTGTTAAATATACCTAAATTTCATAGATTCCCACATTAATAGAGCATACTTGGTTGTTGTTGTTGTTATTATTATTATATTATTATTATTATTATTATTATTATTATTCAAGGGAGTTTTAGTACATTATTACTCTTAAAACTACAGAGTAAAAAATTGTTTTGTTTTTTTTTTTCTCCTTAACTTTCTTCATTAAACTAAAATTCTATACATTAAACTCTTTGCATTAGATTCAGAATTTGGAAGGGGAGTTAATTCTTAGATGGTCATTCTCTTTAAGCAGGAAAAGCCCACCTGTAGCTTTTGCAAAGTGGTGATCAATTCAGCAGAAATCTGAATTGCTTTGATTGGACGCATTCAATCATCTCATCAGTGTGAGCCTTGACTAAAGGCTATTCATGATTAACCACATCTAAATTTGATTTTTTGCTAGTGACAGTATAAGTTCTTGGAAATTTATAATTTTTGTGCTTTTTAAGCAGTAATGAAAAGCCATAAAGTCTGATTTGAGCAGTGATTCTCAAAGTGTGGTCTACAGATCTCCAGGGGTGTCCCTGAGACTTTTCCAGGGGTCTGTAAGGTCAAAACTATTTTCGTAATGAAACTAAGGTGTCATTCGCCTTCTTCTTGTGTTGTTATTTGCATTGATGCTATAAAAGCAACAGTGGTAAAACTTCTAGCATCTTACCATGAATCAAAGCAGTAGCACCAAGTGTACTAGTAGTCATTACATACTTTGCTTCCACACACTTGCAATAAAAAAAAAGCTAGCTTCATTTGAGAATGCCTTTCATGAAGCAGTAGAATTTGTTACATTTATAAATCCCTATCTTTGAATATATTTTTAATTTTCTGTGGGAATATTAAATGGGCAATACACCTAAAGCACTTCTGCTGCATATCAAAATCTGATAGTTGTCTTGAGAAAGAACCCATATGTGATTGAATTGAGAGCCAAACAAACTGTTTTTTTTTTTAATTTGAAAAAAAATAACAACTGACAAACTATGGTTATTCAGACTTGGTTATTTAAAAGGCATTGTATTGAAAATGAGCAAAATAGACATTCCACTTCTAGGAAAACAGCAAATAGTTTTTGTTGCCAATCATAAAATCTAACGTTTCATAAGAAAACTAGAATTTTTGAAAATTTGTATTTGCCATCATGAGCTTGACAGTTTTCTAATGCTTAGATTCTTCTGACAAGATTGGAAATAATATTAATAAGCATCTTTTTAATTGTGTAATGAAATGTTTCAACCTTAAGAGAAAATCTACATAACTCTAGGAGCTAATGCGGCCAGTACATGATGTTCCAAAATCCTGGTTAAGAAGATAGACCAATAAGTTTTCAAGTTAACAGAAAAGGAAAAGTTTATCAGTGTGTGGTATTAGATTCGACACTGCAACAAATTTTTAAGAAAACATCAGTCGTCACATTTTGGCATAGTACCAAAGAAGAATATTCACAATTATTTGAAGAAGCTATTAAAATACTCCTCCCATTTTCACAGCCATCAGTGTGAGGCCCAGTCTTCTTCATATACTTCAGCCAAAACAATATGTCACAACAGACTGAATGTAGAAGCAGATAAGAAAGTCTCCTATTAAGTAGATTTCTCTTATTAAGCCAGATGTTAAAGAGATTTGCAAAAATGTGAAAACAATGGTATTCTTCTGACTAATATTTTTGTTGTTGGAAAATATAGTTTTTTTTTAATTAAAACACATTATTGATATTAACATGTAATGGGTTTTTTATTTTAAAACAAATCAATAAATATGAATGAAGTTAAAAATTTCTCAGTTTAAGTTCTAATATGGTAAATATTGATGGAGTTCTTCGGGCATTCTTAATTTTTAAGGCCATTAAGCACCTTTTAAGGTGCCGAGGTAAAAAAGCTTGAAAACCACTGGTTTAGTGTATCGTCACATTTATAGCTATCTTTAAAATACAGTGGTAGTCGATTGATGGTAAAATAGGCTTAGTGTAGTAGTATACCCTTGTCCCTGCTGATGTTTGAAGAGAGGAGGAGGAACTTTTACTACATGATTTCCTATAGAAAATATATGATGTGAACATATCTAAATATGTATATTTAGATACATATGACTATAAAATATATGGCAATATGATTTCCTATGGAAGAATTTAGAACTCTTTTCTCTAAATAGTCCCCAGACAGCAACAGCAGCCCTAGAAAATATTTTTTGTCATGTATCGTCATTATTTCCCCAGCTCTCTACATGTCTTATACCCTTTTGGTATGGAGGATATGAGTGATTTTTGTTTTTTAGGGAAGAAAAAGGAAACTAGAAATTAAAAATTACAAAATGCCCACAGAAAGGAGTAGAAAGGAGTAGAACTTTATAATAGAACTTTGAAGACCAGGTAGACATATGCAAATCATGTGCAAGTGTATCAGAATCTCTCCTATTTTAAATACATGAACCTGGCCCTTGGATCAAAACCAGCAAAAACTTTGATGTTATTGCCTTTTTCCAGCAGAGTTGTCATTTGAGGAAGCCTACTGTCAAGATGAATGAGTTTTTCCTATGTGAACTTTACCTCCCACGAGCTTCTGTTTGGGTGGTGCTGAAAGTATTGGACAGTCTCTTTCCCAAATGATGGTTAGCTTGACATTTCATGATACTTCTAATAAAATTGTGTGTCAAGAAAATTGAAAGACACATTCCCTAGGGTAACAGGTAAAGTGAGCCACATGGATTTTATGAGAACAAACTGACCATTTTTGTCATGAATGTTAATAAGAAGTAAATGGGATCAAAGTTATTCAAACTGTATTTCTACCTCTTTTGGGGCTGCCTTTCTTAGAATTCTTTTTTTTTTTTTTAATAAGTGTTCCTTTCTATTCTCCTTTCTATTTAATTTATTGTCTAAATGGGATAACATTTGAGCCTTTTAATTTTGTGTCAGAATGAAACTTCCTTCTTCTGGGATTTTAGACTGTTTATAGTGGGTAATCCTCCTACACGTTCTCTCTCAAGTGAAGAGGAGAAACTAGAAATTTTCCATTGTGCAACTAAGCAATACCAGGTGGATTAGTCCATACTAGTGTGTTTATATTTTATTCACTAAGTTTTGGGGTTAGCAAGATTCCAAACCTTACATTTTTTTCTCTTGAAATAAGAATTTGAGGTTCAGAATCGGAAGGATGGGATCCGCACCTCTTTCTTCGTCCAGGGTCCTCTAGTTGCCATCCTGTCTTAGCCTCTGAAGCTTCTCAGTAAACGAGGTGCCATGGAAACATGTGTGCATCCTTGAGGGAGGAAGGGTGTTGAGGAGAGGAAATTTCATACCTTTATATATAATGAATCAGTGTTACATTTTTTGTTGTTTTTTGGCTTGTTTTTGTTTTGTTTTATTTTTAATAAAAATCAGTAAGTTTATATAATCAGAAATAATACCTTAGGAAATATTCTACAAATATCTATAGCATTTTAATGATTCAGTAGAATCTTGGGAATTTAAAATTCAATAATTGCAGACAGTTTTTGATTCTGGTTGTCAACTTAGAAAAAAAAATCAATTTAATGCCCTCTGTCCCTCCTGGCTATCTCAATACACTAATAATGATAGCAGCTAGCATGCATCGAATGCCATCTATTTGCTGAGCACTCCTGTTTGCTAAGTAAACCTCACTCTCGCTAGAATGTCAATTCTATGAGGGCAGGGACTGTATCCATAGACCTTAGATTTGTTCCTGGCCTGTAACAGGTGCTCAATACATATTTTTGAACAAATGAAAGAATAAATACCTCATTTAATCCTCACAATAATCTCATTTCAATACTCTGGGAGCCTACAGACAGACAATACCTTCTCCAAAACATCCATGGTCACTGACAAAGCTGATCATAAACTGGGCCAGAAACCTCAGTAAATGACCCAAAGGAGAGGTGTACTGACCACAGTCTAGGGACATGGAAGGCCTCCGGAATGTGTATTTGAGGAAGTGATGTGATCCGATTTGCATCTGGATGAGATCGCTGTGGCTGCTATGTGGAGACTAGGACTGCCAGGGGTAAGAGCCATAGCTGGGAGGCTGGTCAGGAAGCTCCCACAGTCGTCCAGCCTGGAGAGATGATGGCTTGGACAAAGGCATTAGCAGTGGAGGAGGTGACCTGAGGAGCTGCACCCTGGTATCCATATTTTGAAGGTGAAGCTGACAAAACTTGTTGATGGACTGATTCTGAGGAAGAAATGGTGATTCTGAGCTCTGCCTGTGGGATAGAGGACAGGGAAGAGAACTGGGTTTGGTGGAGGGGGTGGAAACAAATGGATCTGCTTTTAACATATCCTGTCAGTTTTCTAGGGCTGCCATAACAACATACCAAAAACTGGGTGGATTAAAACGATATAATTTTATTGTTTCATGGTTCTGGAGGCTAGAAGTCCAAAATCAAGATGTCAGCAGGGCCATGCTCTTTCTGACAGCTCTAGGGGAGAATCCCCCCTTGCTTTTTCTAGTTTCTAGTTTGCCGACAATCCTTGGCATTCTTTGGCTTCTAGATGCATCACTCCAGCCACATGGCCATCTTCTTCCTCTGTGTCTTCACATCATCTTCCCTTTGTGCATATCTGTCTCTCTGCTCAAATATCCCCTTTTTATAGGGACACCAGGAATAAAGTCTACCCTAATGACCTCATTTTAACTTGATTTCCTCAGATAACTACCATTCTGAGGTACTGAGGGTTAGGATATCAACATACCTTTTTTTTTTTAAGGAGAGAGGGAAACAGTTCAACCTATAACACCTATTAAATGTGATTGTTTATTACCTATTCAAATGGAGATATCAAGTGAGGAATTAGATGAGAGTACTGTTCATTTGGCTTTCACCCAGTCTTTCCATGTTATAAATAACACTCTGATCAGCATATTTAGATATGTATATTCCATATTTTGAATTTTGTTTTGGGATAGATTTTCAAAGACATTTGGCTTTCACCCAGTCTTTCCATGTTATAAATTACACTCTGATCAGCATATTTAGATATGTATATTGTTTTGGGATAGATTTTCAAAGAAGACTCTTGATATATATTATTTAAATATTTTGAAAAAATATAATGCCAATTGTAAATCTATCATTCTACAGGGTAGTAGGATATGAGGATTTAAAGTGTAGACAAATTTATGTACAGAGCAACAGGAAATAAGGAGAATTCCCATTTCCTAGTTTCTATTTCCTTAATTTAGTATATTTTCTTTCTGGTACTACTAGACACTGATTAAGCAATAATTTAACTTAAGAGTTTCCAAGTATATAGCATTAAGTAACACAGTTGTATAACCTCAAAAAAACTGGAGAACCATATTCTGACATATATGAAATGCATATGTGCTCATTTTATTAGTGAGATTGTCAGTAAGTTTTGTTTTTGATTTTGGAAACATTCACTTATCTATTCTTTAATTCACTCATTTGCATTTAAAAATTTTTCTTTTAGCTTCTATTATGTCCCAGCCACTAGATGCTGGGTTTCAACAGAGAATAAGACAAATTAGCTGCAGAACAATTACAGGCAATTAAATAGTGTAACAAATACTACTGCATGGTTAAGATCAGTGTACTATTAGGGCATGTGGAAGGGGCAGCTAAAAGTTTTGGGGGCAGGTGAGGGTATGGGAAGGTTTTTTGGAGGAAGAGCTTAGGAAATAGTATACAAATGCCACATGTGATACTAATCACATTTAAACTATGTCTTCTATTTTAGTGCTGCAATAGTATTTTCCACACTTAAACTTCTTCAGGATTCAAAACTTTTTAAAAAGAAGGTAGTGCAAGATGACACAGAGAGTTCCAGCTCTCCAGGAGTTTCCGTATGTATGAATTTAATGTTTATCCTTGCAATACTTATTATTTAATAACTATTGGCATGCTAGAAAATTGTCTAATTAATTCGTTAATTAATTGGTAAGGGATAAAGAGAAAAAAACATTGGATAAAGAGTATAAAGATTTGCATTCACGACCTGTTTATGCTGTATATTAATTGGTGTACCTTGGGCGAGTCCCTTAAACTTTTAAAATTAATTTCTAATTAAAAATTTTAATTTAAATCTCATTTGTGAACTAATAGAATTGGATGTAATAATTATTAAAGTCCCACCAGATGTATCATTACAGTATTCTAGATCTGATTTCACTAGCAACTGAAGTTGTTTCACTTTATTTTGTTCCTTATTTCACTTTTGAATTATTACTTCAGCATGACACCTGTGCTGTTTCTTATTTTGGATTTCTCATAGATTCTTCTGCATTTAAATTCTCAAATCTCTTTGAATTTTATTGGATTTTGATCAAGTAATTTAATAATATAGGGTCATTTAGGATTAAAATACAAAGATTTATCACCGAATCCTTGCTCATTATTTTAAGCTTTACTAATAAAATTGCTACTATCTAGTGTCATTAAACATAAGTAAAACTAAATGTCATAAATAGAGACTAATTTCTTACTATATCAGAAGCAATAAAAATGCTAAAAAGCAATCTAATTCTAAAAATTGACAGAGAAATGGTTGTCAGCTGGGGGCTATTTTGCCTCCCCCAGAGGGGCATTTGGCAACATCTGGAGACATTTTGGTTGTCACAACCAGAGGGGTTGCTAATGGCATATAGTGTGCAGAGGTCAGCAGTGTTGCTTAACATCTTATAACGCACAGGACATTCTCCAAAACCATCATCTGTCATATAATGTCAGTAATGCCAAGGTTGAGAAACCCTAATTTAGAGTAAGTGTGACTCGGCTTTTCAATAATAACAAGAAATGTAGGTGTGAGAGATTAAGGTATGTGGATGAGCATTTTTTTCTGTGGTACTAATCTAAGTACTAGACTCCCTCACTACTTGCTATGCCCATTCTAGTCACCATCCTGCCTCAAGGCCTCTGTTCACTTCTTACCCTATTTCCAGGAACAGCTTACTCTACTATTCTGGGCTTCCTACCTGTCTATCCACATGCCAGCCCCCTTCAAGTCCCAGTAGCTGCTCCTTGTTAGTAGGTGTTGACGATGAGCTGTCAGAGATGTGTAGCAGGAAATGCCCAGAACAAATGGGCTCTGTTCTAAATGACTTTAAAGTTCCCCAGTACCTAAGTAAGACTGAGTTCCTCCACCCCCTGGAAAAAGCCCTCTTTGCACCTTTCTTTCGGTAGCTCCGGATGTTGGCTGCCCTTCATGAAGGGTAATAATGAGGAAGGTACATCAATTATAATATATGTTTTGGGATGTGAGCAGCATACAGCAGTGTAATACAATGGATTAAGACTGTGGACTCTAATTTCAGAAAGACACAAGTTTGAATCCCACCTCTGCCTAAATATGATGGAGTTTAAGCAAATAGATAACCTTTCTAGGTATCAGTTCTCCCATCTGTAAAAGAGAAATAATAATAACCTCTCTTGGGCTTGTTAGGAGGATTAAATGAGATAATGTATATAAAGCATGTAGCACAGTGCCTGGCACATAATAAACACTCGATAAATATTAGCCAGTATTATTTATTATTATTCAGTCTTGAAAATGTTATTTATAAAATTTTTGAAGACACAGAAACTGCTGATAATTTGCAATGAGAAATTCAGACTGCAAAACTATTTTTTAGCAATGGATATAGAGAGAAAAAGAAAAGCTGAAAAGCAATATACCAAAATGCTAATAGAGGATTATGGGTGATTTTTATTTGTTTCTTTATTTTGTGTGTGTGTGTATTTTTTGTGTTTTATAGAATATGCAAGAATACTTTCTAAGATTAAAAATTTAATACTATTAAATATCACACGGTTCTTTTGACTTACGTTTAGTGTTAGGCTAGAACTTTGATATTATTAAATAGGAAGATAACCATGATTTTAATATTGTTTAGGCCACTGAAAATAAAGATGACAATGAGTTTTTAGATCCTATTTCACTAAATTCTCGAGAATATTTCAACATTCATCTCTGGCTGAGGTGCCGCTTAGCACTGGTGACCGCGTTTGTTGCACAGATTCGTGGCATTGGAATTGTAAAAGGTACAGGTGTCCTATTTTCTTAATCAAAGTTTTTATAAAAATGATTTTATGTAAGTAATGGAAGTTTTATCGAGGTATATTTTATTGTAACTTTAACATTTTATAACTTTCTAGCTTGATCTGTTTCAGAATAAAACAATTCAGGTTATTAAATAAGAATAATCATTTTCAACAGTCCCTTGTGTCACTTAAAATGGCATATCTGTTACTGATGTATGCAGAGCAGCCAAGGAGATTTCAAAATACTAATGCACAGGTTTAATTGTCATCTAGGAAGGCAGCGCAGTGTAAAGGGTCCAGAGCACAGATTCTGTAGGCACTGACCTTGGGTTCAAATGCTCATACCACCACTTTTTTGCTGTGTGACCTTGGCCATCCCTTAATGCCCCTAGCACCTTCTTTCCTTCTCTGTAAAACAGAGATAATTGTACCGACTTTACAAGATTATTGTTAAAATTAAATCGGTTCAATCTCTAAAGTTCTTAGATTACAGCTTGGCACGTATAAATGTTAGTTCTTACAGTGATTAATAATTATCTATTTGTAAACCTATCTTTCCACCAATTTTATCCCTCTCTCAAGTTAAATTACATATTGCATTATTATTACTTTTGCAGTATATAAATAGCCTAAGGTACTTCCCCCCAAGTTACAATACATTTATTTTCAGTGCTTCATGTAGTCCATTTGTTTTCTGTCTTTGTATCTTTCTGTTCTATATTATACAATATTCCTATAATAAACTTTGGGGGATATTATGCATATCTAATTTCTTACTTTCTTGGTGCATTTTAAATAACTGCATTTGTTTATTTTAGAAAATGATATGACAAATTATGTTAGCCTCGTCAATGAAGTGTGTGTGGAGGCAAAAAATGCAGGTGACAGGGAGCTACAGGCTGAATTCTTGATGCAAGCTGTAATCATTGGCCTACAAGAAAAACATTTAAAGGCAGACATCATAACAAACCTTCAGGTAGGAAGGAAACTTCATTCACATTGATATTTACTGAAAGACTCTAGTTAGAACAAAAGGAGAGAATTTTAAATTCGATTAGGTACTGAATACATAACAGTCAATATGGCCAGCTCTTGTTTCAGTGACTTGCAAACAGTATGATCAAAAGGAATAATTTTATTTTGATAGGCTATAATACAATTGCTGGAAGGAAGAGAGTTTAATTCTCCTCGGTCTTATTTAATCTTGGTGAGAAGCATACTTTTGTTGGATGACTTAACAAAAGCTGAGAAATTCAAGGAAGCTCCCTCTTCAAAAACAGAAAAATTAAGTTTGTTGACTCAGGCTCACAATATTCTTATTGAACAGGTGAGAATGCTTTTGGATCTATAAGATTTAGACACTTATATTTCTGTTTTTTTCTTTTTTTTCATTCTAAAGCACATTAGCTAATTAATCATTACAATGTTTCTTTTACAGATGCTAACTTTTGGAGAGACAGTAGAATTTCCTTCATCAGACACTGACTATGCAAGTCCATTACAGCCTTTGAAAAATGTCTATCTTCCTCATGTCATGTTACTGGCCAAAACAAAAATGAGAATTGGTGAGAACACTTAAACATATATTACACTCAAGTCATTGATAAAAAACTTTAATTTATGTTCAGGCGTGCTATTATATGAGTGCAGTATTTATTTATGGGGCAATATTTATGGATACCCAGGCTCGATTTATTTAACAAATAGTTTTTAATCATTTACCACATTCCAGACTCTGAGTGAGGACCTGGGAAGTTATTGGAGATTAAAACAGATGTAGTTCCTGCCTTTAGAGTGGGAGACAGAAATAAACAAGTAAATAAACCACATGTAGGAGTGCATAGTATATCATATATCATGTCATTATAAATATTGTATAAAAATGCATATTTTAATATTTATAAAATTTAATAAGTATCATATAAAATAAAATGTGTATCTGAAAACAATTAGGAAATCAGTGAGGATACAGAAAGAGTATATATGATAATGAATTATGTATATGTATGTGATTATAAATTGTTAGTGTTATGAAAGATGTGGATAAGATCTGATGATAAAGAGGGACAAAGGGAGGGCTGCCTATTTAAATAGAATAATTAGGGAAGGCCTCTCTGTGGAGGTGGTATTTAGAGTGGCTTAGGGGCAACCTAACAGGAAGACCTGAGCTGGGATGGGTTATGTTTCAAGATATTACCCTGGCTGCTGAATAAAGAATAGAGTGGAGAGTAGACTGCAGCCAATCAAGAGTGGATCTGTTTAGAGCATGTGGACCAGTAAGAAGAAAGCCTCCAGCTCCTCAGAAACCAAGGAGGAACTCGGGAACAGTGTTTCAAGATTTTTCCAGGTCTTCTTTGATCTTTGACCCAAGGCTGCATGCCTGTAGCTCCCAGGCTCTTGTCCAGCTCAGAGGGCAGAAAAATCTTGTACTAACTCTCTGTTCTAACCTGTATTAACCATGCATTTTCAATTTCTGTATTTCTGACCAAGGAGGAACTTCCTCTTCCAGAATTAGCCAATTCCTAGAGATTGGCCAACCACTCTCCTATGAGTATGCCTTTCATTAGCAAACTAACCATTCCAGAGTCCACACCCTGTACCTTTATTGGGCTCCTTTATTGCTCTTCATTGGGCTCTTACACTCTGGGCCACTATTCCCCTCCTCTAATCACCCCAGGGACAGCTATCAGACTACTAGCAGAGTCCATTGAAATTATTCAAACTAGCCAATCCTAAACCTGCTTAGCCTGCTTACCCTACCCAACCCATTCCTTCCCACAAAAACCAGAGCAAAAGTCTTGTCTCTGGTTTTCCTTGCTCCCTCTACCTCTTAACTAATCCTGGTGCTTTCCATGTGGCCCTACATGGCGTGCTGTGCCTCTTCCTCTTGGGAACTGTGAATAACAAACTATCTTTTCAGTGCTAAATGTCTCCAGACCTGTTAACCTCATCATACCTGAATAACAATAAAATCTACATTTTAAAACCATTATGCCTGTTGTCTATTACCACACACCAAAATTAACTCAAAATGGATTAAGGGCCTGAATATAAGACTTGAAACAATAAAAAGCATAGAAGAAAACATAGGAACTAAACTCAAGGATCTTGGACTTAAAGAGGATTTTATGAATCGAATTTGACTTCAAAAGCAAGGGAAGTAAAAGCTAAAATAAATGAATGAGACTACATCAAACTAAAAAGCTTCTGCTCAGCAAAAGAAACCATCATCAAGGTAAAGAGACAGCCATCCGAATGGGAAAATATATTTGCAAGCAACGCCTCTGATAAGGGCCTACTATCTAAAATATACAGAGAACTCATACGACTCAATAACAACAAAAAAACAAATGATCCAATCAAAAAATGGGCAGAGGACCTGAACAGACACTTCTTCCTAGAGGACATACAAATGGCCAACAAATATTTGAAAAGATGTTCAGCATCACTAGCTATTTAGGGAAATGCAAATCAAAACCACAATCAGATACCATCTCACATCTGTTAGAATAGCTATAATCAATAGGAAAGGTAATAATAAAGGTTGGAGAGGATGCAGAGAAAAAGGAACCCTCATGCACTGCTGGTGGGACTGCAAATTGGTACAGCCACTATGAAAAACAGTATGGAAGTTCCTCAAAAAACTAAGAATAGATCTACCATATGACCTAGCAACCCCTCTACTGGGTATTTACCCCCAAAACTTGAAAACCTATATCCCAAAAGATATCTGCACATCGATGTTCATAGCAGCATTATTCACAGTGGCCAGGACATAGAAGCAACCGAAGTGTCCTATGATAGATGATTGGCTAAAGAAGCTGTGGTACATATCTATAATGGAATATTACTCAGCCATAAGAAGAGATGAAATACTGCCATTTGCAACAACATGGATGGACCTCGAGATCATCATGCTAAGCGAAATAAGCCAGACAGAAAAAGTTGAAAATCACATGATAGCACTTATATGTGGGATATAAACCTAAAAGCAACAAATGATCAGGACAAACACAAACAGAGACTCATGGACATGGACTTTAGACTAGTGGTTACCAGAGGGTAAGGGGTGGGGGAGATAGATGTGATAAAGGGGGTCAAATATAGGGAGAAAGGGACAGGGTGAAGTGGATAAAGGGGATCAAATATATGGTAGCTGAAGGAAACTGGACTTTGGGTGATAAACACAATAGAATATACAGACGTCAAATTATAATGTACACCTGAAAATTATATAATTGTATTAACCAATGTTACCCCAATAAACTTAATTAAAAAAAAACAACAAAACATTACCCCTCCTTCCTGGGACCCATTTGCCACCTGCATCAGCAGGCATGCAGCTAAGGAGAGGTTGTTGGTTGGACTAGAATTGTGAAGTTTGGCCAGCAGAGGTGAGCTCAAGCCATCATCTGTCCAGAACCTTTTCTCTTATTTTCTTTCTGCTCCTTTCCTTCATGATTATTATTGATCATTATTATTATATAATTATCATCAGATATGAATTTTATTACTTTAGGTAAATTGCTTTACCCCTATATTGTTGAAATTAAGCTGGCCCAGCTGACCCCTAGAATTCCTTCTAGCAATCTGATCCCATGAGAGAGCTGTTTTTCTGCATTTTTAGTCCACAATTTGTTATCTTATCAGTATATTTGATTTCTATACAAGCTTAGTACAGATTGTGTTAAATCGTACAGATTTTGTTAAATCAAATGTATTCTCTGCTTTCCTGCCTTACTAATCTTGAAGATGTGTCACTGCTCAGTAGTAGTACTAGTGCTGTTTTTTAGATTCACTTGAAGCAGAACAGCTTGATTTCTGTTATATTATATTAAATATAGACTTAAAAAACAAATCCAAAAACAGATTTTCTGTCAAAATAATACCAGTTTCTCAACTTTTTTTTTTTCACAGAGTTGGTGTTTATTGGAAAAAGGAGCACTTCAATATTATGAAGCATAAGATCATCTGACTTATGCTTTCTCAACAGTTTTCCTTTACAGTGATAGTATAGATTGTATCCCAAGAATAGAGCCACTTAAAAATTATTTTTTTCTTGTGAAAGTCTCAAACAGAAAAAAGGCATTTGAGATTATTTTTATAAATCTAAAAATAAGTGTTATGGTTATTTAAGATTTTTTCCCCATCAATGACTGAAACTTGAGCTTCCTTATTAGATGAAAAAATCAATAACTGACTGTGTAATAGGTGTAAAGGAAGTTGCAAGAATGGTGCTGTGGAGTGGGAGCCGAGCCAAGTCACCATCTGCCCTCAAGGAGTCTGTACTATTATTATATATTCATACCATTTTATACAGTAATATATGTGGGATACATATGCCATGTATAGTACATATATAAGTGCCTTGATGAAATGAAGATACTTGATATTTTGTCTCACATTAATAAACAACTGTAGTATAATTTGAAACAATGGTAAAACATAAAAATGGGAGATATATTGAAATATAAGGTTGTATTGGACAGATGATATTTTCATAGCCTTCTAATCATGCTTGGTGATTGTTGGGTTTAAGAGCATGGACTCTGGAGAAAGAATACTAGTCTAATCCCCATGAGCAAGCCACTTAACTTTTCTGAGTTTCAGTTTCCTCTCCCATAAGGTGTGGATGAAGAAAGTATATCCCAATCTCACTGGCTTGTTTTGGGATGAAATGAATGGAATGTGTAACATGTTTAGAAGGGCACCTAGTGTGTTCTAAGAGTTTTGTAGGCTTTAGCTATTCTCACTATTCCATGCCTGGCCACCTTACTCTTCTGGGAGCCGCCTGGAAGGAAGGCCTCAGTTTCTTCATCTCCATATTCACAGCAGTGCACTCCCATCCTGTCTCCTCCAAAGTGAGGGCTCGGTGACTTCTCCCTGGATAAGAATGAGAGAGACTTTTCCCACCAACTTCTGGTTCATATAGCACATTTTGAAATAAAAATTTATGAGAAGTCCCGGGTTTCTTGAAAGCCCTTTGTAGCGCTTGGCATCCTAGAATTGAAAATTTTCAGAACCTGAAGGGACTTCAGATATTTTGTAGTCTTACTGCTTCATTTTCAGAGGAAGACACTCAAGGCCTAAAGATATGTAAGGACTTGTTCAAAGCCACAAATGACTTGGTAGCACCAATGACTGGCCTGGACCCAGCACTTTGGGTGGAACCGAGCGACTCTATCATTCTGCAAACTGCCTTTCTGTTTGTATTCCTCTATGGTGTGCGATAAGCTATTTTATCAATGTAGCATTTCCTCCAGTTGCCTTCCACTCTTTATCCCAACAATTTTCTTCTTTAAAATTACCAAAAAACAAGGCAATCATCAACTGGCAGTCTTGACAGCCACATTCTCTGAGAAGGTGTCCCTGACCTTTCCCAGGTCTGGGCTAGGGATGTGTAACCTGCTACCACAGTGCCCATGCTTTCCCTGCCACACAGTTGACCACGTAGTATTTTGATCACATGTCTGGCCATTAGCATTCTTCATTAAACACTAAGCTTCACGACCTCTTTCTTAAGGAGCCTTGCAGTGTCATAGTTTAGGGTGCGGTCCTGGAGCCACACTACTAAGGTTCAAATCATGGCCCTGATACTTGTTAGTCATGTGACCTTGGGCAAGTTACTTAAACCTCCCCGTGCCATTGCTTTGTCCTCTCTGTAAAATGGTATCCAGCTGGAGTAGGAGTTGGGAAGATCACATGACGTAATGCTTGTTAAGAACTTGGGATGATGCCTGACATGTAGGAAGCACTTAATAAACCTTAGCTCTTAATTTTCTCTTTTCTCATTTTTATCTAGTGCCTAAGCACCCAGAAACTATTTTTTGAATAAATGTCTATCTATCTGTCTGTCGTTGAGGCCACATTGAAGAAATCTTATGCCTCTTCCATATAACAACCCTTCACTATGTTAAGTGATGATGGGACCCTACAGAAGTATAACATGTGGCCCTTGTCCATAATAGGTTTACCTTCTAGTTTGGATGACAAACTATGCATAACAAGCAACCAGCATAGAGCTGAATAGAAACAAAATTAATATCTGTTAATACATGCAAGTTTTATTGGAAAAATATAAAACTTTGAGATGTTTCCCTACTAACCATCTCATATTAGGAACACAAAAGTTGTTTTGTAGAGCATTATAAAATTTGAGAACTGAAAGAGAGACTTGAGAGATTATCCTTCCTTTTAAAAGTGAGAAAATGTTGAAATTTATAAAAAAATAATTTCAAATATTTTTTTACTGAAATATTTGAGTATTGAGTTTCTTTAAAAAATTTCTTAGATGCTAAAAACTAAAGACCGCCAGGGTTCTTAGTAGATGCCTCACTGTGAGAAAAGTCTCGGAACTTGGAGGCTTATAATGAACACTATATTTTATTGTTCCCTCATTATCTGACTGTCTTTCTTTAGGACATACGGTGGCCAAACAATTACATTATAATAATAATATAATAAAAAATAAAAAGAAGGATCCCTTAAATTGGTTACCTGCTCTTCAGCTTTTTGAAATAGCATTGAAGCTCTGTAAGATATCAGCCACAGAAGAACGTGAGGTGGAAGCTGAAATCCTTTTTCAGAAAGGTAAGCTATATTTGGGATCAAAACAATGAGAAAGTTTGTGGATTTTTTTCCTATTAACAGTAGGCTTCTTGAAAATCTGGTTACTGAATATAAAAAATAATTTTTTACAAAGGGCTTAGTAATGACATACATTAGTACCTCTGCCAAATTCAGTTTTAGATAAAGAGAAGTCTACTTATTTTAGGTTTATACCTAGAAAGAAAAAAAAAGTACTCCTTCTTAGTTGTTTTTATAATTACAGTTGCCCTTCCTTGGTTTCATGTTTGACTCAGACATGTCAGCATCAGACATTTAGCTATAAATAATATTATTTAAATAATTTTTGGGAGATACTTTTTTCTTCATCATTTCATTACTTAGCTAAGCATTTTAATTTTAAAAAGATACATACCCGTTTAAGTTAAATTGCTATAGCATACCTAAATTTATAACATATACAATGCATATCTGCATAATACATTCATATGATTTTATTGTGGCCATTTTAGCCATGAGAGAAACAATGGTGATCAGTGCTTTTATTTATGGGGCATCTACTAGATGCTAGGCACTGTAGTCAGTGTTTTAAATCTCATATTGATAATTTTTGCAACAGCTCTACAAGATTGGCATGGCTATTCCTGGTTGACAGATGAGGAAAATGAGATGCTGTCTGGTTAAGTAACTTTTCTTAAATCAGCAACTACTAAGTGATAGTGCCCAGATGTGAACCTAATCCTGGGTGGCTCTGCCCTGTCCACATGCTGCATGAAAACTGTGAATCCTTTTTATAGTAATTATGAGATTTCCCTTTCCTTCCCTTTTTGCTACAAAAGGGCCATTCCAGTACCTATATTTGAGGGCTGCAGCTCACCATGAGGGCTGGGAGCTGTGTGAGAACTAGAGCATTTGCATCATCCATAGTAGTTTTAAAGTGTTTGCTGACTTTTAAGGACTTTTTGATTTTAGAGATGTTTTCGGACTACTAACTGTGATAGCAGTCAGAGGAGACAGGAAAACGGATGTAGAAAAAGGGAATGAGTACCACAGGAGGAAGAGGAAGCGCAAAGGAAGGAAATGGAGAGAATAGGAGGACAGTAGGAACGGTTGTGTCTGGAAAGCCAAAGGAGGTTTTGACTCATTGTTTGCTAACTGGAGGCAGGGAAACCCTGAGACTCCTAGGGAAGGAGGCAAAAGATCTCTCCCCATTGCTTTTCCTTCCAGCAAGAAGCAACAGACAGGTAAAAAGGAAAGCACATCCAGTTTTCTGAATTTCCAGCATGAAATATTTGTTTTGAAGTTCTAAATGATAGAAAAAGGAAAACCCATCTTTGTATGTCGTTTTCTTTCAGGCAAAATAGAACGTCAATTATTAACGGAAGAGAGATCTCCAAATTCACAATTTGAGAGTTTATCTGAAGCTATACAACTAAGCTTGAGACATGATCAAAATTCAGGGTAAAGAAAATGTCTTTCTACTATCATAACAATGTGTTTTGGTTTGAGCACTATATTCTGGTAGAACTTTAAATATTCAAAATTGAAATGGTTGGAGACCCTCTTCTCACAGCAGGTCTAGTTCACTGGGGTCCACTGTCCAACAGGTGTACTGACTTCGTTTTCAAGCTTGTTGCTCTTTGCTGTGATCTAAAGTGTTTACAGTGGTGGTTGATGATGGTGATTATCATAGTGGCACACTGGACTGTACATCACTTCTAGTCTGCACTCAGACCAATCTCCTGTCAGTCCCAGGATTACAGGGGCCTACCCTAAGTGTGAAATTGTATCTAGAAAGGAATTACGTGGATATTCAATCTGGTTAGCAGTAACAGGGCTGACTTGCTTAAGCTATAGAAAAATCACCTCCATCAAGACTGAGAGTATGCCACCATTGTTACAGCTGTACCATTATTACAACAGGCCCCAGCTGACCAGTCTGATAGTGAACATACAGACCTAACCTGTACCAAATCCCTGCTTTCTGCAGAACTCTGTGCCTCTCCTTCTATATAAATTATTGTAGGAAGGTAGAGAGAGGCTTGATTTTCAAGGCAGGTTCCTCCTTTCCTCACCTTCAATTCTTTACTGCTCTGTTTGATGGAATATTCCAGACTGGTCTTTAATCAGTCATGCTCTGCTTCAATCAGTCATGGCGTGGAGGGTTACCAGCACAGGACAAGGTACAGTGCTCAGCTCTCTTTAAGAGCTTCTGATTTCAGTAGGGAGGCAGATGTTAGTGTCAGTGCTGAAAGTGCTTTAGGAAGGGGGTGTGAGCTTGGGACAGATGCTGGTTTTGCCCATCTTCACCTTTCATTGGCTCAGAAATTATTGGCAAATGATGCAAAATGATTGTGAGTTATAAGCTATTTGCTAAGTACAATGCTATATCATTTTAGGTTGATAAGGGACTCCTATCTAGAGATGGCCCTATCATATTTATATCTGAAGAAGCCAAAGAACAAACTTTCAGTAGCACCATTAATATCTAAGGTAACTATTTTATTTATTTCTAATAAAACTACTTTATTAGAAATTTTAAGTGAATTGCCTTTTGAGGTTGCTATTTTGGTAACACTGTGCTATTGAAATAATGAGACTGATTTTGCTGTTTGACTTAGAGAAATTAATTTATTGCCTTGTGGTCACACTTGGGTTTAGATACCTATTTGGATATTTTATGTAAAGTTCTGGGAATGGGTTCCCTGTAGACATTTTTGTGTGTTAAAATTTTATCCATGAAATGCAGGTGCACGTAATAGTCATTAGTATTGATCAGGAAACTGCAGGAAATAACATATTGCTTATGCAGATGGACAAGTAAAGTTTTCATTACTGATGTGGCCTGCAAAGAGATCACCTTTTGATCGAGTCATCAATTCATTCATCATGTATCTATTAAGCACCTACTGTGATCCAGGCAATATTCCAGAAAGCGTTGAAGCCAAACTCTGTCTTTGTTCTCATGGACCCGCCAAGAGGTCTTTTCAGAAAGTTTTGGTATCAAATCTCTAATTATGGGATAGCATAAACATGATTTAAAACTTTTAGGCAAACAAGCTTTCAATCAATTGAATTATTCATATAGTAGCTGCCTTTGGTGGATAGGAGCTAATTTTTTTTCTATCAAAAATTTATGATTACATAGAAAAGTTGCTTTTTGTGATGTGATAAATATTTTTATTTCCAGTAAGAGAAAGTAAAAATTTTTGTTTTCATAGCAAGTAGCGATACAAATTAATAGGATCCTGGGAAAATAATATATCAACTTTTTGGCCTTCACTAGAGAAGTGTTTATAATTAAGAGCTTGAACAAGTTAGAATTTGAATGAAAGAATAATACAATTCCATACAATGTGATTATTATATTTTGTATATCTTGACACAGTATAAATATTTTAACAAGTCATACAATTACTAGATACACAGAAAACAGCCAAAAACAAACACAAAAATTCATCCAGACACATTCAGACCATTGAGATATAACATTTGAGAATTGTCTTAATAAAGATGATGCATTATAAACCCTTAAAAGAAAGCATTATTGTTTCGCTTTTATGGAGTCCATATAGCAGAGTGACCACAACACTGGTTTGGATTTGAATCCAAGCTTCAAGGCCTACTAACAGTGATTGGAGCCTTTCTAAACTTAGTTTTTTCATCCGTGAAATGGATACAATGATACTTACCTTGTAGAGTGGCTGGGAGAATTAAACAATGTAATGGACTTGGCACATAATAGATACTCAAGGGAACTATTCTCCATCGCTACAAAATTTCAGTTAAACATCCACATTCTATCTTTCTAAAGCATTTTGTATATAGTAGATGTTTAATAATTATTTGTTAGCTAAGATGAATTGACTATATTTTGAACATTCATTTATTTACTCATTCATTGACCAGACAGTAATTGAGTACTTTATGTATGCCAGGCATGTTACTCTCTTTTCCTAAGGAACGCAGAGTTTAGCAAGACAGAGAAATAATTGTATCACAGTATAATGTGGAGTATAATCAGGATATATCAAGGTAGGGAAGTGAGGCCAAGTAGGGGCTAATTTTATTTTGGGGGAATGCTGGAGAAAGCTTCACAGATGAGATGAATTTTGAAGGATCAGTAGAAGTTTTCCGAGTAGTTAAGTGGGAGAAAAATCATCCAAAGAGAGAGAAGGATCATCAAGCCCACATTTTAAAAATAGATTTATCTAGGTATAATTTACATCCATGAAATTAACCTATTTTAAGAGTGCAGTTCACAGATGTTTACTAACTTTACCGAGTTGTGCAACTATCACCACCAATCAGTTTTAGAACACGTCAGTCATTCCAAAAAGATCTCTAGTGCCCGTTTGCAGTCATTCCCATTTTTACTTCTAGCCCTAGGCAACCACTTATCTGTTTTCTATCTCTGTGGATTTTCCATTTCTGGATATATAAATGGAATCAAGCAATATGTAGTCTATTGTGCATACATTTTTTTCATTTGGCATTATGTTCTTGAGGTTCATCCATTCTATAGCATGTAACAATAGTTGGTTCCTTTTTATATGGATATATTTTCCTTATTGGATATATCATACTTTCTTTATCCATTTAACAGTTGATGGACATATGAATTATTTCCAGTTTTTTGCTATTATGATTAATGCTTCTTTGAACATTCATATACAAATATTTATGTGGACATATGTTTTTAATTCTCCTGAGTGTATCCTAAGAATGGAGTTGCTGGATCATACGTCAGCTCTGTGTTTTTTTAACCTTCTGATGATTGTTTCCAAAGTGGCCATACCATTATGTACTCTTACCAGCAGTGTATGAGGGGTCCAATGTCTCCACATACTTGTTAACAGTTGTTATTAACTATTTTCTGATTGTAGTCATCCTAGTGGGTATAAAGTGGTATTTTTGGGGGGATTTGATTTCTATTTCTCTGATGGCCAATGATGTTAAGATCTTTTTATGTACGTATTGATCGTTTATATATCTTCTTTGGGGAAATGTCTATTTAGGTCCTTTGACCATAACCTAAATTGGGTTGTCTTTTTTTTTTTTAATCAAGTTGTGAGCTATTTATTTATTATTTATTTATTTATTTTCACCCATCCCCCATTTCTCTCCCCTTTGGCAGCCATTAACTTCTCTGTTTTACTTATTCATTTGTTTTGTTTATTAAATTTCACGTATAATTGAAATCATACGGTATTTTTTCTCTGTCTGACATATTTTACTTGTAATACTCTCTAGGTCCATCCATGTTGTCACTAATGGCAAGATTTTATTCTTTTTTATTGCTGAGTAATACTCACATATTAGTAATATGTACAATGTAATATAACTCAGCAACAAAAAGGAGTTATGAATTTTAATATATATTCTGGATAGAAGTTCCTTATCAATTATATGATTTGCAGATATTTTTTCCAGTCTGTGGCTTGTCTTTTCATGTTGCTAATGGTGTCTTTGGAGACAAACCAGTTTTTAATTTTAATGAAGTCCAATTTATCATTTTTTTAATATATTGTGCGTTTTGTGGCATATCTAAGAACTCTGCCTAACTAACCTCAGATGTTGATGATTTTTGCCTATGTTCTCTTCTAAAATTTTTATAGATTTAGCTTTTATGCTTGCCTGTGATCTATTTTGAATTAATATTTGTGTAAAATGTAAGGTAAATATTTGAATTCATCTTTTTGTACATAGATGTCCAGTTTTCCCAGCACTATTTGTTGAAAAGACTATTTTTAATTCATCGAATTGCCTTAGTACCTTTGTCAAAATTAATTGATCATAAGTGTAAATGTGTATCATAAATGTAGACCCCTAATACTATTTTATTGATCTATAGGTCAATTAGAAAGTACATGTTTTCCAACTTTGTTCTTCCTTTTCAAAAATTTTTTTGGCTACTTTGAGTCCTGTGCATTTTCATATACATTTTAAAATATGCTTGCCATTTTCTGCAAAAACTAAGTATTTTGGTAGGAAACGTGTTGAATCTATAGACCAATTTGGGGATCATTGCCATCTTAACAATATTGAATCTTCTAATTCATAATATGAACTGTCTCTTCATTTATTTAGATATTAGTTAATTTCTCTCAATAATAGTTTTACTTTTTAGTATACAAATCTTGTACATTTTTGTTAAGTTTATTTTTATGTGAGTGGAATTTTTTCTTAATCTCATTTTCAAATTGTTCATTTCTGCTTCATAGAAATACAGTTGATTTATGTGTATTGAGTTTTATATCCTATGACTTTGCTAAACACATTTATTAATTCTGTGTGTGTTATGTGTGTGTGTGTGCACGTGTGTATGTGTGTGTGTCTTGGGATTTTCTACATGTAAGATCATGTTTTCTGCAAAGACGAATTCACTTGTTTATTTCCAATGTAGGTGCATTTTCACTTTTTCTTACTTGTTTGCAAGGGCTAGGATCTCCTATGCAATGTCAGACACCTCCCCCATAAAAAAATGCCCAGCGTATTCGTTTTCCAGTCCATACTTTTCTGTTCTGAGCTGAAGCCTGACTTCCCCAATAAATAAAACTTTCCCCTCAATTCAAAATTAGTTCTTTCTTTACTTAATGTCTGTGTCACTAAGTGACTATAATGTCACTTAATGTTAGTCTATATTCTTCATTTAATGTCTATTAGTCTTGTTTCCAGAATTTAAGTAGGTAAATTTTTATATAGCCAGTAAGCTGGCCATGGCTACCCCAGAGCCTAAGTGTTTCATAACAGCTAGTAGGGTCTTCTTATCTTGGGACAGGGCTGTATTGGTTAGATTCCCCATAGGCAGATAGCTCCAGATATCATCTGCCTCCAAGGTTAACACTTAATTTAGCCCAGGCCATGTGTGCACATTGTATTTCCTGCTCTGGCATCAGCATTATTCATTGCCTTTCCTTTTCCTTGGAAGTCTTGTAGACAGAAGTAAAAGAAAGATCTTTATGTTCGTTTTTTCCTGCAGTTTTCTTGAAGATTAAAGAATTGGCCAAAATGCGAGCATCAAAAAATTAGAAGCAAACAGTCTAATTGAATATTTTCATCCAGATTGAATCTTAAAAATGGACTATTATTACTTATTTTAGCTCTCTGTAAAAATGTAAAAGAGATATTATGTTGCTGGTAGAGTTTCTTTCTGCGTATTTCTTTAGCATTGACTTTCTTATGTTTAAAAACTGAATGCACACACACATACTCATGGTAAAACATTTCTTCATTCATTGTTACTTCTTGCTGTTCTATGGAACTTTATGATTACATCATTCCTTTAATAGTTTCCTAATTAGAAAAATAGCAAATACTTATTAGAAACTCTTAAGTAATATTTTTATTTCTGACATCTTTACACATAATATATTGAATTGATAGATCCTCTGTTAAAATAGTAAATGTCATTTGGGGTAAAGTAAATGTTTAAAATGCCATTTGTGTGTATTTGTCATTCAGATAATGTAAGCTCATTATAGAAAATTAGAAAAAAATGCTAATAAATAATTTAATCTCACTTAAAACCTGGGGTAACACTGTCAATAATTTTCTTTGCTTGTATATACAGAGAATATATGTGTATGCATATCTCTTTTTTAAATTGGGATCATATTTTGCATCCTATTTTGTTACCTACTCTTTTCTTTCCCCATATACTTTGAACATCTTTTCAGGTCAATAGATCCATGTACATTATTATTCTCTTTTTTTTTTTTGCCTTTTCTATTTATTATTGATATTTTTGCATAATTTAAAAATTATTTTATTATTTTTTATTTTTCAATTACAGTTTTATTATTTTTTATTTTTCAATTACCCTTTGGTCCATCCACAATGTTACAAATGGTAAGATTTTATTCTTTTTTATGGCCCAGTAGTATTCTAAATTATGTGCCACATATTTTTATCCATACATCTATTGCTGGGCACTTAGGCTGCTTCCATATCTTTGTGATTGTAAATAATACAGCAGTGAACATAGGAGTGCATATATCTTTTCAAATTAGTGTTTTGGATTTCACTGGATAAATACCCAGAAGTGGAGTTGCTGGGTCATAAGGTAGTTTCATTTTTAATTTTTTGAGGAACCTCTATACTATTTTCCATAGTGGTTACACCAGTTTAAATCCCACCAGCAGTGCCTGAGGGTTCCCTTTTCTCCATGTCCTCGCCAACACTTGTTTTTTGAAATGATCTATGATAGCCATTCTTACAGGTGTGAGGTGATATATCATTGTGGTTTTAATTTGCACTTCTCTGATGATTAGTGATGTGGAGCACCTTTTCATGTGTCTGTTGGCTATCTGTATATCCTCTTCGGAGAAATGTCTGTTCAAGTCCTCTGCCCATTTTTTAATTGGATTGCTTGTGTTTTTGGTGTTAAGTTACATGAGTTCTTTATAAATTTTGGATATTTACCTCTTATTGGATGTATCATTGGTGAATATCTTCTCCCATTTAATTGGTTGTCTTTTCGTTTTGTTGATGGTTTTCTTTGCTGTGCAAAACCTTTTTAGTTTGATGTAGTCCCATATGTTTTTTTCTTTTGTTTTTAATACTCTAGGAGATATATCAGAAAAAATATTAGTAAGAGTAATGTCAGAAAGTTTACTGCCTATGTTTTTTGTCTAGGAGTTTTATAGTTTTCAGTCTTACATTTAAGTCTTTAATCCATTTTGAGTTTATTCTGTAAGAAGGTGTATGAAGGTGGTCCAGTTTCATTTTTTTGCATGTTATCTGTCCAGTTTTCCCAGCATCATTTATTAAAGAGACTGTTTTTACCCCGTTGTATATTCTTGCCTCCTTTGCCATAGGTTACTTGACCCTATAGGCAAAGATTTATTTCTGGGCTCTCTGTTCTGTTCTATTGATCTGTTTTTATGCCAGTAGCATGCTGCTTTGATTTCTATACACTTGTAGTACAGTTATATCAAGTAACATGACACCTCCAACTTTGTTCTTTCTCAAGATTGCTAATCGGAGTCTTTTGTCATTCCTTGTAAATTTAGGATAATTTGTTCTAGTTTTATGGAAAATGCCATTGATATTTTGGTAAAGATTACACTGATTCTATTTGGGATTGCTTTGGGTAGTGTGGACATTTTAACAGTATTAATTCTTCCTATCCATGAGCATGGTATATGCTTACATTATATGTATCTTCTTCAATTTCTTTCTTAAATGTCTTATAATTTTCCAAGTACAGGTCTTGTACCTTCTTGGTTAAATTTATTCCTAGGTATTTTATTTACTTTTTGATGCAATTGTAAATGGGATTGTTTTCTTAATTTCTCTTTTTGATATTTCATCATTGGTATATAGAAATGTAATTGATTTCTGAATATTTATTATTATATTATCCTACTACTTTACTGAATTCATTGATCAGTTATAATTTTTTTGTATGTAGAATCTTTAGGATTCTCTCTATATAGTATCATGGCACCTGTAAATAATGGCAATTTTATTTCCTTCTTTTCAGTTTAGATGCCTTATTTCTTTTTCTTGTTTGCTGTGGCTAGGGGCTTCCAATACTAGGCTGAATAAAATTGGTGAAAGTGTCTTGTTCCTGATCTTAAGGAAACACTTTCAGCTTTTGAGTATGATGTTAGCCTTGGGTTTTTCATATATGGCCTTTATTATGTTGAAATACATTCCCTCTTTTATTAAAGTTTTTTTGTCATAACTGGATGCTGGAATTTGTCAAATATGTTTTCTGCATCTATTGATATGATCATATGGTTTTTATCCTTCACTCTGTTTATGTGGTATATCACATTAATTGATTTGCAAATATTGAACCAATCTTGCATCTCAAGAATAAATCCCACTTGATCGTGGTATAAGATCTTTTTAATGTATTACTGAAGTCAGTTTGCTAATATTTCATTGAGGATTTTTGCATCTAACTTCATCTGAGATATTGGCCGAAATTTTTTTTTTTTCCATAATGTCTGGCTTTAGAATCAAGGTAATGGTGGCCTCATAAAATGAGCCTGGAAGCCTCTTCACTTGAATTGTTTGGAATAGCTTGAGAAGAATAGGTGTTAATTCTTTGAATGTTTGGTAACATTTACCTGTGAAGCCATCTGGTTCAGGACTTTTGTTTGTTGGGAGTTTTTATTACTGATTCGATTTCATTAATACTAATCAGTCAGTTTATATTTTGTTTCTTCTTGATTCGGTCTTGGAAGATTGTATATTTCTAGGAATTTATTCACTTCCTCCAGATTGTCCAATTATTGGCGTATAATTGCTCATAGTATTTTTTTATAATTCTTTGTATTTCTGTGGCATCTGTTGTCACTTCTCTTTCATTTCTGATTTTATTTATTTGGGTCCTTTTTTACTTGAGGAGTCTGGTTAAAGGTTTATTAATTTTGTTTATCTTTTCAAAGAACAACCTCTTGGTTTTATCGATCTTTCGTATTGTTTTTTTAGACTCTATTTCATTTATTTCTGCTCTGATCTTTATTATTTCCTTCCTTCTATTCACTTTGAGTAGAGTTGTTCTTTTTCTAGTTCCTTTAGGTGTAAGATTAGATTGTTTATTTGAGTTTTGAGCTTTTTCTTGTTTCTTGAGATCATCCTGTATTACTATGAATTTCCCTCTTAGGACTACTTTCACTGTGTCCCATAGATTTTGGGTCATTGTGTTTTCATTTTTGTTTGTCTCAAGGTACCTTTTGTTTTCTTTCTTGATCTCATTTTTAACCCATTCATTGTTTAGTAGCATGTTATTTAGCCTCCATATGTTTGTGTGTTTTTCAGTTTTTTTCTTGTAATTGATTTCTAGTTTCATACCATTGTGGTCAGAGAAGGTGCTTGATGTGATTTCAATCTTAAATTTATTGAGACTTGTTTTGCGACCTAACATGGTCTGTCTTGAAAAACGTTGCATGTGCACTTGAAAATAAAGTATATTCTGCTTCTTTGGGGTGAAATGTTCCAAAAAAATATTAATTAAATTCATCTAGTTTAATGTGTCATTTAAAGCTGCTGTTTTCTTGTTGATTTTCTGTCTAGAAGATCTATCTATTGATGTCTATGGGGTGTTACAGTCCCCTCCTATGACTATATTACCGTTGATCTTTCCCTTTTTATCCGTAAATATTTGTTTTATATATTTAGGTGCTCTTATGTTGAGTACATAAATGTTTATAAAGGTTATATCCTCTTGTTAGATTGACCCTTTCATCATTATGAAATGTCCTTCTTTGCCTCTATTATAGCCTTTGTTTTAAAGTGTTTTGTCTGATATAAGTATTGCTACCCCAGTTTTTTTTTTTTCATTTGCATTTGCATGAAATATCTTTTTCTATCACTATACTTTCTGTCTGTTGCGTCTTTCAATCTGAAATTGGTCTCTTGTAGACAACATATATATGGGTCTCATTTTCTTATATGTTTAGCTATATGTTTAGTTTTGACTGGAGCATTTAATTTATTTACATTTAAAGTGATTATTGATAGATATGTGGGTATTGCCACTTTGTTATTCATATTTGTGTTCTTTTTTTTTTTATCTCCTCCTTCTTCTTAAAGAAGTCCTTTTAACATTTCTTATAATACTGGTTTGGTGGTGATAAACTCCTTTAGCTTTTTCTTGTCTGGAATACATTATTATTTTTAATGGCTACATAGAGTTCCACTAAATTGTCATCTTTAGAAGATGAGAAAATTTATTGTGAAACTTTAATATCTTTATATATATTTAGCATAAAAAAATTGCCATGTTTTTTAGGTTTCTACCAGAAGGCATAGTTCTGTTAAAGAACCAATAATAAATAGATTTGAAATGTACGGTTCATTGGCCTGGATTGCAATAAGAGCTGCTACACAGGTTGGTGTGATCTTTATTTAATCTTTCTTTTTATTGTTTCTTTATCCTCCACCTACCAGCTGTTAGGGCAACACAATGTATTTGTACAAAAGAAAGGAAAATTTTATGTTCTTTGGGATTTGGATCAATGATGTTTCTTTGGGAAGAGTAGAAATGCTCTTTATATGTGTAGTGTTTTTAATCTCTATCAGCCAAGTGATAGAGACTTTGTTTGCTTCAGCTTTAATGAAACTACTGGCAGATACACATGTGTACATATTTGACATTTTGGTAAATATTTATCATAGCTAGGTGAGATAGCATTTTTAAAATGATTTATACATTAACTATATTGTCAATACTAATGATTTCTTTGATTATGACATATACTACATGTTGGAGAAACATTGTTTTTGAGGTTGTCTTCATTTTTTCTTCCAGTATATACTGAATGTTATTTTATGAATTCGCTTTTTCACATTACATAATGGGTAATTTATGAATCAGAAAGTGTACGTTTATAAATTCTAATTATTTTTTAATTTTAGGTCAGTGAAGCTGTGCTGGCAATTAACCTACTTATTGGAAAGAAGAATGCTAGAACTGATAAAGTTAGCCAAGGAATATTACCTAACATCCCAGAATTTGCCACTGTGGATCTTTTGTCTTCATACTCAGATTATTTGCTTGGTATGTTTGAATATCTAAGCATTTTGTACTCAACACATGTGTACTCAAGTTTCAAAGGTTTAATTGTAGTGATTTATTGGATTTTAGCTTAGAGAGGATAATGATTTGGGAGCCTCTGGAAGAGGGTAGGGGTCTTAGGGCCTGGCTTTCAAAACAAAGGATTTCAACACATGAATTTGGGGGTGGAGGAGACACAAACATTCAGACCATATATGGCATTGTGGAAGTTGTAGAATTAGAAAGCTGCCTACAAAATAGGATGACTTGGCTTTAGCTTCAACCTCAAGAATCATAATGCCTCTGCCAGAATTCGCATCCGCAAGAGACAGGCCTTGAATCCTGTCTCCCATACCACTTAGCAGGGCTCTAACCTACAAATCTTGCACAAATGCACTGGATTTGTGGTTCCTAAATCTCATCCTAGGAACAGGGAAATAATGGAAACACAATTTTTAACTTTGTAACTTCTTCAATATAGGAAAGTACATTTGGAGATTAGGACAGATGTTGAGTGAACCGATCTGGTACATACACTAATATACTGATGCATTTTTCCCTAGCTGCAGGAAATAATGGAAACACAATTTTTAACTTTGTAACTTCTTCAATATAGGAAAGTACATTTGGAGATTAGGACAGATGTTGAGTGAACCGATCTGGTACATACACTAATATACTGATACATTTTTCCCTTAAAAATACAAATAATACTATAACTATAATCACAACTATGTTCCTTGTTCTTTTTTAATTTATATAAATGTATCTATTGGCAGTTGTTTCAAGTCAATACATAACTTCTTTTTTATTGTTGCATAATATTCCTTTATAGAGATGCACTGTAATTAAATTAGTTTCCCTTTGATGTTTAGGTTGTTTCTACTCTTTTACTGCTACATACAACTCTGCTATAGATATCTAGTTATATTTATATACATATATATATATAAACACACACAGACATATATATATATATAAAATTTTGTACATAGGCTAGCGTATCTATTGGGCCAATTCCCATAAGAGAAATTTCTGGATCAAAAGGGAGATCCATTTTTTTATTTTGTTAAATTTTGCCAAATGCCTTCAATAAATATTATGCCGGTTTGTATTCCTGTCAGAAATTAATAAAAGGTGTACTTTTCTTACACACTTGCTGACATAGGTACATTATAAACATTTTTTAAACATTTGTCAATATTCCAGAGAGCGGATAAAGATTTAATTTTAATTTGCACATCTTTTACTAGGACTAAGGTTGAGCATCGTTTGTGTGAACCTTCTGCTTATAATCTTTGCTTATTTTTTTCTTGAGGTTTTTTTTGCCTTTTCTTTATTATTTATATAATCCCTTTATTATGGAAATTAACCCTTTAATGATAATATTATTTGTAAATATATTTTTTCAATTTATCAATTTTTTATGTTGGTTCAGGTCCATGAAGAAACTTTCTATTTCTATACAGTATAAATTATTAATATTTTCTTTGATAACTTTTGGATTTCTATCAGTTTGAAAGGTCTTCTCTACTCAGACTCTGAGTTCTCTCATGGATTCTTTTAATTATTTTTTTGAAATCTATTTGGAATATGTTAAAAGTGACAAAGGATACAAAAATAGTTTTTCAAGGTGACTACCCTATTTCTGTACTTTTTCTTTATTTCCTATTGATCTACCTATCCAAGGTTAAATAGCAAACTGTTTTAATTATTGGAGCCTAATAATGTATTTAATATATATTAGTGTAAGTCTCTGCTCATTGTCTTTTAAAATAAAATTTTTGTCTTGACTTTTATGATTTTTATTCCTTTAACTTTGGAAGCAGCTTGTCTAGTTTAAAAGAAGTCCTCTTGTATTTTTATTGAGGTTGCATTACATTTAGACATTGACTTAGAGATAACTTACATTTTTATACTATTGAGTCATCTTACACAATGTTGTATGCCCTTTATATTTTTCCACTTTTCATTTTTTTACTGGCGCCTTAAAAGTGTTTCAACTTTTTTTTTCAGATAGATCTTTATGTTTTTGTTTGATTTATTTTTAAATATTTTACCTTTTTATTGGTATTGTAAATTTTTCCATTATATTTCTATTAGTTTCTATATATATGGAGGCTATTTTTTTAAATTAAAATTATTGAGGTGACATTGGTTAATAAAATCAAATAGGTTTCAAGTGTACAATTCAATAATACATCATATGTATGTTACATTGTGTGTTCACCACCCAACATTGAATTTCTTTCCATCATCAAATATTTGACTCCGTTCACTCCTATCTACCACCCCCTTCTACCCCATCCCTCTGGTAACCACTAATCCACTGTCCCTGTTCATGAGTCTATGTTTGTTTGTCATGTTTGTTGCTTTTGATGTCTCTATATTTATTATCTTTAGATATTTCTCTTCATGTGATCATTCATAAACAAAGTCGAGGTCAGCAAATGTTTTCTGGAAAGGGCCAGATAGTAAATATTTTAGGCTTTGTGGTCTTTCTTGCCAGCTACTTAACTCTCCTATTGCAATGTGGCAGGAACCATAGACAAAATGTAAATGAATGAGCATGGCTGTGTTCCATTTCAACTTTACTTACAGACGCTGACATTTTAATTTTATATAACTTTCATGTGTCACAAAATAATCTTCTTTCGATTTTTTTCAACCATTTAAAAGTATAAAAACCATTTTTAGTGCATGGATCATTCATAAACATAATAGGCCTGATTTGGCCCATGGACTGTAGCAACAAGCCCCAGACAAGGTGATTAATGGTCTGCTGCAACTAATATAATTGTTTCTTGTCTTGTATATCTGTAGTTTTTTTTTTATTGTCAATACTATGTTATTTAGGGTATGAATATTCTTAACTATTACATCTTTTATGAATTATACCCTATAACATTATAAAGGTTCTACTTTGGTTCCATTTAGTGCTTTTTGGCCAGAATTCTACCTTGTCTGATACTAGGTTCACAAATATTGCTTTTTTTTGGTTTACATTTTCCAAGTACACATCTGCCTATGCTTTTATTTTCTATCTTTCTTAATAATCTTATTTTAAATATGACTCTAACATAGAACATAGTTGGGTTTTCTTTGTTTTAAAACCTGATAATATTTTTTGATAATAGACAACTTTAGTCAATTTAAGTTAATTGATGTGAGAGGTGTTTGACATTATTTTGTATCATTTTATAATATGTATATAATAAATTAGACTTAAAGATATAATTTCAGGGAAAAACAATAAAGTATTAGCCAACTTATTTAAGAAAATTAATTATAGTAACCCCCCCACAAATGATATATAATAAGAGAAAAGTCATCACTGATATTCAGCAATTAAAATACTAGACATATTTTTTAATTCCAACCAAATAAATTTGAAACCTTTAGAAAATTTATAATTGTGGGAGTAAATATAATTTACCCAAATTACTTTAAATAGTTAAAAAAATTAAATCTATTATTATAGAAGAAATAAAGTAATGTTAGAAATTAAAACTGAAAAATTAAAGTTTATTAATTTTGAAAGAATGGTAAACCCACTACATGTTAAAATTAATAGCATATTAAAAATCTCTTTAAAATTTAGCTTAATAATGTTACAGAAGGACAAATCTATGATGTGAATTTCTATTATTCCAGAGGCATTTAAAACTATGTCACACATCTGCAGACTTTTTATATTTGGTGATTTCTTTTCCTCCATAAGAAAGTCTAGATTTTTGACTGTATCTTTTGGAACATTCAGAGAACAGGTACCAAAAAGAAGTTTTTTATACTTTGCAGACTCTACAGCCTTTCCCAGGGCTTCTCTGCATTTTTCTAGACAAAGCTGGGGGAATAAAAATAGAAGGTGCATGGAAAGTGTATCTCTTCAATGAAAAAATGTAAACCCATAAGGTATTACATTTACAAGTGCTTTAAAACAGATGAATTAAGATAAAAGAAAAAAAAAGTTCTGAATCACACAGTTATGTAGTTGGAAAATGAAGGAGTATTTTAAGAGCCTTTTCAGATAATTGTGGATATTCTTAGTTGATACCAAACCAACACTAGATAAGTGATAGTTTCTTGAAAATAAGTTCCATTGTAGAATAGGAAACAATATTGTTGAACTTTTCATACGCTGTTACATTAAAATACATTAGTCTATCATTCATTTTGAATAGTTCTTTTATGCATGCATAATTTTAAAATATTGTGCATTAGACATATGGTAAATAATGATTCCCTGGATTATGCAGAACTTCTAAGTATTTATTGGACAATTAAAAAATAAAATTATAAAACTATCACCACCATTCTTATCAGAAAAATTTAAGTATTGGGAAGCTCATGGTGGGATCAATATGATTATTTGGTGCTTGAGAAATGAATAAAAGTTATTTTTTGTAATGATGTTAGTACAGCAAACTGAACATGGAGGAATTATTTTTAATTGAAGTAGAGTTGCCATACAATATTATATTAGTTTTGGGTGTACAACGTAGTGATTCAATATTTATATACCTTATGAAATGATCATCACAAGAATTCTAGTACCCATCTGACACCATAGTTATTATAACACTATTGACTATTTTCCTCGTACTGTACCATACACAATCCCATGACTGTTTTTAGAACTTGAAATTTGTACTTAATTTCATCCTCTTTTTCATCTATCCCACATACCCCCTTCTCATTTGGCAACCATCAATTTGTTCTCCATATCTGAGTTCATTAGTATTTTGTTTGTCCATTTATTTCATTTTTTTAGATTCCACACAGAAGTGAAATCATATGGTATTTGTCTTTTTTGTTCTGACTTATTTCACTTAGCATAATACCCTTTAGGTCCATAAATGTTGTTGCAAAAGGCAAGATTTCATTTTTATTGCTGAATAGTATTCTATTATATATATCTATTCTATTATATTAATCATATCTTCTTTATCCATTCATTCATTGATGCACCCTTAGGTTGTTTCCATATCTTGGCTATTGTAAACAATGCTGCAATGAACATAGGAGTGCATATTTTTTATTAGTTTTTGTTTTCTTCAGATAAATACCCAGAAGTGGAATAGCTGGATCATATAGTAGTTATATTTTTAATTTTTTGAGGACCCTCCATACTATTTTCCATAAAGGTTGTACCAATTTACATTCCTACCAACTGTGTATGAGGATTTCCTTTCTTCACCTCCTCTCCAACACTTGCTATTTCTAGTTTTGTTTTTTTTTATAATAGGCCTTTCTAACAGATGTGAGGTGGTATCTCATTGCGGTCTTGTTTTTCATTTTCTTGGTGATTAGCGATGTTGGGCATCTTTTCATGTGTCTGTTGGCCGTCTCTATGTCCTCTTTGGAAAATGTCTATTTAGATCCTCTGCCCATTTTTAAATTAAATTGTTTGTTTTGTTTTGCCATTGAGTTGTTTGAGTTCTTTATATATTTTGAATATTAGTTTCTTATTGGATATATGATTTGCAAATATTTTTAGGTAAACTTTTTTAAAGGAATTTACTGCAAATGTACCTTAGCACACAAGGTTGCAAAGAAAGAAAGAAGCAAGTATGAAATAGAAAAAGAAAAAAAGAAACAAAGGAAGGAAGGAAGGAAAACTTCCACTGTATTGCTAACCGTGCAGAAGCTTAGAAATATGTCAATACAAATGAGAGCAGCAAGTTTGCAATCTCAAGAATGTCTTCAAGATGCATGAATGGATTCTAGGCAGCATCAGAATAACCAAAAAGTTAGAAGACAGGAAGATGATAAAGAATGGAAACGTTGCTTCTTCCAATAGGAAAAAAAAAGGCATTCAAAAATGCTAAGAAAAAATAGTCTTCAGGAATTCATGGTTAAAATGAAGCAAATTAGAATATGACATGATTTTGACAAATTGGAATAAGTAAAAGCGATCAATTTGATTTTTGTGCTAAGAACTCTATCCTTTGTGGGTCATGAGGTTGTGATATTTACCTTTAGTAGAGTAAATTCAGTTGCTTTACAGTGAACAGTACTTCTAGAGTCATAATAACTTAAGCATTATTTATTGATTTTTCAACTTCTGTAAGAAATAGGGTCTACTATAGATACAGAACAGAAATTAAATGTTACTAACTTGGTAAATAGGAAACCTGGCAACTGGAAGGAAGCGAAGGGGTGCAGATGCCATTAGGTTACAAAGTAAGACATCAAGAGATACTGTCTATAGTTGGTAGAACTAGGAAAAAAGAGCTTTAGGATATCACTGATAGACTTAATGTGAAAATAATAGGGGAACTAAAAATGTTGATATAAATATAAAAACTTCAAAGTGAATAGGAATAGTTATGTGAGCTAGTACCGCATCTGTCACAAAAGAAAGTCAATAGATATATTTTTTAAAACTAATGATCCAGAAAAGTGATATAAGGGAATGATTTTAAGAACTGGAACTAACCACTGAAAGAAACCATTGAAAGAAACAAAATGGACATGTTTTAAAATGCTTGCCTCTGGGGATAGGAATTTTTATTTTTGATCATGTAAATTATAACGTTGATCAAAAAGCTATCATTTACTATAGTACAAAAATGTATAAGGTATCTAAGGTTTAATCTGATAAGTTATTAAACAAAAAAAATTGAAATATAAGAAAACATACCAAGTTTATAGTTAAGAAGACTCATTACAAGATGCCAAATCTTCTCAAAATGATCTGTAGATTTAATGTAGCTTCAATAACAATTTTATTAGGTTTTATTTAGTGGAATTTGATAAACTTATTCTAAAGTTTATGTGGAAAAGGAAAAGGCAAGATTGATCAAAAGACTCTTGAAAATTAACCTAGTAATTCTGCTTCCGGGAAGTGTGTGCACATGTGTAGACAAGATGTACTCAGCTATTCATAGCAGCCTTGTTCATAACAGCAAAGGCAAAAATCACAGCCAACAAACCAAAAATTAGAAACAATTTTTGTGTCTATCAGTAGTAGAACAGATAAACTGTGGTATATTCACATAGTAATGGAATATAATACAGCAATGAAAAATCAATGGCTTACGGCTACATGCATCAGCCAAGATGAATTTTTAAAGCATAATGTTTAGTGAAAAAAAGAATATCATAGATAAATACATGCAATATGATTTTCCCTATAAAGTTCCCAAAAGATAAAATTAGCAATGTATTCCCTATAAAGTTCCCAAAAGATAAAATTAGCAATGTGTTACTTATTAAATGATATGTAATACAGAATATATAATATATGAGTAAGGAGTAAAGGAAACATATAGGATTATTAAATTTGGGGTAGTGATTATTTCTAGAGGCAGGCTGAGACAGAGAAGAGGAAATGGGATTAGAAAGAGCTTTAGAGGCTCTCCAAATACGAGAATGATATATTCTGTTAGCTAAGTTGGGTAGTGAGTACATGGGGATTCATCTTACAATTCAAGAAAATATGCTATGCCACTAACCATAGAAGATCCTGTTTATCTTCCCTTTATTTCTCTGTAGAGGCAACCACTGTCCTAATCAAATGTTATATATTTGTGTATGTATACATAAATAATACAAAGTATGGTATTGAGTTCTTTCAAATTTATACAATGGTATCATACTTTATATATCTTCCGGAACTGGCTTGCTAACTCAGTATATGTTTTCAAGATCTATCCAGACCACCCTTATCATGGCCATTTTATTTTTTAATATTTAAAAAATTTATTTTTATTATGGTGACATTGATTAACAAAATCCAGTATGTTTCAGATGTATAATTCAATAATATCATGCCCATTTTAAAGATGAGAAAATTAAGACTCTGAAATCAAAAGCCTAGAGAGGCCTAAAGGCACAGAGAGGTTCAAGATCTCACATTAGTGAGTAGTGCAGCTGGAATTTGAACCAAGACACTATACTTTTACCTTATAGATCTAGTAAATTCATCTTAAATGAATGAACTTATTTTTCCAAGTTTTTATTTATTTATTTATTTTTATTTTACAAACAACCCTGTAGTGAATATTTTGTGCAAGACTGAATTTTATGTAAGTATCTGAATTTTAAATTTTATTAGATCCTGCTAAACTGCTTGCCCAAGAAGTAAATGGGAATTCTGGTTTCTTCACATTATCACCAGTATTTATCACTCTCAGATTTTAGTGTCTGTCATTTCCTAAGGGAAGTATTTGATTTTGATTGTCATTTCTCTGATTTTTAGTGATGCTAAAATTTTTGGCTATCTGGGTTTCCTTTTCTGAGTTCCTGTTGAAATTTTTTGCCCACTTTTCTATTAGACTGTTTGACCTTTTTTTACTGATTGGTGCAAGGTGTTATATATATTAGATAAAAACAATTCCTGTGTGTTTTTAATATCGTTTCTAAGTCTGTCATTTGTATTTTAACTTTGTGTTTGTTGTCTTTTGTGATACAAAAAAATTTAATCAATTATAGTCTCATGAGTTGAGCTTTTTTCCATGTATTATCATCTTTCAAGAAATGCATAATATTTGTATTAAAATTTTTTTTGTTTTGTTTTTACTTTCAGATAACTACCAAGTTGTCTTCCAGACTGGCTATACATTTTTTTACCAAAGTGATGATGTGAATGCCAACACAGATGCTAACAAAAAGACTCAGACCAAAGTGGATATTACATGGATTCTTCTATTGCGCTACTATATTCACCTGCAAAGGATTAATAATATGAGCAAACTTCTAGGTAGATTTTTGATGTTTTAAGAAAGAACATATTCCTTTCCAGTTTCTGTTTGTCATGTTTTTTATTTAGAATTATAAAATACTTTGATATCTCTGAATTCTCATCAGAAGATACTGGAATTCTCATATACTACCTGTAAGAAAACTTCACCTGAGACACATGGACCTTTCAATAGAATCGTATTTGAATGTAATTGGTTTTCTTTGACGTTCTATGTTTTATTTAATGTATTTAAAACATTATTATAAGCAGGCATCCAGAGGCTTCTCATGACTGCCAAATTGACCCATGGTTCTGAATAGTTAAGAACCAGTGATCACAATGTGACAAGCTTATAAAATGAACAAGGTGAAATTTTGGCTTTAAGGAGAGAGTCTTTTAGTATCCAGTATGTAGAAGAGAAGAAACGCATGACTACAGATAGGATATTTAACTCCATGGAGTTGTTTTGTTTTATTTTATCATTGATGTATCTGAAGAATTTCCTGAAAAACTGATATAATCTCCTTCACATCAGTCCCTTTTGTGGTCTTGTGATGATGTATATTATTGTGTTTCATTTGTAACCATGAAATTGGTGATCCAGTGTTGCTCATCAGTGCAACAGTCAGAAAAGACAGTTTGACCCATACCAGGGCCCAGTGATGGAGAAGCCAGCAGGGCTAATACGTTGAGTCACAGGGCGGCTAAGCACAGTTATCAGGAGTTAGCAGTAAGATAGAAAAGCATCAGAAAGGGGTCAGGGGTAAAATTTACATCACGATGGGTGTAAGAATAATGGAAGTTCAGTGGCTAAGGAAGTGGACATGAGCCAGGGCATCAGACTTTGGCGATGCCCTGTCCCGTATTGGCTCACCTCTGAATTTACCTGTTGCAAGTCCCATGTCAGACGCCTACATTTTACTGCTTTTCTGCTCTGAGCTTTCTCTGAAGTTACTGAGGGTTGCCCAGCCCAAAGGAAGGATAGCCTAGAAGTGCCAGTATTCCACACACACAGGGGTGACTTTCAACTAATGAGGTAGGGAACTGGTTGATCAATATTCTGACTTCTCAGTCCCTTGATGGGACAATTGTATATATCTTTTTTTTTTTTTCCAGAAGCTCCTCTGCAGGACTGAGCCCTCATTGTTCATAGCTGTAGCCCCTTCATTAATTCACTCTCAGTGGGTCTTTTCTCTATCACACTTGGCCTGTTCTCTCACTTGTGCTCCTTGGATCACTTTTCAAATAAATCACTTGCACTTAAATTCTTGCTTTAAGATCTTTTTGGGGGAGAGCCTAAAATAAGACAGCTAGATAGAGTATTTTTCATTGTTAAGGCTTGGAACCTGAATTAACATCCTCACATGCTTCTGAGATTTTCTTTCTGCGGCAAGAAGCAATTCCATTAGTGTATAAGCTCTAAAAATGGAGGAAAGTCATTGGCAGCCACTAGCTGAGGTGGGGATATACCAGATAGTAAGCAAAACCTAGTAATATTGAGACCATTCTGTTATCTCACATGACTCTAAATTAAGATATTTTTCTTCCTGAAGCATCTCCGAAGGCAGATTCTGGAATTTCTTTGCCAGATGATACACTTTTCACGTCCCTTTTCAACTCTGGGTTGATTTTACGCCAAAAAGAAATGCACATTTTCCTGAGAAGATTCTTACAGCTGTATTCCTCCTCTTGTATTGATGAATTTCCAAAAGAATTATTGCAAGGTTTGGAAAATCCATCTTTTTCAGAAAAAGTCTTACAAGACTCATCAGGCAAGGTAATGTTTTAAAACATTATATATTTTGTAAAACTTATTAAAATCATTCTTATATTTCTGAAGGGAGCACATTAACCTCAATGCTGGCAGTTTTCTAGTTCCTTCAGAATCCTTGGGGAGGCTCATTTCTGCTTTACCACGTAGAGAAGCCAACCAAATATCCTGGATTTTTAGGAAAGTTCACATTTTGGTATGCTGTTCTCATAAATCTTCAAAATGTCTCAGAATTTTCTATATTTCTGCATTTAATATCTCTCAGGCAGTCATTTTGCCAAGTTGCACAAATTTCAATATAATAACTATTAGAAAACTAGACTGAGAGTTTTTAAATGCCCAAATTTCTTTGTGTTAAATATGTTATAAAAATTTATTTTGTGTATTTTTTACAATCATGAGTGTGAATAAATATAGATTTTTTTTTTTTTGGAAAGCATTATTAAATTGAATGGACTTTCCCAGAGTATGTAATATGGATACTTCTTTTAAGTTACCCACTGAAAAGAAATAAAAAGTTTTTGGAAAGCGTTATTAAATTGAATGGATTTTCCCAGAGTATGTAATATGGACACTTCTTTTAAGTTACCCATTGAAAAGAAATAAAAAAAGGAGTATAATGAAGGTTTGTTTTGATTTTTAAAGCTATTAGGGTCTTGAATAGTCATGTTTCAATAAACTAAAATCGATGACTTGGAAGATACTGAAAAGTAGAGAGTTTTACTAAAAACGGGAATGTGTATTTGAAATTTCGTATATTCAATAACATGTTGAATACTAACAATATGCCAGATACTCTTAGTTGGTGGAGAAAGAAGGGATGGATAAGGCCTAGTCCCTGTACATAGTTTTGGTGTGGTCCATGAGAAACACTGGTAGAGTTAGAACAGAAGAAAATTATGGAATTTCAGATATGCTTTTTAAGAGAAAATGGCAGGGTTAGTAGCAGACACAATGTAAAAATTAAAATATGTTAGTTATATTGTCAATAGTGGGTAGGGCTGATTGGCAAAGGATAGTTGAAAGCAAGTTATCCAAAAGAGAGATAATGAAGTAATAAAGTTTTTGATCATAGGAATGAGCAGGAAAGGATGGATTGAAAGATATTGCTTAAGTAAAACTGAAAACAAAACAAAACATCTCAGTGACCCTTTGGAGACAGAAAGTGAGGAAGAGGAAATGATCAAAGTCTGTTTCACCATTTGGAACCTCTGTCTGTGATCCCTAGAGCATGCTAACACCATCAGCAGATACGGTGGAGGCTGCAGAGTGAGAACCTTTGTGCAGAAGGCTGGTGTTTTCTGCTCTGTAGATGCAGAGTTTGAGATTCCAGTTGACACAGTGTATTACAAGTTTCCAATATGTATTTGTGAGATGAATAAATCAAGTCATTTGCAGAGAATTCTTTCAAAACTAGGAAAAACATTCATTCATTTTGAATTATCTTGAATTTGGACTTTACCATATAAGGCTTTAATTTTTACAGTTATAGACTTGCTCACATTGGATCCATGTTTCTATCATCAGCTATCTCAGAGAAGTGACCTTGTTCCAAACTGGGAAACTGTGCTCATCTTATCCTACTAGAAAATAGTTTGGGGTACATAATACTTTTTTAAGAAATTGCTGTTTTAAACAAGAGAGTGGGATGACTGTTAATAAATTGTGATTTTATAAAGAAGTGGAAAGACCACTAAGGAATATTTAAGAATTCAGTTAAAGAAGTGATTGTCACCTGGGATTATGGAATTGTCCCCAGGACAGTGTATGGGAATCCACATGGGAGAATTTTTCAAATAACTTCTCAGATAACTGGAGTATTGAGACGCTCAATACTCAGCACCCCCATTTCCCGCCCCAATTCTAAATTATTTGAGAATTAAAAGAGTAAAGCAGATTGAGATTAAAATAATACCTTCATGAATCATAAAGTTGATATTTTAGGATTTAGCTTCTATTTACTGGTAAAGAGGCTCCTTAGTAGTGAATAGCAAAGTAGACAGATTTGCCTGTACAGCCATGTGTTTTTTTGTTTTATTTTTTTGTTTTTTTTGTGGGGTTTTTTTGGTTATTACAGACCTCCTTAAAATCTGTGGAGACAGAGTCCTCCTCCATTGTATGAAGGAGCATACAGTGTTCCCTCCCTACAAATAGAGCAGAGCTGTGCATGGTCAAGATTCTTTCCCCAAATTCTCCAATCAAGTAAATCTGTCCCAGGGAGAGGAGTGAGCGGAGGTAGAAAGGCCAGGAATGTAATGTTCACATCTGGCCCTCCCCAGGGAAGGAAGCGGTAGACAGTGGGATGCTATCGTTTCCATCTAACACCAAATTCTGATTCACCCCTCCTGGGAACTGAGACCATCTTTGAAGGTCACTGCCATGTGTCCCAGATAACCTCAGGTATTTTGAGTAGAGAGCAGTGAATGGGAAGGTTTGAACTATAGTTTTAATACACTTATCCATGTGAATATTTTATAAGCATTTGGAAACTAATAAGTGTGGCTTCTTAAATACTGTTCTGAAAGGAGCTCTGTACTTCATATTAAGGGCAGCCTATCATTACCCAGTTCCTAAAAAGGATGCTCCAATTGTACAACCCTGAATACCTTGTAAATACATGTGACATTTATAGTGGCAGCAATGTTATCAAAGAGTTGTTTCACCCACTTTGCTCTTTTTTTGATGTAATTAGTGTAACACTCTCCCAAGATAATCAGCTCTGGATATCACTGTTGCTTGCCTGACAGGTGCAAGCCACCTAACCATGTGTTCGTTTCACTGGGGTAGACAGCTAACAAGCATAAAGCCTTTGGATTTTTTTTTTTTTAATAATCTCCAAGCTTGGCTGATTTTTATAATAACACTTTTGAGCCTTTAATCACTCAGGAGACTGTTTCAATCAAGCCCCTTCCTTAATTTGATACTTAAACCTGCTTTTCTCCCCCACAAAGTGGATGCCTTTCCAGAATGATCATTGCTACTTGTCCTGCTCATCAGTTTTATGTCTGCATGTTGTCAGGTCTATCGAAGCTTTGTGATAGACAAACAAAGATGCCGAGCAAATTACATTAAAAATTCCAAAAAAAGAAAGAGGGTATGATTTAAATTGTGAACGGTACTGAGTTATTCATGTTTAGACTGTGTGCCTGTGACAATCTGTGTAAGGTCAAATATTTGACTGGTGCAAAGTAATTTGTTGTTCATAGGATGTGGAAAACAAAAGTTCTCCTGGCAGGTCTGTTGTTTCATTCCTTTCAAAGAATAAATCAAACATATCAAAAGTACGCAGTGTATATTCCATCAATTAGCATGTGTAATTAATCTCATTAGCAACTAGATATTTTTTAAGGCAATGGAAAATTAAATGTCTATTTTGATATTGACTTCTGTTACAATTTACCATTATTAGACCATTATGCTAATAAACATTATATTGCAGAGAAAGGTATTTTTTTGTTATTTTTCTCCACTTACATAGTTATTAAATATGAAGTCTTTGCTAAATTAGTTGTCAGACTCTTGAAAGGCACTCAGATATGAAAAAACATGAGAAATTATTTTTGCGAATCAATTATTTACCTGATTTTTTGGTGAACTGCCTGACATAGAATTAATCTTACTTAAGCCTTTTAAAATGATTATTTAATGCTACTAATCTTGCTTATTGTGCATTTTTGTCATGCTTTTAGTGTCATAGTGCTAATAAATGATTATTCTGGTTTATATCCTTTTATGATAGTCTCTAGACATTTGGAAAGTTTTTCACTTTTAATATTACCTTTCAGTCAAAACATATTTTTTTTTATTTTTTCAGTAGATAACTTGAAAGGTTGATGTCTTTATTTCTCTTTTTATTTTATTTTGAAGACTTGCACTGACAGTCTTATATCTTGAATCGGCTCAGAAATAATGGGAGGTACAAAGCCTTTCAAAAATGCCCGGCATTTCTTTCTGGACACTGACATGTTTCCCTTGGTCACCAAGCCTTGAGATACCTTAGATATCAGGAGTTTAGTGGAACTGCTTCCCAGCCACCATACTGTAATCTTGGGAATAACCAGAAGTTAATTCGTATATTTATTATCTCTTAATATAATGCCGATTTTGTTAAAATTGTAGGCATGACTTCTTTTTATTTTAATTACAGTTGAAATTTAATATTATTTTATATTAGTTGTAGGTATGAAGCATAGTGGTTAGACATTTATACAGTTAAAAATCCCCACCCCCATGCCCAATTAGTCTAGTACTCACCTGACACTATACAGAGCTATTACAGTATTATTGACTATAATCCCTGTGGTGCACTTTACACCCATTCCCTTCACTGCTTCATAACTACCAATTTATATATCTTAATCCCTTCGCCTTTTTTATCCAGCCCCCCAAACTCATCCCTTGTTCAACAAGAAGTTAATTTTGAAAATAGTTTGCACTCCATTGAAGAAGGTCCTTTTTAGTCTTGAGATATTATTATCACTATTATTATCTCTCTGGCTAGACTTATTTTATTGATATTGATCATGTTTTGCTTTCCTAGCTACCTTAAAAAACTAAGCAAATAATTTATGAAATTACTAATTGGATTATACATATTTATGATTCTTAAAAACTCTTGATTTAGGGACAAAGTTCCATCAAAGTACCTGGGCCCAGATTCCCCAAGACTGAAATGACAAATCAGCCACACATTTAAAAAGGAAATGAAAATAATGGATTTTAATCTTTTAGAGCAAAAACTATGTCTTATTTTGCACATGGGCACTACAAAAAAAAAAATGCTATTGGAAAATAGATAATAAATTATAACCACACCCTCAGTAGATTCATCAGCAGAATAAGCCAGAAAAAAGTAGGACATGTTCTTAGACTCCATGGCGACCTTAAGACTGAAATGCTAGCATGGACATTTTCCCCTTTAGGATTTTAATCTGGGAGACTCACTAAAGTGGAAGACATTTGTTGAGTTCACTGGATTTTAAAGCATATTTTTCTGCAGGACAAACTTCTCTGTGGTAATCAAAGAGAGTTTTAAAATCTATATCCAAAAAACAAGCTGAAACAATTCCCGGAGTTATCTAATGTAGCCCATATTAAATGCATATTAAATGAATGTTTTAAATATTGAATGAATTCATTACCAGCAATTAAACTGATGTTTCTGTTTGTTCCCTAGTTACTTCGTGACAGTTCTCTACACTCCATTTTATCATTAAAGGTCCCTGCCAGCCCATCTTGTGTAGAGCTGATATCAGATATGGCAACACATGCTTTGAACAAGGAACTTTGCTTTCAATGGTACATTCCTCCCCTTGAAAGACCTCCAAAGGAAATAGAACCTATGGTATGTAATACGATTACAAAGCTAAATCTTACATTTAGATATAAAGTTTAACTAGGCCATTATACATTGAAGAGTAGAAAACATCCTCTTATATAGATGAAAATATACAGCTATATAGGCTCTATATTATCTAAATGGATCTGAAAATAACTAAGAAATCCTGGGAATGGTTTTCTTTTTATTTATTTTGCTTACATTAGTATAGTGGGTTAGAACACGGAGTCTGGAGCCAAATTTCCTGGTTTCAAATCCTAGCTCTGTCACTTAATAATTTCGTGATCTTCAGTATATTGGTTAGCTTTTCTGTATCTTGGTTACCCTCATCTGTAATTAGAACTCACTGTGTAAACACCTAACCTCAGTAAATAATAGTTGTCATTTATTATTATCTCAAATTATTTTAAAATTCTTATGTCCTTTTAAAGTTTAACAACTTCAGATACATGTGTACTATACTTGATGAACATTATTTAAAAGAACCTTTTAAAGTTTAGCAACAGTATCTCCATATAGATTCTTTAGCTGCCTACATTGTGCAGAAAAGAGAGTGAACTGTGCCTAACCGGCAAAATTAAAGTGCAGAGAAAATTGGAGAAAAATAGTTTGTCTCTAAATGCTGTTTACAAATTTGTACCGCACATGTCGCTCCTTATTTTAATGTTTGTCATTATCTTTAAGGCCATATCTTTATTTTTATCCTTTTCTGTCCATATGCATGAATAGACATTTGCAATGATGTTAGTTGGGGAAGGGGGTGGGTAGAGGCGGGGAAGGGCGGAGCAGGAGGAGACAGAGGCGAGTATTTTGGAGCAGTTCAGTATCGGTCCCTGAACTCTTGGCAACTGAATAGTGATTCAGATTCTAGAAGAGCCTTGAAGGGAGTCAAGCTTTTAAAAACAGAATAGTTGGTCACTACAGCCTTTTACAGAGGAATCTCCTACTATAGAATTCCTTTGATTGCTGCTCTAAGAGCCTCAGGCTTTTTCTCATAATGTTTGCCATATAGTTTTTCCTTATTTAGCACTTTTATTTGCTTTTTGTCTCCTTTATTGGGCTACTCCTGTACTTGCCAGCTCTTAAGTGCTGTCCCCTCTGGCCGTGCCTCTGGTAGTTTCTGCTGCTCTTTGACTCATGGGACTTGCCTGAGACAGCGAAACCTCCTGGGCTTACTACTCCTCTTTGCTCTCCTTCTCCCATTGTCCCCCTCATCCTGCTTCCTTAGGCTGCTGACATTGCTAACTCTTGGTCAATTAGTATCTCTTCCTACTCATACAAAAAGAGAAACTTTAACATATCGCTCCCTAGAAACATGCAAAGCTGTTTCTCACATTTTGAAAGTGCTTTCCTTCTCACCCTTTCCAAGTCAAAACCTTGCCAGATATTTCACGTACATTTGGAAATAATAAATGTGTGGTCCGTTTTGAGGAATTTAATGCAGTAGTTTTCAAATTGTGGTTCCAAGAATACCCATAGATCATCAAATCAGTATAGTGGGTGATGAGTGGTATTTTTTTTTAAAGAGATTAAATACAAGAAAAATAAGGTAAGTATATTGCATATAGTAAGTGAAAATATTTTCAGAAACTTTTTTTAATAATAGATATGTTAAAATCTAGATTGCTCTTCAGCATATATCAGAATTTATGTCCTTGCTGGCAAGAGAATCAATGAAGTGAAAAAAGAGTATATCTTTCAGAGAAGATAAGAAAAGAGAAAGATTACATAGTTGGGAAACAGAATGTTTACCTAAGCAGCTAATTTTTAAAAAATGAGGAAAAATTATAAAATATAAAGTTCACTTTACAAGGCCATAGAAATATCACATCCATATCAGTTTGGGGCAGGAAGATCTGAGAAGTTAATGCTAAGACTACATCTGCGGCTGATAATTAGAATAACAAGGTTTCATCTTCAACAGTTGTGTCTGACAATTAACATGGAAGCACGAACTGGTGTCAGACAGAGATTAGAAGCAGAGCACCAACTAACAAATTCTGATTTAAACAAGTTGGTTAAGTGACTTTCTTAAGCCACAAGCAGAGACAGAACACACAGTTTTCTCATTTCTTAGTTCGGGGACTTTTTTTCCCTTTGACAATAGCATGCATGTCTTGGGTCATGATAAAAGATAATAGTTACTGCCATAAATCTCAGTCAAAAAAATCAGGAAACACTGACTACACCTTGTCAGTCATAAGATTCTATCTTTTTGAAAGGTAGCACAGGAATTTGTTTGATGATTTAAATATTGGTGCAGTTTAGCATTCATCTCTTCGTTATCTTAGGCCTTTGGTGTAGAGTTTCAGCCAATGAAACTCATGAAACCCACAAGATAATAGCAATAGTGAACACTTACGTGGAGCTTACTATATTCCAGACGCTTTATTTATTTTTACTTCACAACCATTCTATAAGGTAGACACTATCATTGGCCCCATTTTATGAAGGGGAAACTGAGACACAGGATGGCAGAATGCCAGTTGGCGTGGGGGTCAGGATTGGAGCAAACCGACTCCAATCTGCGCTCCTAAGCATGGTGCTATGTTCAGTCCTCAGACAGTGGTCCTGGCTGCAGGCACTTCTAGCCACTTGGCAGGATGGTAATGAAAATTAATAGCCGACTTAGGACCTTGGAGTTCCCAGGGACTTAGAGGGTCATTGGATATCACTGCAAGTTGACATCACTTAATTCACCTCAATCCATTTCAGTTTAAGCGCTACACTGAAGCAAGAAAGTAGAAATCCTGGGACTGGAGATTTGGATGTTAAACATTTAGATAATTCAGAGGGCTAAATATTCCATACCACAATACTTTAGACTTTAGTTTATAACTTGGAGAAGTTTAGCTTTTGTTTTAATGAACCTCCTAGACACTGGCTTTAAAAACATAAAGAATGGCCGATTTAACTCAGAGAGACATATAGCTACAGTTTAGCCTTAAACAGATGTAACACGATCAAAGAGTTGATTGCCCAAATTTGTCTCAAGATCATACCTTAGGACCTTTAGCTTTGTTCTACTTTATATTCTTGCTGTTTTTAGTACCCAGACTATCCAAGAGAATGCTTATATAGTAGGCTCCACCGGAAACCTTTTCTAACATCTCTTGGTACCACCCAAGTCAAATTTCAGATCTGAAAGGAAATAAAGATAACAGGAACTTAGATCATTGCTCTCATTTTACAGATCAGGAAGCAAAGCCTCATACGGGCAAAGTGATTTGACCAGTGCTACAATTCATCAGTGACAAAAATAGAAATGGGAACCTAAGTCATATAACTCTTAATATTCATTTCTTTATGACACACATATAACTCAACTGCTTACTATCTAAATAATAAAGCATTTATTGAGTGCCTACTGTTTGCCAGGCATCTTGTCAGGTGATTAAGATACCAAGAAGAAGAAGTTATGAATCACCTCCCTCTAGCGGACGAGGGGCTCTTCTTTCACCCATGACTGGGCTCTAAGCATTGCTCTAAGTATTTGACATTGACTCACTGAATCTTCACACCAATCCACGGAATGGAGAATACTGCATCTCCATTTTACAGATGAGGAAACAGAGGCACAGCCTTTTAATAATTTGATCACACAGCTAGAAAGTGGAGTAGTCAAACCCAGGCACGCCTGCTCCAGAGCCCAGGCTCACAACAACTCTGCCAGTGAGTTTAGTGTTTTGTTGTTTAACTACTGCCCTACTTTATGTATGTCCAGTATGATTTGAGACTGTTATACCTTGAATTTAGTTGTCTGTGCTATGCACAGTTAGAAAAGATTTTTGAATTGTATTGCAAAACCATTGACCAGTATCAGCCTAAGGAGGGAGCGAATTATTTTCATTATCGGGGCTTAAATATCAACCACGCTATTTAAATTTTTCCACTAACATGCCTTGGGGAATTTCATTAGCTCTTAACAGATCTAATGAAAATTTCAGAAATTGGAAGATATTAATTAACATGTTCGAGGTGCTGTGAGCACTACTAAAAAAGTACAAGATGTCACTCTTGTCCTCAGGGATTTTATTTAGATGGTAACCTGAGAGTCAAGGTTAACAAACACAAAACAAGAGCAGACACCAAAAGATAGTGTGTGATCGTGGGCTGATCTCTCTGGGACTCATTTAATTTTCTTTTCAGAAATGTTTCATCAAATTTTCCGTAGTTTGAAAAATCAAAATTTGAAAGACTTCTAATGAATAGAAAAAAGAATAGTTCTCTGTTTAGCTGCCCTCATCCCTGAATTCCCCTTCTCAGATGCAGTTACTTTGAACTCTTTTAAATTAGCTGCCCTCATCCCTGAATTCCCCTTCTCAGATGATACTTTGAACTCTTTTAAACGGGGCTTTTGGGGTTGTTTTTCCTCCCATTTATCTCAATGATATGTTCACATGGTGATTTCTTAAGTGATCAGCTTCACACACTACCGCAGAAGGTGAAGGCCAGTGTCAGCCTTTCCCCGTCTCGCACACACTCTTCTCCTCTGCACATTCTCCTAATCGAGTCCTGTCATAATTCGTAAACCACCGCCAGTGTTTAAGTTATGACCATGTAAATACTGCTCACAGCCAAGCCAAATAAGGTACTATTTTCTTTCTTCCTGTCTTCTTTCCTGAAGGAAAAAATTGCCTACTTTTTGTTTACCTTATTGTTTAGAATCTCTCATTCTTCTTAAATTTTCAAAGAACTGTGCAGTCCCTCTCCATTTGGTCAAACCCATAAGCTGATCTCTCAGTTCCATTTTTTTTAACCTTCAGAGACATGCAAACTAGATCGATTGCTCTCATGACTCAGGTATCATCCTAAGAGCCCTATTTACTGTGCCTCTGAGAATTCCTTCCCCTCGGTTGGGGTTTCCTGGGTCCCATGTTTTTTGCTCTCTTGATTTGTTCTCTCATGTCAAACGAACACATATTCCAGCTTCTTGAAAAAGGGTGAATTGGAGGTGCTGATGTGTTGAGAAATCTAATCCCATTCTCATTCCTAGTTCTTTATTTTGACGTTTTTCCTCTGGCAGCTCTGACGATCTTCCCTCTGTGCCCTCTGTTCTGAAATTCTGTGATGTACATTGGTGTGGGCCTGTCATTCATTGTGCTGGATACTTAGGGTGCCCTTTCAATCCTGAAGGTATATTCTTCAGTTCATGGAGATTTTTTCTTTCATAATTTCCTCCCTCTGATTGTCTCTATGCCTTCTGGAATTTTTAATATTCATATTTTGAACCTATTGTTACTTTTCTCATCTTTTCTTCCCTATATGTTTTTAAATTTAGGTCTACTTTATATTCAACTTTATATTTTAGATGTTTTATTGGTTATTTAGTTGTTACAATTATACTTTTTAATTTTTAAGAGCTCTATCTTGTCCTTCATTGTTCTATTTTAACAGTACTATGTTCTTGTTTCACAGATGTAATATTGTCTTTCTTCTTTCTGCAAGGATATTAATTAACATTCTATTGAAGTTTTCTTAGGCTCTTTGTCTTCTATCTGATTCTCCAGGTTCCTTTCTTATATTGGTTTTGGTCACTGCCTTTTATTTCATGTCTAGTGACTGCTGGCTATCCATTCATGTTTGGAGGCACCAAGAAGCATATTGGGTCAGGCTTATCGGTTTATAGGCTTCACTGTAGGGTAACTGCAGGAGCCAGATGCATTCTGGGAAGGGGTTGGAGCGGGGCAAGGGGATGTCTCTTGTGCAGAATACAGACCTTCACTTAATTCTATTGTTTCCAGTTCAGCACCTCATCCCTGAGCATAGGTCTTTTCTAAGTTAACTTGAGCCAAGAGGAAAATGAAAGTTCTCCAGCAGAGAGGAAACAAGGGAAGTGGGGAGTCTCCTGGTTGCATGAGCTCAGAGAAGGGAGGCGAGCTAAGGTCCCTGAGGCCTCCAGTCCCCAAGTCTTTTCAACAGTCCAGGCATATAGTTGGCAGCCCCTCTCAAGGCAGTTCGGACACAGCCTTTCTGCTCCACTGAGTCAGCTATGCTCTTCCTAGTGCTCCATCCTTCAAAGTATTGTTAACATCTCTTGATGCGTCATCTCCTCTCTTGTTCTGTCTTTGTTGATTTAGGCCTTTAAAAAAAAATCCCTTTACTCTTATTTTAGTTTGATTTTTGAGGAAGCAGAGATAGCACATGCACCTAGTTTTGACTGGTGGCTCTGGGCCTCAGCTTTCTTATATGTAAAATGAGGGATGTAGGGCAGATGATCACTAAGATTCTATGAATCTCAAGTTCGATGGATTTTTACATGACCGTAAACAGGTGCTATGCTGTGTAGGACTGACTCTAAGCATTGTCATATTTCAAACAACAGGGGAACTACTAAGCCTGAGTCATTAGAAGAGTTTTTGTCATAGAGGTGGGGACTAGAAAATCGTGTGTAGATCGAGTAAATGGAGAGAAGAGGAAGGGAACAGCATAAGTGAATGCAGAAAAGAGGCTATGACCACTGTGGGAAAAGCGCAAACTGAGAAGTAACAAAAAACAGATCCTCACCGGGTGTATATTTAAAACTTGTCATAGAGGGCTTTCAAAGGCTGAAATTTAAACTTAACTGCAGTAAGAAATATCAGTCTTCAAAAATAATATAATATTGGTACCAAATAGCATTTAACCTTTGTACAACTCTTATTCATATCATTTTCCTTAAAGTGAATTGAAAAAATCCTCGTTTTTTTTCCAACGAAAAACTTTTTAAAGTTTAATGATATTATTTTGAGAACTGATGCTGCATTTTTTTAAGGCAAAGTGTAATTCGATGTCACATTTTATGTGCCTTTTAATTTTCCTATAGGTTTTATTGTTGTATGCGTATAACACAAAGCCCCTGAAGATTGCAGATGTGAAATACGATGGTTACAACAGTGCACACGCTGGCTCTGTTTGGGTTCCACTGAACAGGCAAGTGAAGATGGATTATCCACAACTCTAACCCTGACTGTTGATATTTTCATAAGAACAAGCTGTTTTTAGTAACATACAAGGTAAAGCACAGGAGAACCTTTAGATGTTTAGAAAAAAAAATCTTCATTTTACCTAGAAGAATATGATATTGCAGTGGTGAAGAGCACAAATTCTGAATCCGTCCTGCTTTGGTTCAGATACCAGTTGCTCCTCTTACTGTCTTGAGCAGGATACTTTACCTGTCTGTGCCTCATTCTACTCTTCATTAAACTGTGAATAATGATAGTAGTACCAAGGGTTGTTGGAGGAGCAGTTTCTTATACTGTATGAAGTTTGTAGAGAGTACAGGATGTTGTCTGTGCAATATTTTGCCTAAAATTGGGGCAGGGGGGTTAAAAAGTAATTTAATGTGGCTCTGAATTAGGTTGCAAAATGAAGCCCAGACTCCACCATATCTCGTCTTATCCTTTCCTCTTTATCCAGCCTTATTTTAAATTGTTCCCTAGTCAAAGATCTCTGCTTCAGCTAGGTTGCTTTTCTCCTTTTCCATCAAAAAGGGCACATCTCTAACTTTTGCTCATGCCTGCTTTCCCTCTTTTCCTATTTCTCTTTAACAAATTCCTTGGGTTTTTAAAAAATTCTTTTTATTGCTTAGTTAATTTAATTTTGATTCCATTTTTCATTGCCCTTGTGACCTCAACCTCCATTTCCTCACTTGTAAGATGGAAATAATACCTATTCTGCCTACCTTTCAGGGTTATTATTAGGATCAAGCCAAACAATGCATGCACATTCTTTGAAAGGCTGCAGCACAGGGCAAACGTCAGGTCTCATTACCAGATCCTCTGTCTGTTAGTGTCTAGCTTTGCCCAGCTAGTAAATGCTTAGGGAACAGAGACTCTGTACTTCTGTGTCCTTCCCTGGAGAGCCTTGTTCGTGCTGCATGATTTTCATTCCGAAGGACTCTTTGCCCTCAATATGAACAAGAATAAAGAGATATCTCAAGAGCTGGCATGTTTTTTGTTTTGTTTTGTTTTGTTTTGTTTTGTTTGTTTGTTTTATTTTATTTTATTGTTTATGAAGTGACAGAAAATTAAGGCACAGATCATATACCAGTACAGCTAAGCAACAAAATCGGGAAACTGTGCGCTGCCTTATGTACATCTGAAAACATGGCGAGATTTTTTTTTTCCCAGAACCCAATAATGAAAATGATTATAATTTCTGCAAAGTAGAAGGTAATCAAATTGACAGGGTTCTTTTTTTTTTATTATTATTATTCCAAAATGTTGTTGATTTTGGTGTGTTCATGGCCAATGGTAAGGTTACTAAAGCAGGGACATGCCCCTGTCACTGAGGCTATCACAGAGGAGGGTGCCTGATAACCTTTCGTCTGATCCGTCCATTGGTGGCACCATGAAAATGGGCTACTTCTGTCAACCAAGGTGGCATTTCCTGTGTTCTTACAAGGGTCAAGATAAGATCAGTTCTTGGGGAGTTGCTCTTGTTGATCATCCTTCAGAAGGCAAACTAAGGGGACACTGTGGGAAATTGAAGAATTGTAATTCCCGAATTTTTTCTTAATGTCAATTTGATTTCTGGGATTATTTAGTTCTTTTCCATAAAACTTTTCCTTCTTCCTTAGACGAGGACACTGGTAGCACACACACAGACAGGCATGCATGTGCACACTGTGCCTGTATTGTAGAGTCACTGAGGGCCATGCAGGTGGCTGTTTGCCTCCTTCAGCTGTTTCAAAGCTTTTCCATCTTCTGACTCCACTCACCTCTGCCTTCAGAGCATCCATGGGCCTCTGGCTGCAGAAGCTTCCCATCTGCAGCATAATTGCCACTGTGTCCTCTGCCCTCCTCTGCTTTTGCTTTTCCTTCTACTTTGATTTTTCTCCCTACCCTCCACTCCCTGTACCATATCCTTCAGTGTTGGTTTTTTAAGAGCCATTGTTAACTCATCATAATTCTTCCCTTGGTCAGCCAGGGAATCAGAGCATGACATTAAGGTTTACATAAGGGTAAATCTTTTGTCATTGCTGGAGTTTTTTTGCCCATGTATTTATTTTTTGGGGTTTTCATCATAAGCAATATTTTGGATGTGTACATTTCTTTCATGGCGCCTGTGCCAGTTTGTAATTATGTATCTATTTGAATGTATAACTAGATCACAAACATTATGTAGGTTAGAGTCCTGTCCTTTTGCTCATATTCCTTCAATGAAGAAATAATTAAATAAGTTATGTTTAGGGATGCCCGAAAACTAAGTGTTAAATAACTAAGGACTTTCTTTATACATATTGTTGACTCTCAGAATAAATTAATGTCTTTCTTAACCTTTCAAATGAAATACATATATGTTTGTTATTTTTAGAGTTATTTCGATTCATGAGAAACTATCCAATCTTGCACAAATAGCTGAAATATCATTGCCAGCAACTCCTGAAATTATTTCAGATGAAAAAGTACCTGAAATACAAGAAATGGAAGACAAATCAATTGATAAAGAAATGGAAGTAAGTTATTAAATAATGGGAAATTACATTGCTTTGCAAGATGGATGTCATTATACATAAATATTTAAATTATTTTTTACTTCATTAGAGCAGAATTATGTAACTAAACTTGAACTTTGTGGGTTTTCTGCCCTGTATACGCTCTATATAGAGTGCCAATATGACCCAACTTTCGAACACATAAGTAGTGTTTCCTTTAAAGCTCTTCTAAGCATATCAGTCATAAGAATCTGATGGTGAATGAAAGCAAAGCCAATCTAGAGAAATCATTCAGATATAACTGTGACACCTAAGAGACAGTGTTCTATAACTTTATAACATTACTTTTAATTTCTCACTCAAAGTTTATTATTTGAGCATTTTTATTACGCAAGTAATACATGAAGGAAAACTAGTAAATACAGTTAAGCATATATCTTTCAGACTTTTTCTATGCATACATATTTTTCTAATAAAAAAAATTATCCTTACATTATGCTATTAATCTGATTACACAGTTCATGCAGTTAATAGTTTTTATTACCAATGTTTGTGTTTTAGAGGAGAGGTCATTTCCCTTCTACTCCTCTTGAATTCTAAACCCATTGAGAAATGAGACACAGAAAATGAATATATAGAGATCAAAATGTCAACATCATTACTGACAAAGCAGATTAGCCAACATGGCTTTAGATTTGTGTCCAAATGATTACTTATTAATATTTCACCCCTGAATTAGCCAAACTTGCCTACCTAGTCACACAGTCAATTAGCACACCTGTATAAACCATAAGATGTCCCCACTCTCCTTCTGCCCCTGTCATCCTTACTACATGGAGGAGCAGAGAATAATTGTCCGGCAGGCAGGGCACCTCCAAAATGATAACCAAAGGTTGCCTGGAAGGGGCAGAGCCTGACATGCTCTGTTGCTTTTCTCAAACTCACCGATCAGATAAGTCACCCCACACTCTTGGCAGCAAATTGGGGATGATGGTTCTGAAAAAAGCTGAAATGTCTCTCCTCCTCCAGGACCAGAGTGGGGACTCCTACCTTCTTGGAAACGAGAGGAGCAGGGGGTACATGCTCTGTCCTTATCACCTGCTCTTTGAATTTCCGTTTGCACATTAATCCAATTTCTTGAGAAAAATATTCTGTAGTTACTGTGGCCATTTGAAAAAAATCAAATGGCTGTACAGTGTTTACAATGAAAAGAAACAATCTCCTGACCAAACTCTCCTGTTTGAATTCCTAGACACTTGGGTCCTATCTCTATTTTCGTCCTCTGAAAGCTTTTAGGATCTTCCCTTTGTTTTTAGTCTGTTCTATCTTTTTTCTTAAATCACTTTCTCTTAAATCACTTTCTGCCAGGTTAATGTTTAGTTGGTTACCAATAACAAGACATGTTTAATTCTTAAAGACTATTATTGGTAAGGCTCTTTTTGTTTTCTTGTTTATCTCATCTATGCACTCATATGTAAAAGTGTAAAAGTTGGCAGCTCTCCTGATTTTCAGAATATACTTTTTGGCATTTTTTTCAGTCTGAATTTACCAGTAGAGTGAGTATATTTTTCATTACTGTGACAGCAACGAACCCAGCTGTAAGAGGATTTATCCAACAAGAACAATTAGTCTTTGCAAAATGCAACTTTCCAGTATTTATGTCTTTTGTGCTCTGTGCTTGCATTTATCATAGAACTGTCTTAGAATTTTAGTTACACATTCTTTTCAGTATTGTCAGATGTTATAATATGAATTACCAGGTGTTTAATGATATTAATGATATACCGACTACTGATAACAAATCTCCCAATAGATCATATATCTCAAACTCTTGAGGTTTCATATTCATAATTATTTTCCTAAATCACATGGTTGCCTTTTCATGTCTGTTTTCAAGAAGAACTCAGCTCTCATTTTGTTTTTGCACTTCCTATGTAGATCACTTATAATCACAGTTTTTCAGTGGCAGACTAAACTTTTCAGATTGCTGTCTTTGAGCTATATTCTAGAATATCTTTTGCTGAAATTATCCTTGAATACATTACTATAT
>NW_006437736.1:10854397-10861178 GCF_000325575.1 Pteropus alecto | reverse complement strand
ATATATATATGATTATTTTCTTCTGAATCCATTTGTCTTTTCAGCTTAGACTGTCCAAAACAAGAGAGCGAGGGTCTGTAAGGGTAAGATTCTAGATTTTGCTTAGCCACTCAGCTTTGCTACCTATGGTCAATTACTTAACCATTCCTGGGACTAATTTTTCTCTCATCTCTAAAAATGATTCTTTCACCCAAATGCTGCTCTCAGATGAAGAGACGGAACCCATGGTTGGCGTGAGAGTCATCAGAATTTCCCTGAAGGTCAGATGTAGGTATCAAATTGATCACAGTGAGCCCAGCATCTGAGCTCAGAGATTGACTCTGCATATAAACAAATTAGGAATAAATAGGAGGAAAGAAGGGCATTCGAATATAAGCAGATGGAGGAATCCAGAGGGCCTGTCTTGCCGTAACCAAGGCTTGTGACTTGCTTTCATGTCCTGACTAGAATGGTGCATGTGAGTGGGTCAGTCCTTGAGCAGAACAAACTCATTTCAGTCCTGATGTTGTCCAATGTGCTTTTGAGTTTGTTCTGTTCTCCAGCTTAGAAAGTGCTTCTTCAGGTTTAAGTAGGGATTTTTTAGATGTGTTCTAGTTCTGTTCTATGTCAAACAGAATGTCTGAAAGAAAGAAAAACTAGTATTTGTTTTGGTGAATTGGCAAACTAATTTGTTTATAACATTCGAAAACTGAGAAATGGAAGGAACATATAAAGTTTTCTTTTTTCCAGTATACTAACCAGGACTTAAGAAAATAAAGCAGCTAAATCCTGGGTTATATCAAATAAATCCCAATGACTAAGTCTGCCAGTTCGTTGTCATGACAATCTTCAGTTGGAGCTAATTTGAAGTTTTAACTAGGACACTCGAAGAGATCAATTATGGTCAAGAATTAGACAAGAAGTCATAACCTCTATAATCTAATATATTTATTTCTATCACAGTATAGATTTTTGGTGGGTTATTAAGTACAAGGGTTCAGAAATTGGTATCTTGTTCTCCTTCTCATTCCCTTTCTTTTTTCCTCCTTCCCTCCCCCAAATCCCTATGGTCTGGAATAAGCCAAGAACTTCAGAACACAGATATTAATTTAAGATGTATTGAGAGGGCTACAGAACAGGTGTTCCAATCCCTTCTGGCTTGAAAACGTTGTATGTCCTTTTTCTAAAATGAACAACATCAGCTCAGAATGACTAAGTTATTTTAACCTGTCATTCACAGCCTTAGGGGTGTCTTGAGAGTATATCAGGTACTTTAAAGCATATGAAGGATGCAAACCATCCTGATTTTAAGACAAAAACATCATTTTGAAATGATAGCATACTTATATGAAAAGCTTAGAATATGTTTACCAAGTCATCCAAATTTAGTTCAGCAAACATGTATGGAATGCCTGAATTGTGCAAGACAATTAAATTAGTCATCAGATTATCCCAAATATTTAAGTAAAGTGAAAACAAAATAAAATACTACTGAACGTTAGCATCAATTAAATTACTTTTGAGAAACAATTATTTGTAAAATTTTCCAGGCTTTGTGAAATAAGGACATACAGAAATCAGTAAATAGGTCCCAGTCATGGAGAAATCAGTAAATAGGTCCCGGTCATGGAGAAGTTTAGTTATTGTATAAGTATGGTTGTAGGTACCCAGATGTCATTCATAATGAGCCAGCTGCCTGGTGGTCTTCTTTTAGCAAGCAAAGCGTGGCATTCAAAGAAACATCAATCCAAAGTTTAGAAACAATGGAAATTATCTAAATCTTTATGGAGTCTCTTTGAAGAACATGCAAGAAAGAATCCTTTTGTGATACGTGACAAAACTTTTTAGTCTTCTTTTCCCAAAATATGCTCTTAATATCTCTGACCTTCACATCGGCTCGCCAACATCTGTCTCATTTGGCTTAAGCTCCTAAAGCTTTCCCTCCAACACAGTCTGCGTGGAGTGTTTACTTTCCTCTCCCTATCCTGTTCTGGCTCAGCTCTTTATTATGTAATTCAACTTAGTATCTCTGACTTTTTCTGGTTTTCCTATTTCCCCCATTATCTGGATTCTACACTGTACAAAAGGTAGGGGTGCTAGAATCCTTCCCTCTCAATGATGGGGCTGTTGATGCAAACTATTCTAATACATCACTTTTTAAATCTCATTGGTAAAGGGGTGTGTGTGTGTGTGTGTGTGTGTGTGTGTGTGTGTGTGTGAGAGAGAGAGACAGAAAGTTGAGCTAGACTTTGTACTTAAATAGCTCAGACAGCATTTTGTAGCCCCTATAAACTGAAATAAAGGCCATTTTCTCTTGCACCTCAAAAAATCCTGTGTCTTTATATTATTGTTTCAGCAATTATCTGTTTATGTGTCTCTTCTTCTCTCTTGACTGTGAATTTCTTCGCTCAGGGGTCTTATTCATTTTATCTCCAATATCTGGCCCAATAACTGAAATGTAGTACCTCTTCAATACTTGGTTGTGAAACCTCTAGTTGGAGACTTGTAGAGAGCACTCATTCCTGACTGAGAAAACTGGAAGAGATGTGATGCTAAGTCATGAAACTGAATGTTATATTGAGGGCAATGAGCCATCTGTTGTGGTAGGAGTATAGGGTGAATATGGTGGAAGATGGGGCTGAAGAGATGGGTGGAACTGAGTGGTTCCCCATCTCTGATCTCACACATAGTGCTGGAAGTCTGTCTCCCCTATTCCTCCCACCAGACCACGAGTACCTTAAGGGCTCTCTGTCCCGTTCATCTCCTGTTACCACACTGTGGCACTTAGGATGCATCCAGTAGATGTCGAATGAATAAGAGGTGAATGAGAATTGTTCTGCAGGAAAGCGTGGTGGGAAAGCAGGGCTGGGTGTTCGGGGAGTTGGAAGAGGTGGGGGCAGTGTCTGGAAGGGCAGTGCATGATCCACGCTGTGCTCAGATCATCCTGGTGGCATGTGAAGGAGAGATGAGGGAAACAAGAGTTTGGAGGATGGAAAACAGTTTAGGAAGCTTTTTTCATATTGCAGGTGAAAGACGATGAGTTCAACTAAGTGAAAAAATTGGCTTTATTATTCTTGAAGTAACTCAGAAGTCCATCTCTCGTAGAATCAACAGACGCTCCTCTTCAAAGGAGAAGTGCCAGAGATTGAGCAAGGGTCATTCTGTGTCCCAAGCCCCTCACCGACCGTAGCTCTCCTAGCAGCTAGCTCTCTGATGGATGGATGAGCTCAGTGCCTTCCCTGTCTTCATGTCAGTGGTAGTGAGGCCACATGAGGGCTCTCACAGCCAAACATGGAACCAGCCAGTTTCTGACACGTGTATGTGGTTTACCTCGCATAATGCCAAAGAAGTAGAACATTATTGAGTTGGAATTTCTGTTTGATAGTGTTAAGATGAGCAGTGAAAGGCATTTATCAAGTAACATTGCCGTTCATCCATTATGTGAAATCTTTAGTGATACAGTGTCATTTGCTCCATAACTCTTGAGGAAATCATGACCGTATCCTATCATGGCTGTTACTGAAACCTTTTATATAGAAAGAAAATGTACTTTGCCCAGTCCTAAGAACTCAATTAGAAGTATAGAAATACAGATAATGAAGCAGTGTAGAAATAGATGTGTGTTCTCCTGTGTCTAGTAAAATGAGCCAGGAGCCTGGAGAGTGCATTGGAGGAGACTGGTAGCAGCTGAGGGTCCTGCCCACCCTTCCTCCTTTTTTGTCCCATTGCAGCTGGCCTATGTTTAGCCATGATCACTTCCTGCTCAAACAGTTGGAGTAGCCTCCTAGATGATTCATCTTTTTCTTGTCTCTTTCCATTCCAGTTCACTTGTTTTTTTCCTTGCTGAGAACATTTAAGTTCACCTTTAAGTTCACACTTAAGTATCACTTCTCGGTAAGAACAGTTTAGTTCACCTTTAAACTGTGACCAGAAGTTGTAATCCTTCTACTTTATCAACACTCAGTTCATATGACCCATTGTCCAGGAAGTCTTCCCTGTTCATCATACTTATACTTACTCTTTCCTACCTCTAGGCTCCTATAACATGCCATAACAGCATATGTTCTGATCACATTCTACTTGGTATTTTATTTAGTTGTGCATGCATTTATTTTTCTCACTTATTATAAACTCCAGGAGGATAAGGCCTGTTTCTTTACCTTTGTGTTCTACAGTACCTAATGTAATGCCTTAAATATATTTGTTAAATTGAATCAAATCAATGATAGCTTTGGAACTCTGAAATTTGGTCTATGTTATGCATTTATTAAAACTTGACATGGTTTGGGGCTGTGACTCAATTGTTCGCTTTTTTTATTTTAAGGTTTTAACCAGTATTGGTCAGTTATAATGTAAAAATTAATGTAGTTTTATCATTTTAATATTTCTGAATGTTAGTACATGTATATATTATTACTCTCATAAAAGCAAATTGTTGCTTTTTTCAGGGATAAATACTGGCAACATTGTGCTGCAGGCATAGTTTTTCTCTGATAATGTTATAGTTTTGACTTCTTTAATTGTAAGCAAAGAAAATCTATACTTACATTAGCTCAAGTGAAATAGGTGCGGTGGGGAGGCCGTGTTTGGCAGGGTCCAGTAAGTAAGCTCATGCATAGCCAAGGACTGGGAACAATACACAGTGGACCTCACCGAAAATGGAACCGAAGAGTCAGGAGCCAAGATTGAGCTCAGTTCCACAGAGGGCGGAAATTCTCACTCATCTCTGTTTCCTCTTCTTACTCACCTTCCATCTGGCCCCACTCCATATCAGGATCTCTCAGCTCACACAGCCAGTACTAACCACTCTCTTCTGTTGTCCTTCCTTCTGTGAAATTACAATGATAGAGAATCGGAATGATTCAACCCTGCCTGTGGGTCAGATGTCCACATACAAACATGGCTCTGTCCATGCAGTAGGGGCTGTGGCAGTGTCATCGCCAACAGATAACATATGATACTCAGTCTCTCTTCCTATTCATTTACTCTTCATTTCTTTCCCAACTTCCAACCCTTCTCCTTTGCTTAAACCCATTTCTGGACTCTCTTCCAGGATTCTCTTCTCAGAAGAAAAGTAATTTTCCAAAATCTTATTTTGGCGTGAATTACTTTACTTGTTAGTCTTCCGTAACATGAATTTTAACAGTGAATGTGCAGGGAAAGAACCCTAAAATAATGTATTATTTTTAATTAAATTTTATCTTTTGTGGCCATCTTGCATTTTTTCAAATAACCCTAACTACATAAGGGATTGTGACCTCTGGGTCCCTCTAAGTCTCATCCTGGGAATTAGTGTTAGGTGATAATGCAAGGAAAGACAAATGAAATAAATAGATTATAATTAAAATAGCTAATATTTACCAATAAGATAACCTCACTAGATTGTCTTCTTATTTCTAGAACATGATTACTGAATGTTGCTCTGAAATAATAAGTCTGTTTTCGACTGATAGAGAGATACCATCGCTATCTGAGGTATGTATCTCGTTTAAAACTGTATCTGATTCACACACAGTATTATTGTTGCTATGGAAATGGAAATACAGAAAACATCTATTGTGAGAGTATCAAGTGCCTAATCCTTCCTAATTAATGTGAAAAAGTGATAACAGACATGAATTTATCATAGCATGCTATTTTGTTTAAAAATATTATTTGTTTAAAAATCAACTAGTATGGAAAATTATAAAGAGAATAATTTAAAAATCATCTCAAATCTGTCATTCAGAGAATAGCCACTATTAACATTTTGGAAAAGATCTCAAATTTTTCCATGTATGTATAAACTTTAAAATTTTTATATCAGCAGGCTCATACTGTTCATGCATTCTATAACTCACCTATTTTTCATTTGATAATAATATGAACATATTTTTATTTGAAAAGTTGACCTTGTTGTGTTTAATGTTTGCTTATAGTCTCTTTTGTGTCTTTGTTGTGTCAAGCGCTATTTAAAAAAAAAAACAGATTTTATTCATGGATCTTTAGGTAAATGGATTCTAGTATATACATATTTCAACCATCTGCATTATTTCCTTGGAGTTAATTCTTGGGAATAAGATTTTGGAGTAAAATATGTATATATACACACACACACATATATACATATATATTATTGTGATAAAATATACATAATACAAAGTTTACAATTTTAACCATTTTACATGTACACTTCAGTGACATTAAGCACATTCACAGTGTGTACAACCATCACCACCATCTAGTTCCATAAGTTTTTCATCATCTCAAATAAAAACTTTGTAACCATTAAATAATAATTCCTTTTTTTTTTTCCTCCCTCGACACTTGGTAACTTCGACTTTCTGCCTCTATTCTACTCTTTGCCTTTTCTGGGTACCTCATATAAATGGTATCATACAATATTTGTCCTTTTGTGGCTGGCTTGTTTCATTAGCACAATATTTCCAAAGTTCATTTATGTCGTAGTGTGTATCAGTAGTACTTCATTCCTTCCTAAGGCTGAATAATATTCCATTGTATGTACATATCATATTTGTGTATCCATTCTTCTGTGGCTGGATATTTCAGTTGTTTCAACTTTTTGGCTATTATAAATAATGCTGCTATAAACATAGATGTACAAGTATGTTTGAGTCTCTGCTTTCAATTCTTTTAGGTATATACCTATAGTGGAATTGGTGGATTGTATTGTAATTCTATGTTTAATTTTTTGAGGAACGCCAAACTGTTTTTTTTCAGAAGCTAAACCATTTGACATTCCTACCAGCAGTGCACAAGAATTCTGGTTTCCCCATATCCTTACCAACACTTATTATTTATC
>NW_006437736.1:10751772-10854317 GCF_000325575.1 Pteropus alecto | reverse complement strand
TTGTGATTTTGATTTGCATTTCCCTAATGACTAATTTAGTTGACCATCTTTTCATGTGTTTATTTGCCATTTGCATATCTTCTTTGGAGACAAGTCTGTTCAATCCTTTGCCTATTTTGAATCTTCATACTCATTTTGTTACCTAATTGCCAACGGCTGTCCGGAAATGTCGCACCATTTTTCTCTCCTGTCAGTGGCAGATGAGAGGGCCCCTTCACCCGTCCTTATCTCCACCAGTTCTCCTTCTCCCTCTCCTCTTTCTCTTCTAACCAGTGTCGGTCTGACAAGTGTAAAAGGACATTGTCACTTTTAAAATGTTTATTATTAATAAAGCCAAATATAGTTTCTATGTTTGTTGGCGATCGATGTTTCTCCTTTTGAGAAGTGGTTCTTCATCCATTCAGTTAATCAACACATATTTAGAGTGAACTGTCTATGTGTCAGGAACTCCTTTCTCTAGGCCCTTGAGAGCAAACTCTGAACAAGAAACAAGGACCCTCCTCTTTTGGAGCTGCCAGTTTTGTGAAGGAGAATAGTTAAATCAATAAGCTAGATGATAAGATTTTGTTAAAGTGCTGTGAAGGCATGAAAAGAGTGATATGTTAGGGGTCGGCACACTGAAGCCTGTGAACTACATCGGGCCCACTGCATGATTTTTGAATAAATTTTTATTAGAACGCAGCCATGTTCATATATTTACTTATAGTCTATAGCTGCTTTCAAACTATGACAGCAGAGTTGGGTAGTTTTGACAGAGACCATATGCTCACATAGCCTATATTATTTCCTATCTTGCCCTTTACAGAAAAAGTTTCCTGACTTATGTGATAGAAAGTAACAGGGAATGGGGTGACAACTTTGGTAGGATAGTCAGGGAAGACCTCTTCTAGGAGATGACATTTGATGTAAGACCTGAAATATTGCAATGAGTTTCTCCCACTAGATCATTAGCTTCTTGGGGAGCAGGAGAGATGCTTTCTTAATCTTTGAATTCTTGCAATGCCTTGTACACTATATTAATTGGTTACAGTTTCTTGAACTGAATTGAATTCCCTTTAGTTTTAAACACCTGAAATTTAATATTTGCTCTTTTAATATTTATTTGGCCATTCATGTCCTTTTCTCATTTTTTAAATGGGGAACTTAATTTTTTATTATGGAAATATATAGATTTACTGTGGCAGAATATTGGTAATAAAATCAAACTTGAACCTAATTTTGTACAATCTATGGTTAAAAAGAGGTCACACAAAAAGGACTTGTTATTATAAGACATGTGATTTTTAGTGTTAATAGGTTTTGGCTTCTGACAGACCAGGCTTGGCATCCAAGCCTCGATTCCTGTTAGTTGTGTGACCATGGACAAGTTATTTCAGTTCCTCAGCTTTCTCAAATGTAAGATGGGGTAATAATGCCAAGCTCTCACAGTTATGAAGACTAAAGCAAATGATATGTATTAAGTATTTGGCATAGGGCCGAGTGCAAATAAATGTTTAGTAACTATTAGCTATTTAATCATCATCATCCCTATCATGGTCTTGCCTTCCATGTGTGAATTCTTCATTCCCTAGTTAATTTCAAACAGACTTTTAGGATCCAAATTTGTTTTGAGATACTGGTCGAGAAGGAGAGGAAAAGTGTTAGAGGTAAAGAGAGAACAAGGTCTCATTTTCTTTGCCGTAATGTAAATCATCGCTGAATCCAAGAGGAATTAGGTTAGTACACAGGATCCCAGCATGAGACCCTAGAGGTGAAAGAGTCACCAGTCCAAGAGCAGGTACCTCCCACTCAAACCGCACACTAATATTTCCACTGAAGCAAGATTTACCTAGTGTGCTAGGATGGAGTGTGAGCACTTAGGAGCTTGTTCCAAGACAGAAGTTGTTAGACAATATTGCATGCCTTAGTGAAGCCATTTTGTCACCAGGATGAGATCTTGCTGTGCAATTTGGTTCCTCACTGTAACATACCTATTGCAATCCCCTTTGCTTATTATTGCCTCTTCTTAATTAAAATAGATACTGCCACAGCCTGTGACAAAAAGAAACTGAGAATAGCAAGGAGATGAAGGAAGGGATTGAGTGCTCCATGCTAACCTTCTTAGTGATTGATCACAGAATATAAATGATCATTAGGTATAATTTCTGGGGAACCAACAATAAAGCATTCCTTTCATTGCCTGCAGGGGTTTAAATTATTGCCATTCCCAAGTTATCAGGTCGGATTCAAACATGATGCTGAAAATACTCTTTCTGTTCTTGCTGTGACTGATCGTGGGAAGGACAAAGTCATTTTATATAACTATCTGTCCGTCAGTAATTATTGACTTCCTGCTTCATGGATACTTTTGTTGCTACAAAGGCAGCTTATGTTAAGGTTCTTGAACTCAGCTAATAATACATTTTCATATTGGTTCACATGATTCAAATAAATTTACCTAATCAGTATGTGTGTGCACGTGCGTGCGTGCGTGTGTGTGTGTGTGTGTGTGTGAGTGTGTGTGTGTGTGAACTGAACTAACTAGATACGGAATTAGTATGGAGAGGAGATTCCTGGGAGCAGATCCTGGTCTGAAGGTAGGAAAGGTTTTCCTAGGTTGAAGTAAGACACATTGTATAAGGAGATTGCAAAGTAGTTTTCCTTGGCTGCTTGAGTTCAGTAGGATATTTTTTTAGTTCAGGAGTTTTAGCTAGACCTAGTATAATATCTGACAAACAATAATGACAGTAATCACTAAAATGATTACTACAACCAGGAGTAGTAATAATATTCATAGTTAATATCTGTTGAGCACATGGCATGTGCAGGCACTGTTCAGTGTTTTAATACATTCTCTCATTTAATATTACAATCCTATAAAGTTGGTTACTACTATTATCCTCATTTTAGAGATAAGGAAACTGATGCACAGGGAAATTAAGCAGCATGCTCAAGGTCTTCCAGTTTATAAGTGGAGGAGGCAGGAGTCAAATCCAGCTCTGCTTAAATCCAGGATCTGTGTTTATCTTTAATTTATACACAGTGAATATATTATTAGAATAGTGAGAGAAGGTGCTACAGGGAGCTGAGGCATGAGAGGTGAGAAAGTGAAGGTGAGAAAGCAAGAGTGGGAAAGTGAAAGTTGTAAAACAGGAAAAAAATAGTACTTAACTTATAGCCTTGTGTGGATTGAGTTAGTCCATGTAAAACTCTTAAAACAGTGCCTGGCACATACTAAGCAAGATGGTTACTATTATTATCACCTAAGTGCTATCTGAGTTCTCTTGGAACTAGACCCTTGTGAGGAGATCTGTTGCCCTAAGGAGTGGCTGTAGTAGAAGAACTACATGCCAAAGAGAAAGCCTCTGAAGACATTCCCAAGAGAGAGGCTGGATAACGCAAGTGCTAGAAATGATCGCATGCGTCACTTTTAACTTCATGTATTTCCCATTGTCATCTGTTCTAGTTCCTCTTCTTATACAACGAAGCACCCCAAATGCAGAGGCACAGAATGACCACTATTTCCATAGGCTCAAGGATTCTGTAGGGTGCTTGTTTGGAAAGGGCGTAGTGGGGCAACTTGTCTCTGTTCCGTGGTCTCAGGGGCATTGGCCCGGAAGACTCAAAGGTTGGGGCTGACTCAGATGCTGGGGGCTGGGACCCCTGAAGGAGCGAAGGCTCATTGGGTTTGGTGCTCAATGCTGGCTTTTGGCTGGGGGCTAAGGCTGGGAATGCAGAATGAGCTGCGAGCTGGGACATGATGTGTCGCCTCTCTATGGCCGCTTGGGCCTTTGCACAGAACGACATCTGGGTTTCAAGACTGAGCTTCCCAAGAGAACCAGGCAGGTGCTCTATCACTGTTTATGCCCTAGCTTTGAAAGTTATGTAACGGCCCTTCCCCACCAGTCCAAGTCCATGCAGATTCAAGGTTAGACATAGACTCCACTTCGTAACAGTGAGAGTGTCAAAGTCCAACTGCAAGAAGGGCACGTGGGTTGGGAGCCACTGTTGTGGTCCTTTTGGGAAAATGCAGTCTGCCACAAGAGCCAATAAAACACTCTCAATTTCTAGGCCAGTTTCTCCTCTGAGCAGAGGCTGCTCTTGGCAACCTGCCTTGACAATTTTAAAAATGAGTCAGCCTCTCTTCCCAAATATGCTAGGTAACTGCTGAGTGTGTCCAGAGGGTAGAGGACAAACTAGGTGGACTCTCAAAGCACCCTTTGAAATAAACTATGCAGTTTTTCTGGGCATTGGATGGGGTTGCATGTACCCATATTTATGTGGGACAGCTTCCACTTCACTTTTTTTTTTAGGCTGTTAAATCCCAGAGGCTGTTTAACTTCCTTTAGCTGATTTCGTTACATTACTGTATGCCTCTTGGGTTCTTTTTAACAAAACCACCCAAATGGTGGCAATGACAATACTCTCTTTAAACTGTCATTTACAGCATTGGGCACAAGATTTCACATATTCTGTAGTAGATGTTTACTTAGTCTTAAAAATTAATTCTATTAATAGAACTTCTTTTGGTGGAGAGTTGCAGATATATATATACATTTTTTTGTACCAGCCAGGAGCTGTCTGAATAGATTTCATGGCCATCTAGAATTATATCTTCCTTCTGTGAGACATTATCATTCTGTCTTCAAGTGAAGAGTATCCTTTGTATGTAAGTTCATGAGACATCCACTTAATATTCTTATATTCTTTTGAAGACAATGCAGGATGACATCGGTCCACATTGCTTTTAAAACACAGCGCTGACTTTGATTCCATCCTCTCACTGTTCACTTCTAACTGTCAAATTTGGCTAAGGGAGAAAGAAAGCCCTTAAGAAAAGGCCAGGCTATTAATGTGCTCTTCAAAATGCTAAGAAAAGGCTAAGCTGTTTATAGCGATTTCGAAATGCTCATCTCTCAGAGATTTGCCAGCAATATTGTCAAGGTGAAATATGCTCTCGTTCATCAAGCGAGAGCCTTTGTGTTATCTCTGCTGAAAGTATTGGTCCTGCTTTTGTTAGACATGCAATTTGGAGGTATAATGATACTTGGATATAATTTAAACCAAAATATAATCATGAACCTGATATTGTTTATTTACTATAAAAGTGGCGAGAAGCGTGTGCAGTGCTTGATAAAGCAAGCCTGGTTTCATTCAGGATATAACTGTATTTCAGAATCAAAAGGACAATTTCCTGAAGTTTAGTCACTTGTATTAACTTACAAGGAGGTGAGAGGCAAGGGTATCGTTAGCACATCTGTTCATTGCTTTCTATTTTGCTAAACATGGAATTAAAGGTTTAGTTTCATTTACTTCATTCATTTTGCTAAACAATTTTGTCTTGACTAAAAACACTGGACCTTTAACAATGGGATTATATTTTCATTTTATGAAGGTGTTGATTTTTGCCTCATATAATTGAGTCAATTGGCAAACCTTAGAAATTCTCTGGACAAATTTTTCTTATATTTAAATAAATCCATAAAGAAGGAGCAGGTGTAAATTTACCTATTTTCCTTGTTAATACTTTGGATGTTGCCATTTGAAATGTTCTTATTCCACTTGAATCTCAGGCAGCCAATGCCATTATGTTCTTTTCTCAACCACCCAGGAGAGCATAGTATGGTGAGAAGAGCACTCAGCCCAAGTTCGAGTCTCAGTTTTGCCCTTATGGACAAGTCATTAATTCTTAAAGACCTTAGGTCGATTAGATTCTGTCGAAGGTCTCGAAAGTGATATATCTTAGTGGGTAAAAACATGATTCGATTCTTGCTTCACCATCTATTGATTATGTGACTGTGAGCAAGTTATTTAACTTCTCTGTGCTTTGGCTCCTTATCTGTACATCGGTAATAGCTACTTCTCTTGTAGGATTATATTAGAAACAATATACAATCCACTTAGTAGAGTGCCAGTGCAATGCCAGCAGTAAGCATTCAGTGCATTGTGGCCATCTTTATTTTTCTCAGCCTTAAAATAATGTGAAGTGAGTCATTTCTTCATTTGACCATTAGTAGCAGCTCCCCTCATTAGTGGCCTTTGAGATGTCTAAATGTTTGCTAGTTTTCAAAAGAGCAAATGGGCATTAAAGAGATGTATTCTTAGTATTGTTTTTCATCCATTCTTTTTTAATTAAACTGTTTTTGTTCTGAGATAATTGTAGATTCACATGCAATTATAAGAAATAATATAAAGAGATCCTGCATATCCTTTACCTGGTTTTCCCCAATGGCAAAACTGTAGTACAACATCACAACCAGGATACCAACATTAATAAAGTCAGGATACGGAACAATTTCGTCACTACAAGGGCCCCTCCTATTGTCCTTTTGTAGCTACCCAAACTTCCCACCCCCTGTCTCTGTCCCTGACCCTCGACAATTATTAATCTATTCTCCATTTCTATCATTTTCTCATTTCCCAGAATGTTATATTAAAGGAACCATACAGTATGAAACCTTTGGGGTTGGCATTTCTTTACTCAGCATAATTCCCCGGAGAGCTATTAAATGATGCCTTTGACAAACCGAAAAATCCTTATGAATATTGACACATTTTATTTTGGCAACAGAATTATCATTAACCAAAAGTGCTTAATGTGGTACCTGGCAGATAGTGCATAGTAAATGTTCGGGGAGGCTCCGTGGTGGGTTCCCACTCCACCTCCCTCCCTCCACCCTCCCTTCTCCTCCTCTCTGTCCCTCTCCTTTTTCCTTGCCCCCTTCTTCTCCACATCTTCTTATTAATATTGACAAGGGCTGATTGCTCCGGTTAAAAATTTCTACAAAGAATTGAGTGAAATGACTTATGCGAAAGTTCTTAGTAAATTGCAAACTTGTTAGACTTTCTATCAGAACTTGCCAGTCAGTGTTGGCCACATTATGAGAACAGTTTGCAGGTGGTGCTTGTGGTGTATACCAATAGGAATAAAGAAGTCAGCGTGAGTGGGATTTTTTTTCCCCACACTATGCACATGAGGTCTGCCCTCCAGTTTGCTCCTGCAGTGGGAGCAGCTACCCAACAAAGCCCATCATGCTTTGATTTTAAGCAACAAAGTCCCATGAACAAAATACAAACTTCAGTTCATGTTCTTTATAAAACGTTCACTCTATAAAAAGAGCCCTCCTGTTTCCATGTAAGCCCAGTGAACTTCTTCTGAAAGTGTCAAGAAATGCTAAGTATTATTCGAACTGTAGAGTTCTCATTTCTGTATCCCAGGTCAAAAGCCCACAGTCGGACCTAAACCACCCCTTCAGGAGGGAACCCAGCTTCATTGTACTCAGTTACAGAATTTCTTCCTATAATTTTGCTGCTGAGATTCAAAGTCCTGAATTTTAAGTGGAGTTAAATCCTTACTCTGATGGAAATTCCCCCTAATCAGAGGTAGGGTGAGGGTAAGACAAGCTTGCCAGAACATACATGTTTGAGTCAGGATTGGGTAGGCCATGCTATGCTAACAAATAAACCCAAATCTCAGTGGCAATAAAGGTTTATTTCTTTCTCACATGAAGTCCAGTGAAGGATGGACATCTCTCCTTCAACCTGTAACTGTCTGGACTGTATGTGGCCTCCAAGGCCACCATAGCAGGAGAAGAGGGCTAGGGAATTTACAGGATGTTTTTAAGTAGAATGACCAAACTTCCTGGTTTGCCTGTGACAGTTGCAATGTATACCTGTCGATTTGGACTAAGGGTTAATATTTCTCCTTTTATTTTATCCTCAAAAGTGTCCAAATTTAGCCAATATGTTAAAGTGACCATTTCTAAGAGTCAACATGGAATGACTATCATAATTTCTGCTCATATCCTATTGGCCTCAACCTAATATGCACGGATGTAGAGAATTGTAGAGGAGCAAGTATAGATTTTAGTGAACACTAATAACTTCTGGCACAGTAGGCATTTTCAGGGATGCCATGAATTTTTAAACAGAATTAATTCAGTAATTTCGATTACCAAAACTGTGTTGAGCAGATATGACATAAATATGATATTCTTATGAACTAAACTATCTCATTTAATCAGATATTATGGTAGGCCAAATCAAGGCCCCCCCAGAGATATTCACACCCTATTCCCAGAACCTATTACCTTATATGAAAAAAGAGCTTTGCAGATATGATTAAGTTAAAGATCTTGAGATGGGGAGATTATCCTGGATTATCCAGGTGAACCCAGAATGTAGTACCAGGTGTCTTTATAAAAGGGAAGCAGAAGGAAATTTGACAACAGAAGAGAAGGCAGTGTGATGATGGAAGCAGAGGTTGGGGTGATGTGTGTAGAAGATGGAGAAGGGGGATATAAGTCAAGGAACACAGGTGGCCTCTTAGAAGCTGAAGAAGGCAAAGAAACGGATTCTTCCCTTAGACGCTCCAGAAGGAACCAGCCCTGTTGATATGGCGACTTCAGCCAGTGAAACTGATTTCAGATTTCTTTTCTCCAAATGTAAGAGAATAAATTTATGTTGTAATCCACTAGGTTTGTTGTAAATTTGTTATAGCAACAGTAAGAAGTTAATACACATACACATTCTGAAGTTCAGTATGTGACTTCAGATTTCGGTTCCTAGTTAAGGTAGATAACTATTATTATTCTTATTTTACATGTGAGAAGTTGAGGCCTAAAGACTTTGTGTGACTTGCCCAGGTTCCCTCTGCTAGTTAGTGTCGGAACCAGGATTCATGCCCAGGCAGACTGGCCCCTCAGAACACTTTCCTAACCATTCGGCTGTTCTGCCTCTCGCCGACTGCCCAGCTGTCCTCTAAACTCCCTGCCCGTCAGTCATGAAACGCCGCTGCTCCGTGCACTCCCACCTGACCATCTCTTGATCTTCCCACAGGCTCGGTGGCCTTCTCTGAACATTTAACCCAGCTTCGTTCAGCTTTTGGAAATTTTACCAAAGGTCCTAGGTCTTCCGTAGGGAATTTTCTCAAGTAAAGTTAGGCCTCAAGTGGAGTTATTGAATTTCTTCGTATTTAAGTTTATGGGAAGACATTATTTCTGGATCGTCTTTCTCTCGTTTTCTAATTCTGTTCTTCATACTCTAGAGAGGGGAATGTTCCCAAGAGTAACCAAATAAAGTGATTAATAGAAGTGATACTGGAACTGTAGTAAGCTTGTTTTACCATGACCCAGAAAACAAACATCTGGAATTTTGGTATATGAATTCTTACCTAGTTATTACTTTAAACTTCCCCTTAGCTTGTATTGGTTAGAGCTTTTGCTATTTTGATACTAGTATGTGTTTTGCCATATTGCCACTTGTTCAAGGGATCTGTAGTTAACCACTGATTTAACTGTCTATGCCTGGCGTTGCCCCTGCACCGAGCCACCCAGATCTCCCCTCCAGGACTGAAGAACTTATTTCCCCAGCTCTGGCAATGTGCTGCCTGACAGCCCTCAGCTCAGCCTTCTCCAGGAATTGCCTCTGGCTAAAGAACATGGTCTCTTTCTGGGGGGAAGTCTGCATCCAATTATTGGTTAAATGGGAGTACAAAGACCTGACCCTCCACCAGTATTTGGGATGGCTTCGACAGGCCAGCCCAGCGTCAAAGCTTCCCAGAGGATTGGCTGAGCCCTTTTTTTGTGTGACTGCAGCTTCTCTCTGGGCCTGTTTTTTTTTTTTCCTCTGCCCTTCTCTCTCTGCCCATCTTCTCTCTCAGCAGAATCCTGCCTTCTTCCCTTTCCCCATGGATGTTGATCCCACGGGTGTTGATCCCATGGGTATTCCTTAATAAACTCCCTGAAAGCTAAGTTCCCTCTCAGAGTCTGCTTCCCAGGAAACCGAACTGCAGCACTGAGTTAAAAACGAAACATTAAGATCTCTGACTGGTGATGAATACAGCAGGGTGCTCAGTTAATCCCGATTTATTGGAATTAGAAGACCACTAAAGGAACTAGGAAACTTACTTTCTGACTTAAAGTTTATTTTTTTAATGTGGAAGTAAGGAGAAGACATCACACACGTCACCTACTCATGCTTAACAATATATTGTACAGTGCGCCACATAGTTCAATCACATTTTCTTTTGACCTCATAACGGTTAATTTACAGATGAAGAAAACTCTGTAAAACAAAGACTCCAGCCTATATCCAGTTCTCTGTAAATGTTGCCTTCCTTTCTCAGTGAAACAGTTTTTCCAGAGTATAAATATAAGGACTTAAGAAAGCTTTAAAATCATCTTCTAAAAATAAAGGCAATGATGTAAAGTGAAATGTAATCACATATAAGAACTATATCAGAATTTATGCCCCCGCGTCTCCACAGAGAATGAAGAATAGACATTCAGTTTTACAGCACATTTAATCAAGGCATTTCTCTATCCAAGAAAACTTTTCCTTTAATTCTTTTCCCAAATCCATGATTATAAGCACTGAACTATTGGCCGTGAACTTGCATCTAGCCTTTATGCCCTCTGCACTTCATTGTTGCTTACATAACTTGTGCTTCCTGTTCTGATTAGAGCTTTTGATATTTTAAAGAGAATTTGCCCTGTTTGAGACACTTTATTACTTCTTTATATGGTGTAAAATACTTTCTTGGAGAGAGAGAGAGAGAGAGCGCGGCTATTCTTTCCACATAACAGGGTGTCAGATTTCAAAGACTCTTCTCTGGGCCTTCGACTCTTGAGTAGTCATAATCAGCCTGCATATGTACAGCCTAAATTTTCACTTTTTTCTTAAGGATCTGTTTTGGTTTTAAGGGATTGTTCTCTTAAATAGTTCCCTATAGAAAGCATATATCCATAACGATGGTATTCATGCCAGCTCTATCACTTTTCATCAAGTAGTGCCTTGCTCAGCCTGGGGCAGGGTATGAGGGGCAGTGTGTACAGCGTAGATGCCAAGGAGGAGGAGGAGCGTAGAAGGCCTCAAAAGCCCCAAAGGCATTCGTTAGCTGAGCACTGCCCTTCCTTACATAGCACTGGACAAGCTGTTTTTGGTTTTCCCGACATCTACTTAGATGTGAGAAGCGAGACAGGATCTCTTCATGTTGAGGAAATGATTTGGGGTGGACTGAAACGTGTGATTTCCTGTGTATGTGGGACAATGTTTCTGAGCAAGAATTGTCCTTTATTAAAAGGTGAACTCTTCTCAAGAACTCAAGGAAACACCAGACACAACCAGGACTCAGTGGTTCTAAAGTGACAGTGACAATAGCGATGATAGTGGCGATGACTGAGGAAGACTCTACCCTAGTCTTAGTGTTACATTTGAACCAGTTCTCTATACAAATGCTTCCTCTCCCATATTCTATCTTAATTTCTATTTGTTTGTTCTCTGCAAAAATGTCTTTATAATGTTACTTCTTTAAAATTAAATTTGAAAGATTCCTACCATCCTGCCAATATGACCCTTTGATCTCATATTACAGTTGTAAAAACCTCTTTTCTTTCACATTTAAAGTTTTATTAATACAAAAATTAGAGTGATGCAAAAGATAAGCTTGTTCTCAGAAGGTGTGAAATTTTCTGTGGTCTGATGAGAGAGTTGCATACAAGCCCTTCTCACCTTCCTAAGATTTGGGTACAGTTTCCATTAGATTGGGGAAAATAATATCTATTGTTTTTGGTATTGGGATGTTCTTGATCATAGAAAGCATAGTGAAGCCATATGCATCCAATTCCCTCTCATCTGGAACTTTTATTAGATAGAACTTTTATTAGATAGGTCACCAGTCATTCATGATATTGATTCTTAAGTAAGTTAGTGCTGTGTTATCCTTTCTACTTTGAAATGCATGTTTTTCCCCAGTAAAAAAAAAAAAATTCTAATAAATCATTAATTTCAAAGATTCAGGCGATCTATTATGGAAAGATAGAAAACATGGTAGAGAAACTTATGTGTGAGAATGCTGAATGAAAACAGTAATTGCTTTCCTACCTTGAAGCTATTAATTTTTTTTTCATGGCTGTGACTCATGGCTGTGTTTTAAGAGATTCGAAAGGAGGCGAAGTTAAAGTCATCCACATATCACAAAGCGCACAATTTTTGATATCGTACTTATCAATTATAGGAATAGGCAAACCTAATTGATTAGTGAAAATTTAGCTTTGTTCCTTTTTTTTCTTGGTCATTAACACTTTAAATCAGTGAAAAGTTAATTGATACTGTGCTGAGAGAAGCAAGAAGAGGTCTCAAAGTAGGTGTTTAATAAAAACTCATTGGATTGAGAAAGATCCTAGATACTTTGAAGGCCATATGATTTTTCTTTCAATCAAGAAAAATCATCGGAACAAAAGAACAGAAGTAATAAAATCTTTCATTATGATAGAATTTAGTTTTCATGCAGAAACTCATATAAAGTAGAGTATAGCATTGGCAAATAACCTTTAACTCTCCAGTGCCTTTCAAAACTCCCGCAAACAAGTTCAAGTCCAGAGCAGATTTTAATGAACCCCTTCAGTGTGCCCCAACTTGATTAACTTCCTTTCTCTTCTTTGTACTATTTCAGACTTTTATCCTCTGTAGGCAGGCAAAATCATCACCATTTCTTTAATATTGCTTCTTATCACATAACCTATTTGAACTGATTTACAGTCTGCTACCTGCCAAGCTTTTTCTGCCTTTCTCTCTGCAAAGCCTTTTCTAATCCAGGAAAAGGAAAAGAGATCTGATAGCACCTTACCCTGGACAATTTGAACTCAAAGCTGTTTACAAAAACATGAAAGACTTCTCAGTGATAATATGATGGCCAATCTTGTCTTTATAGAATGACAAAGAAAGAATTTCAGTAGTTTTATCTGAGAAATTCCCTATGGAAGATCTAGAACCTTCTATAAAATTTCCAAAAGCTAGAAAACTGTCCAGGTTACCACTGAGCCCATGGGAGGAACAGAGGACCGAAGTCAGGTGAGAGGAGGAGGAGAGGCTGCACAGAGCACGGGCATTTCGTGGCTGACAGACGTGGCAGGAGGAAGTTCACAGGATAGTTGAATAGTAGGGGAGAGGCAGTAGAGCGAAGGAGTTAGAGCCACAGTAACAGTTTTGAGTTGGAGTAAGTATAGATATAGACCAATGGAATAGAAGAGAGTCCAGGAGAGATCCACACATATGCAGTCCTGGTTTATGTCAAGGGTGACTCTGTAGTACAAAGAGGAAACAAATCCATTTTGACAAATGGATTTGGGCTAATTGGATATCTATACAGAAAAATAATGTACTTTGATCCCTACCTCACAATATATACAAAATCAATTTCAAATTGATCGTAGAACTAATTGTGAAAGATAAACAATAAAGCTTCTAGAAGAAATCATAGATTATCTTCATGACCTTGGTAATGGCAGAGCTTTCATAATAGGACCTATGAAAAAGTAAAAAGCATAAGGGAAAAGGCTGATAAATTGGATTATATTTTAAGACGCTATTAAGAGAGTGAAATGGCAAGCCACAGTGAGAGAAAATATTTAAATTTACCCAACGAAGGTCTGGTATCTAGAATATATTAAGAATTCCTGTATGTATCAGTAAGAAAAAGATGACTCAATATTAATTGGACTAAAGATGTACATTTCAACAAAGAGACCAATAAACGTTTGCTCAATATTATTAGTTGTCAGGGACATCACATTAAAAACATGAAGAGACATCTCAAAACATATAACAGAATGGCTAAAATTAAAAAGTAAAATGACCAAAGTGTGTAAAGATGTGGAATGACTGATGCCCTCATACATTCCCGGTGGGGCTATTAATTGACCAATTACTTTAGAAAACTGTCTGGTAGAATCAGCTTCAAGATAGATAAATGCATAATCAATGGCCCAGAAAATTCCACTTTTATGTATATACCTAACAGAAATATGTACATATATATACCAAAGTCACATGGATTCATAACAACAAAAAGTTTGAAATAAAAATTTTAAATAATAATTTGAAATAACTCAAATGCCCAGCATCTGGAAAATGAATAGTGGTACATTCATACAATGGAAACTATGCATCAATAAAAATGAACAAACTATTGTTAACACTTAACAACATGGATGAATCTGAGAAATATAAAGTTGAGCAAAAAAGGCAGACATAGAAGAGTACATATTTTATGATCCTACTACTTAAATACAGTTAGAACACAAATACCGCGTGTGCGCGCACACACGCGCATACACACACACCTACACACACACCTACACACACACCCCAAGTAAAACAAAAATATTGGCATAGAAGCATAGAAGCCAGAATAGTGGTTACTTTGTTGGAAGGAGGGTAGCCTTCATGACTAAGAGGGGGCGCCAGGGGACTTCTTGGTTATGTTTATTTTGAAAAAAATGATCAAATCAAATTGTACACTTAAGATTTCATTTTTTTTTTCCTGTCTGTGTGTTATACTTCATTCAAAAGTTTATTGTGTTTAGCAATAGGAAAATATGAACTACTGTGTTATAGCGTGACAGAAATAGTTGAAATTTTAAGCATTTGACTTGTCTACTGAAGGCCTTAAAATGTCTGGGTGTCTAGAAAGGGAGGAGTAATAACACACACATGTACAAAGGTAAATTCTGATATTTTAGGGTAATTTGTGTTTTCCAGAGGATAGACAAGAATTAATAACTTCTGGATGATAACTGTTTTTATTTTATCTTCCTGACCCAAACCTTTCACCTATGGCATTCATAAATAAATTCAGCTATTAATCTTCGTTCTTTGCCAAATAGCCACTTGTTTCTGCAGGTTCGTTGTCAAGAGTCAGAGGCCAAAGTGCTCTGTTTGTATTAGTATATAAATTATGTCATAAAGATACTTCTAATGTTATCGAAAACTAGCTTGACCACTTTTTTTAAAACCATTTTTTATCTTTAACATGAGAAGAATGCTACAGTAACAGAGATATAGCACAAGAAAAAATATAAATATTTTAATGTTAATTTTTATTTCTTTGTATATTACTTTGAAAATCATCTACTAAAGGATATTATTGGATGTGAGGTATTTCGTTAATACACAGACTGAATGTTTAGTAAAGTTAGATAGCAATAAGATATAACCAAAATAATTATGATAATCACATATTTTTGACATATTGATAAACCAGTTAATATTACCTCTCCAAAATGTTTTCCATTATTCTTTTCTGGATAAAAATAGTCATTAAATGGCCCCCCAAAAGGATTTGTTATATTCCATAATAATATGCTACTCTGGGTGTGGAAAAACCCTTGTACATTTCTGATTGAAGTATTAATTGCCGTAACCTGTTTGGAAAGTAATTTGGCAAGAAATGTTAAAAAGTAAAATGTAAACACCCTGTGACTAAACCATCCACCTTGGGGCATCAGTAATACAGAAATAAAAGCACCTGTACCCAAGATATATGTAAGCATGCACTAAAACTAGAAACACCTTCTGTGGTGAATGATTGAGTAAATTACTCATGCATTGTTATGTAACCATTAAAAATAATGTGTTCAATAATGATAACATGTAGCCTTTATTGAATATTTGTGCTAGGCACTGTTCTAAGTACAGTTGACTCTTGGACTACGTAGGTTTGAACGGCATGAGTTCACTTACACATGGATTTTTTTCAGTAAATACATACAGTACTGTAAATGTGTTTTCTTTATGATTTTCTTAATACCTTTTCCCTCTGGCTTACTTTATTGTACAAATATAGTATACAATATATATAGAATACAAAATACATGTTAACCGTTTATCAGTAAGGCTTGTGGTCAACAGTAGGCTATTAATTGTTAAATTTTAGAGGAGTCAAAAGTTATATGTGAATTTTCAACTGTGCAGGAGGTTGACACCCCTAATCCTGGCATTGTTCAAGGTCAACTGCATTATATGAGTATAAAGCCATTCCATCCTTGAAACAACAATATTATGTAGGAATTATTATTATTTCCATTTTATGGGTGAGGAAATTAAACTTCAAACAGATCAAATATTTTACCCAGGCTCACATAGCTGGCATGTGGTGAGGCTGGATTTGAACCAGGCTTACTCCAGAATGCACACCATTAACCTCCATGTGGTTATTCTGCCTCCCCAAATTGACTAATGAGGGGATTTCTCTACATATTGATAATTGAAAAAGTAAATAAAGAAAATCTAGTTATTCTATTTCAAAAGAAAAGGAATGAAAGAAAAGGAAAAGAAAAAACCCACACGAATATACATTTGTATGAAGATTTTAAAATTTATAGAATACTACTCAAACTGGTAACGCTAATTACTCCAAGAAGCGAGAAGGGGGATATTAGTAATTTTTCATGCATTCACCTCTTTATTATTTGAAGTTATAGAAAGCACTGGAGTACTTTCATCATTTTTTAATCCAATAGAGTGAAGAGAAAGAAAGAAAAATGAGCCTCCAATTGTAGGTTCATTATGTTTTCTTGAAAATAAAAGATTCTTTTAACAAATAGACAAGGAATTAATAAAACTTGTCCTCTGCTTACCAGGATTCAGGCCCACAAGGATCTAGTTCACTGTGATCACTCTACATGACATTTCCTCATTCTTCTCCAGAAGCATCTAGATGTGCATGAAGTGGTTCCCCGGGAGACGTTTGTTTTCTTTTCTTCATGTTTGTTCTCTCTGTCCTGCCCTTCTCACAATCAAACAAACAGGGCTACGATCACAAAAGCGTTCTTATTCCATTTTTCAGTCTGCTCAGATGACTTTGGCTACACCAGCCCTCGGCATGGTAACACACTGTCTTTTTCAGAGAGCAAGCTCCAAACATAATTGGCTTCACTGTGCAGGACTTCAGCTCAAAATGAGAGAGGGAGATTTGTCAACTAGACAATATGTTATAGGGGAAATCATTTTATTAGTAATAGAGCCCAAAGTCCTACATTTGCAATCATGCACAATGATTATGTAAATACAAATAGTCCATATTTCTAGAAGTACCTGCTGTTTTATAGGCTCATTTTTATAGACTAATAGATATGAACCTTATTAGTATATAAAATGACATATGTGACATTTCAGCAGTGTAAGAGATGTAGAACTTTGTGTCTTACCTTAGGCAAGAATTAAATATTTTTCACATAAAATTATTATATGGGATTGGTATTTGTGTGTTTTGAGAATTTTACTTGAGCCAACAGTTTGAAATAAAGCATTTCATGAATACTTTTATGCTTTTTCTCAGGTCCCATTTGATATCTCGCTGCCATCTATATTCAGTCTTGAGAGACTTTTCGATCTTGCTAATGGTTGTATCGTGTCAGGAGGAAGCCTTTTCAACTGGATTGTGTCAATTATTCCCTGAACATCCTTTACATGCTAATGTTTTTCTTGGTTTGAAATAAGTTTTTAGAACTGTCCTCTTACAAAAAAAAAATTAAATAAAATTTGTTTTTTCTCACAAGCTAAATTTCTTTTAAAATTATACTTTCGACTAATGTTTTAAATTATATTTGAATTGAATGACAATGCAGTTGTTTATTAAGACTATCTTACAAAGCTAGTCATAGATAATGTGATTGTGCCCAGTGCCACTAGTCCCATGTTTATATAGTCCGTGTTTAAGTTGTTTTTATATAGTCCGTGTTTAAGTTGTAGTTCTCAGCTGGAGAGAATTTTGCCTCGAGGGTGACATTTGGCAATCTCCAAAGACATTTTTGATTGTCATAACTGGGAGAAGAGTGCCACTGGCATCTAGTAGGTAGAAGTCAGGGATGCTGTGAAATATCCTACAATTCCCAGGAGAGCTCCCTGCAGCTGGGAATTATTTGGCACAAAATGTCAGTAGTATCAAGGAAGAGAAACTCTGGGTTAAACCTCCACATGTGGTAAGTGCAACCTTAGAAGTTTATTACAGAGTTTGGGAAGGAATCTGTAGCAAATTAGACTTTTCATATTGTATGCTTCTGAGAGGCAACATTGCATAAAATTTTAGAGAATGGGCTATGAAGTAACATCGATCTGAGTTTGACTAGTAACTTCATCACTTACTAGTTCTACCTTGGGAAAGTAACAAATTGCTTAAGCTTTCATTTCCTCACCAGTAAAATGGGAATATTGATAGGACCACTGTGTGTATTAAATTAAGTGAGATGATAGTAAGTCATCAGGCTAAGAGTTACCATTTCCCTGCCAAATTGGAAGAAGATCATGGATTTCTGACCCATTTCGTTTAGCATCAAATCTCCAAAGTCTAAGAACAGCCAAGCTAGACCTTTCCTAGAATACTACATAGAGCAAATGAGTCTTGAACAAGAAGATTATGAGGATTTTGATGGTAGAGAATTTGTCGGTAGGTAGGATGCTGTAAAAGAACAGAGGCATAAAAATGAAAATGAATATGCTATATGTGCAAAAGACTTTCCTACTACCTTTCAGGAGTGGACAGTCATAATAGAAAATAAGATAAACTTTAAGGGTTAAACTAGAGTGATGACTGTGCGCTTGATTCAGTGTGTGATAGGGTACCACTGCCGGTGATTAAGGAGAAGAGTGGCAAATTCCAGGCACTAGTAGACGTTCAATAAATGTTGAGTGAGTGAAAGGGGATGGATGGATGGATGGATGGATGGATGGATGGATGGATGGATGGATGGATGGATGATGGCCTGGCTCTCAGGGATGATAAGTATGTAGTATGTAATGGCAAGGGAAGAAACAAAGGCAAGAAGACCAGTAGGAAACTATTTTGTAGTGAAAGAGAAAGAGAAAGGAGCACAATATTTTCCATTAAATTCAGAAAAAAAATTGCCTGATGACTATGCCTTCTTATGAAATAAAGTTTGGATCAACCAGAGAAGCCATTCAGATAGTGATGGCTCTAATGTGATGATGCTTTCGAAATCCTCTGGCCAGGGGCCAGGGTTTATAAATTTCTTGCTAGGATAGAGAATGCTTTTAAGGGTTTTGTGTTACTCCCAAGGAAGTTTATAATTTATAATGCAAAGTTAACCAACAGGGTCAAAAAAGCACAGCCAAAGATAGTACACATTTAACACAGGTGTGGAACTAGAGCATAATAACCAAGTCCACTTGCTTCAACCTAACGTTAGTTTCCTGAAAATATATATACATGTCTTTCATTCTTTATTAGTAAAAACTATTAAGTTTTTACTAATCACATGCTTTTTGTTTTTCCTTATTTTAAATATTAGTGGATATAAATGCATGTACTGTTTTATAGAACCCTATAACAACACCTGGCACATAGTAGAGGTCTGTTAAATGAGTGGATGAATAGATAGATGGACGGATGGATGGATGGATGGATGGATGGATGGATGGATGGATGGATGGATGGATGGGTGGGTGGATGGATGGATGGATGGATGGATGGGTGGATGGATGGATGTGACCCAGGCTAGATAGCATGATGGGGCTCTGAAAAGAGGGGAAGCAAGGGTATCACCACTACCTCCATCATCACTGCCACTACTGTTACTGTCTACCTTTTCTGGAGCATTTACCATGCTAGGCACTGTATTGGTAAATACTTCGTATGCATCATCTCCTTCTGTCCTCATAAGAATTATGACCATGATGCACATGGTATGACTGACCCCATGTTACAGATGAGAGAACAAAAGCATAAGGCAGTTAAATAACTTGCCAATGATCACAGGTAGAGCCAGGTAGAGCCAGGATTTAAATCCCAGCTCAGTCTGACTGAGGAATCTGAGCTCTTTGTTGCTAAACTGGCTTCTCCAGCCCTTGTGCCTATTCTACTGCTCTGATAAAATTTGAAAGTCAAGGGAGAGGAAGACATATCTGAGCCTAGAGCTAAAATTGGAATACCTATGGTCTGCCCTAGGAGCAGATTTTTCGAAATGACTAGTAGATCTGAATGGACCCCCACAGAAAGCATGGGGATGTCCCCAGTGTTATCTGTGCCAGTATATTGGTTTCTTCTGGGTAAGGAAGGTCCCTTCCAACTATTACAGATAATATTAAGCACATTTTTACTTTTTCTCCACTTTGGTAACTTACAGATGCTGTGATTCTTAGGTGTTATTTGGACTGAGAGAAACACTGTCGAAAACTGCACCAGAGCTTGCATTCAGTTTCCTCATTTTAAGCCATCATTCCAGAAATCTCCCATCTCTTCTAAAATAAGAACGACACTCACTCATTAGAGCTGCGACTTTCTGTACAAGGCAGTGAAGAAATGGTGCCAAACTGGGCTAAGGAACAAACAAAAAGAAAATTCAAAATCTACCAGGATGAAAGATGTGTTCATTTCCAGAGAAGTCTTTCAGGTTTTTTTCTAAAGACCAAATTACACAATTAGCAGCTGCTTTTATTTTTTATTTTTCATGCAATGTACAGTATCTGTAAATGCTTTACAGCAGACACCTGCAAAGTTTTCTATTTGTTTTCATTATAACACAGAATGACAGGAGGCAAACTGAAAGGGAGAGAGGGAAGCAAGGAGAGAGAGGAGAGAAGCGGGGAGTCAGGGAATAGGAGCCCGTGCAGCCGCTAAGTGACGGGTAGCAAAACCCCAGTGCTCCCCGTATCTTTCTCCATATCAATTTCCAAGAGATTGTTTTTAGAAATTGACCACCTGCCAGCTATTCAGAGCCTTAAATGCAGTAGTCTCAGTTCGCTTCATGTATAGGCACTGTACACGTTCCTCACCGCAGCTGACTGTTCTTCACTGAATTGCAGGGGGAAAATGGTACATTTCTGGGACTACTAAAAACTTGGTTTCTGCCTCTGGTCTGCATTGCCCTTCCTTCCCCCTCCAGACAACCTTATATAAATCTCTCCATCCCTATTCAAATGACAAATGACAGGGCTCCTAGAACTCCTAAAGCACTTCCTGTGCCTGCTCATTTGGCTCTTAACAGTGCCCTTTGGCACATAGCTTTGTGTCATTATATTTTCACAGTACAGTCTTACACCTTAGCTCAAGGTTGTCGTAGTGCGTGAGTCCTCCCTACACCCCTCTGGGTCTCATTTAGCTTGTATGCTATCATTTGCTAACGTATCTTGGAACCTACTGGATGTCCACAACACCTAGAAACTTAGGTGAAATATATGTAATGTCATTATGAACATCTTCAATCCATAAAAAAATAAAATATTATTTTTAACTTATTTATTTATGGGTGCATAGGATTGGACAAGCCCCTGTGGGTTACAGGAGAAAACAATGGACCCAGAGGTCTCTTTCTCATTTTATCACATTTGAAATGCTGGTGGTATATCCCCCCACCAAAAGCTCCCACCCATGTGCCCAAGGAACTTGTGCAAAAATGTTCACTAATGCATTGATTACAATAGCAAAAAAGTGGAAACCTATGAAATATCCCTCAGTAGAGAATGGATAAATATATAATAGTGTAGTCATACAGTAGAATTGTATACAGAAGTTATAAATGAATGAATAATGGACTACTAAAGAGCAGTTACAAATGAATTAATTATTATTATATATCGGAGACATATTAATCTGGATACACTTCAAAAGCAAGTTGGACAAAAGAAAAAAGTATTGCAGAAGGATACACATAGGAAGATACCATTTATATAAAATTTAAAAGAAGCAAAATTATATAAGTATTTATGGGTACATAGGTGTGTACTAAAAACACTTTGTTAACGCAGGTTAATGGTCAACACCAAAATCAGATTGTGGTTTTGCACGAAGGCAGGGGAATGTGGTCTAGGAAAAATGCCCAGGGGGTTTCATTTATATTTGTAAAATTTTCTTTTTTAAGCTGGGGGTTTGTTATATTGTTCTCTACTTTTTTACATGTATCGTAAATTAAAAACAAACTCACTTTCCTCATCTTGTTGGCCGGCACGCTTTGTATGGCTCTTGGCTCACCTATCAAGAAATAACCATTAAATGGGAGTTAGGACTCTGGTCTCATACAACTGTAAGTGAGTAGTTCACATCTGGTTCCATTATTTAGGGTTTCAATGACAACTAAAAATCATTTTGAAACTAATGTCAAACTATATGTGTGCTCAATTTTAGCAAACTCAATCTATGAAAATATTAATTTTTAATATAAGATAGTAGAGCCTCAATAAATATTTAATTAAATTGAGGCAGATTCTCTGTACAAGTCCTATCAATTGTAAGGTCCCTAGTTATGCTTTAAGTTATTTGATTTTCTGAAATTAGATATATGCAGAACTTTTTACATGACTACTTGTTATACAAAATGAGGTTCACTTGTAAAATCCATCTACTATTCATAATTTCAATGTTTTAAAAAATATATTAAGAAGTTTCTCTTTACTGAAAACATATTTCCTATTTTTGCTTTACACTTCAATAGAGCTTTATGAATTGCAACTTTTGACACTAAAATTTCCATGGCAACATATTATTTTTTTGTCATAAAAACAGGCATGATTAAGAAGAAGGCTTCAATGACAGTTCTCTTCATAATTAAATTCATTAGTTAAAATGCTGGGTTAAGAGGCAGAGGCTTTTTATGGCAACACGGTCATTTTCAACTGGAGCTTTGGAGATAACACAAAATTAATTGCTATTAAATTGCCTTTGGTCCTGTTTGATATTTAAGATAACATTTATATATTTTGTATTTAATAGCTTAGCATGGAACAGGTCTATAACCACATTCTGCCCAAGTACAAATCATCCTGAGCCTTCCCTTTAAATTGTCCACAATGTGAAAACTCAGTAGGTTTCTAAGTAATTTGAAGATTTCTAAGTAGTTTCACAACTTTCCTAATTTAATTCCACCCCCCATAAGATTCATAAGATTTCTTGAACTGATTTCTTTTATCATCATTATAAAAGCAATTCAGCACCAATGTAGAGAATTTGCAATATATTTAAAGGTGCAAACTAGAAAAAGTTAGCCCAGAGTTTACCACTGTGAAACAACCAATGTTAACATTTAAATATATTTTCTATAACATATCTAATTATCTTCCCTAATAGCCAGGGGGAAAAAAATCTTCAGACTGAGAAGTATTGAGATTTGAGGCAACTGTTCACATTTCCTAAGCTGTGTAGCACACATGGACCTTTTCAGAGCCTATTGTCTGAGAAAATGCCCACATTGGTAGTGTTTAGACATTGTGGTTTGGTTCATCCAATGCAATTCTGTAAAATCAGGATGTAATTAAATCTCAAGGAATTGTCCAGAGCTCTCTTTCCTAGTAATAAGGTGTATGGCAATGATCTGTAGGCGGGGGGGAAAAATCAAATCTTTGTTTTGTCCTGTGGAAGCTGTTCATTTAATTAAATCTCCTTGACAAACTTAGCTCATTCATTCGTGCATACATTTGTTTATTTGATAGATTTCATTACTCTATGACTTTGCTTCCTAGCCAAAATGTCTTTTCTCACTCTTTTTATTTAAAAAATATTTATCGAGTACTCACTATATGCCAGACACTTTGCATATGAGGAATGCCACTTAGGTGGTCCTTTCCTTAAAAAAAAAAAAAAAAAAACCATCTAATGACACAGCTCTTCATTCCAGATTCAGCCCACGCATCTCCCTGATGATGACTTGTCTTTGCCAAGTCCCCTGCTGCCTCCATGTAACACACATGCTCTCGTCATACTCCCTCTATTTTACCCATGCTTATTTGAATATCTGTCTCCCTCCTTGAAGTCAGGGGGTAAGGTAGGTGGATTATGAGGAAACAAATGAATTTATTTTCCCATTTTTAATGGAAATTTCTCATTAAATTTGGACTTGCATTTCTTTGACTTCAACTGACGTTGAATATTTTCACATTTGTCATTGGTCCATTGCATTTTTTTTCTATTTTATGCCTCTTTAGGACCTTTGCTCAATTTTTTACTTGTATGTTTACCTGTTTTTTTTCTTGGTGGTTCCAAGATCTCTCATTATCAAGGCTATTAACCCTTTTCATATGATTTCGTAAACTTCAAGTTTTCATTTGCCTCTCAATTTCATTTACAGTTCAATGGTTTTCATTTTGAAAACTGTGATAATCAATTCTAGACCATTCAGTTAGTTATATTCAGACTTGCTCAAAAAGGGATTTAAGGTATCTTTCAAACATGCATTCAACGCAAAGATGAGATCAATTAAAGCTACATAAGAAAAATGAAAAGAGAACAAAGGTACAAAAGTAAGATGGAGCCAGGAGTTAATTTCTTGAAAAAAGATGCTATTGCGACCTTTACAATTATTAGTGGTTGGCCGAGATGTGGCTGTGTGCTTTTCTGCAGCTTGTATTGATAAGTACATACAATGCATTAAAGATCGACCATGCTATGAGGGAAAAGCAGACCATGAATTTAGAAGAGGCACTGGTATTTCTGGTACTAATCCAGAAAACAGTTTTTCCCGTGTGTCCTTATGAGAGAATACTCTCAATGAACCGTGTCTTCAACAGCAGTCTGCAGTAAAAGGTAACCCATTTCGTAGATTATTTCAAGGCTTGTAGACTTTCAAGGGATTTGTAGATTCTAGACTTTCAATGGTTTTTGTGTATTTTACTTTTGCAAAACAACATCCATTTCTTATTAAACAATTTGGGAGGCATGTAGCAAGGGAAGAATATCGAGGAAAGGGATATTTTTATTGATCTTAAAAATCGTATTGTTTTTGAGAAAAAATATCTCAGTGTGGCTTTTCTCTTGGAATAATTTCACTGGTTAAAAACATTTTAAAAATATATTTCGAGTGGCGTGGAAAAACACACCAAAATGGCTATTTTCAAAACTTCAAAGGCTGATGCCTTGAATAGCTTAAAGTAAGTTGGTTTATCAAAGATGATGCTTTGAATGGCTTGAAGTAAGTTCGTTTATCGATCTGGACACTGTATCAGAATGAACACAAGGTACAACCAGCGCTGTAGCAATTTAGGTAACCACAAATATATAGCACTGCTTGAGGTGCTGTAAGTCAAATTCTAAAATAAAGAAAAGAGAAATGATTCTGCAGGGGCTGAGTATACATAGAAATATCATTTTATGTGTACGTTTTCCGGATTTCTGATTGAGAGAAAATAGTTTTTCTGATATAAAAATTAATATGTTTAGTTGATTGGGGATTATAATTTTATAGTGCAATGAACTCATAGGTTTAAAGGAATCGTAAAGGTTATTAATTTCGGTTCTCTGCTATACACTTGAATCCCCTCTAAACTCCATCAAGGAACAACCGGCCTGCACTTAGATAGCATCATGATATAGTGGTCAAGAGAGCCAGCAATGACATCAGGCCATGTAGGTTGGAGTCCTGGCTTCCCTATCTACCACCTACATGAACCTGGCAAGTTTCTTAACTTCTCTACACTTCAATTTTCTCATCTGTAAATTGGGGATAGATAGAGCACCTGGATGGATAAAGCACCTGGAACGGTGGTTAGCAGATCCTGGACACTCAAAACAGTTATCTGTTAATATTACTAAATATTATATTATTACATATACCTTTCAGGAATGTTCAGCTCTACTTAGAAAGAACAGAAGGTTGTTGCTTATTTGTTTATTTATTTGTTGTTTAGTAATGGGAGTTCACTTCTGGTAACAGTAGCTTGGACTAAAGAACGGTATGAGCAACTATAAAATCAGAATTAAAATAACTGTTTGAAGTGCCTGGGGGATGACTGAAAATATGCAGAAACTGGAGGGGGCATGATCTTTGAAATAAGGGAAACAAACTAGGTGAGATCCTAGTTTGTTTCCCTTATTTGATGGGTCCCCTCACCCCCACCGAGGGCACTTCTCACCTTGTAAAGTAAGTAAGGATCGGCTCAATCAAAAAGAGGCTGATTGACTGGACTGAGGGTTCAGAAGTCAGAGTGGTAAAAAGTCAGAGTAGCTGCAAATGAAGGAAGGATATTACAGAAAAAAGAGAGACAGAGTGGGGAGCCCCCCAGATCTGTGCACAAATTCTCAAACTGTGGGCTGACCACCAAAGTGTACTCGCACATGATGACAGGAATCCAGCAGAATGTAACAGCTGGAAGGTTAAAAGAGCTGAGCAGAGATTTCAGCAGATGCTTGGTGCCAGAGGGACAAGTTTTGGAATTCAAGTCCAGCCAAGTAAAAGGGACTTACTAAATACTTTGTGCTTTTCATCGACTCTCTTCAAGGGCCACACTTTAAGAATAAAGATGCGAGGACAAAGGACTACAACTGAGGCGTAAGTGAAAAACAACAAGCCTATTCTATCAGGCTTCCTCAAGATCAAGGCAAGTCGTTAGCAGTTTAAAAGTCTACTAGGCCAAAACTCAACGCTCCACCAAGAAAGATAACCTATCATTAATACCATGTTGCCCACAATGTATAGTACATTAAATTACTATATATACAAAAAACCGGGAAAATGTGGCCCACAATCGAGGGAAAAACAGTCAAACAGATCTTCAAAAGTGCCAGATGTTATAATTAGCAGATGAAGACTTTAAAAATAACCATGATACACATGTAAAAGAATCTGTTGGAAAAGATTGATAAAATGGGTGAAGAGATGGGGAATTAGGAAAGATGGAAACTAGAAAAAAGGACGCCCCCAAAATCCTAGAACTGAAAACTATACTATCTGAAATAAAAAAATGTATTGGATGAAATTAACATCAAATTAGGTACCACAGAAGAAAATAAAAAGGATGGAGCAATGTACACCATACAGACACTGAACATAAGAAAGCTGCTATGACTATACTAACATCGAGGTCTATTTCAAGACATGGATTACTGCCAGAGGTGAAATGGAATATTTCATAAGGTATCGATGAGCTTTTTTTTTTGAAATTCTCACATAAATCTTTATTTATTGTCCCACTGTCTTCTTATTTGTTAGTGAAAAGAAAGCCAAAATTCATTTTTTAAAACCAGGCAAAGGATATGAACATGTACCAAAGACATACAGGTAGCATATGAACAAATGAAAAATCATTGGGGAACCTATAATGAGGGAGAGTGGGTGAAAGAAAAATATACAACATACATCATGGGCATGGTATTCATGCGGCAAGGGCCATGAGAATGTAATTGCTAGAGACTGTATGTGCCCCCTCAAAATTTATATGTTGAAACTCTACCCTCCCAATATAATGGGACCTTTGGAATGTAATTAATTAGGTTTATATGAAGTCCTGCGTGTGAAGTCCTCATGAAGAGATTAGCAACCTTATAAGTAGAGAGCAGAAAGCGAGCTCTTTCTCTCTACAATACGAAGACACAACAAGAAGGCAACTGTGTTCAAACCGAAAGAAGGGCTCTCGCCAGACTGAACTGGCCAGCCCCTTGATCTTCCACTTCCCATCCTCCAGAATTGTGAGAAGTAAACATTTTTTTTGTTTAAGCTGCCCAGTCTACAGTATTCTGTTACAGTAAGTATTTAAGAATTTGTAGAAATCATGAGAATGGCTTTGGACCATCATTGGTATGAAATGGGAGATTTGAGTCAAGTTTAGGTATATTAAGGGGCAAAAGAGACAGAGATTACATCTGGATCTTATAACTGTATTGGTTAAGAATCTTGTTTTTCGATAACAGGATATCTACTTCTGACTGGATCATAAAATAAATTATTCATTCATGTAACCGAAAAGTACAGAGGTAGCGTGTACTCTTCAAGTTAGATTGACGTCATTGGTCCACGAGCACTCCTGGGCTCTGGTTCCATTTCCCAGCGAGTGTCTCAGCAGCCCTCTCCCTGTGACATCTTGTATTCAGAATGTTTTCCCTTGTGGTAGCAACAATAGCGGTAGTAGTTCCAGGACTCACATGCTCACGCAACACCATGAGTCAGCAAACTTGAGCTATAAAGAGCCACACAATAAATATTGTAGGTTTTGTGTCTCTATTGCAACTAGTCGACTCTGCTGCTGCAGTGAAAAGCAGCCATAGACAATATATAAACAAATGAGCATGTCTGTGTTACAGTAGAACTTTATCGATTTGAATTTCATATAATTTTCATGTGTCATGAATATTATTATTCTTTGGATTTTTTTTTTCCTGATTGTTTAAAAATGTAAAACCATTCATAGCTCAAAGGCAGAGGGCCAGGTTTGATTTGGTGGTCATAATTTGCTGACCCCTGACTTAAAAGACTGACTAACCAGAGTTTTAAGCAAAAATCTCTTTCTTTCCTGGCATGTGCTCTCTTTTTTTTTCACCGTACTCACTCACGATGACCCTATCAGTACCATTTATGCGCTAAACTCTTCCAAATTTTTGTCTCTGACCCAGACTGACCCTATCTCCAAACTCCTATAGCCACCTGCTTATTTAAAATCTCCATTTAAAGGTTTAATAGCATTTTTAAACAACATAATCAAAACTTGCTAGGGAACTCTACTCCTTAGAAATAGGTCCAGCTCCAAGCAGCGGGCACTTTGGTTTTCCCGTGGAATTGACCCCGATGCCACAGGATGATGCTTCAGCATTTCTTATCTTCCTTATATGCTTATGGTGAAAAGGAAGTATTGTGATTACTTTTTTTCCCTCTTTGAGAAATGAATAAAACGGAGAATTAAGTCAAGAATCCAATATCAGACTGAGGAATTTTTTTTAGCAATATTTGTTAGCTTTGGGATATTTGGTGAGAAGAAACAGTCATGATTCAATATCTTGCTCACAGAGAAGGCTCGAGGTCTGATGTGGATCTTGCCCCATCTGTCACGTGTGATGTATCCAGATAGTGCAGATATTGCTTTGAGTTTTTGCTCTTGCTCAGCTGGCCTCTTGGGTGTTTCAGCTCCCACTGGGGCAGTTTAACTCCTTATGTCCCATTACTCACAGATCTGTATATCTCTTCAGCTTGTTCTCAATTTATCCAACTGATCTATCTCTTTATTAAGTTGCTTTGGCTTCTCTATTCTCTCCTGTGTTTTGAAAGTATAAATTGTCTGAAGAAAAATGAATATACACATGTACTTAGTTCTTCATTTTAGTCAATATACTATTTTTTTTTTTTTTTTTTACCATTGCCATACACAAGACACAGTTTCAGGCTCTGAAAACACAAAAGATTCATAAGCTGTGGCCCAGTCTGTAAGATGCTCAGAGTGTATTAAGGACAATAGAAATATAAATTTATAATCCACAATACAACAGCATGGGCGTTGGACATACTCTGGACAAAATATTTAGGAAGAGCAGGAAATAGCAAGGATTCACAGTGGAGATAACGCAGTTACTACGTTACTACGGAAAAGAGAGAACAAAAGAGGGAAGGAACGGAAAAATGAGAATGGCTAGTCCAAGATGTTTAGTTAAAGCACAGGAACGATTACTTTCGGAAAGAGGAAGAATGGAGAAGATGTATTGGGTAGTTGAAATGCCTAATGAGACTGTAAATGAGGAGAATTGCTTCTTATAGCATATGAGAAGATAATTTTTATCAGATAATGAAATTGTTTTCAGTCTTCAGAATGAAAATGAATCCCTCGCTAATGCAAATCATGCTAATAAAGGGAGTGAGAGAGAATGTCGGAATTACACTCGGCTAGCAGTAGGCAGAAACCAGCCTAAATAGGGGGAAAAAATGAAAGATAATGAAGTAATCAAAATAATTGCTTAATAGGGAATGTGAAAGATCTGAAATGTTAAATTATAAATGTACGGTTTCAAGAAAAATGAAGTGACCTTAAGGAATAGATTAGGAGCCCAAACTCACGTCGGGTGGAAGCGATGCTTTTCATTAGCAAAACTGAGGATTAATTAAATCTGGGGAAGCTCTTTGAAATCCACAAGTGCGAATTACATTAGAATACAATACAACTGGCATATTGGTATCATGATGAATGATTAGCACAGACTTCTTTATTAAATGTGTCTGGCATAGTTCACGTGACGAATGTAAAATGAAGAGGACAAAACGTGTTATTTAAAACCAAAATTGACTTTAGCAGCATCTGCTTTCAAAATTAGGGGGAAGACGCACAGTTTATCTAGTGGGGAAGTATATTGTTTCCTTTTCTCTTAGAAATTGCCTTGAAACCCATTCCAAGCACAATAGAGGGCACTGAGCCACCTCACCACACTCTAGGGATCTAGGGAAGGCAGTGGAGGGGTGTGGCTTATCTATTATTTTTCGGTTATCTCTGAATCAGATCTCTTGCTTCAGCTATATAATTTCAGAGATTGATAGAATTTAGTGCTGCTCAAAGAGGAAGCTTTGGAGAAAATGGTCCATTCTTTACAGAGCACATTAAGTATAAGTAAATGAAAGCCCTGAGCAAGCAGGAGGTAGTGATCTAAATTGTTTTACAGCAAAAGAGAAAGGGAAATTAATTTCTTGGGGAGACCAATGGAAAGGGGAAATGGGAAAAGAAAGATCCTTGAGGGTGAGAAGCAACAGAGAGACATAAAACTCCTTCCTTTCTCCTCACAGAGATGCCTTTTGTAAAATATAAAAATCAGCGGGAAAATCAAGGAAAAATTGGTCCGTGTCTAACATACGTGATGGAAGATGATCCATAAAGTGAACTAATTCAGAGACATAGGAATTCTGTGTCAAAGGTGATATAAAAATGTAAACCACGTTTCAATCTGAGAATGTCAAGCTGGCAGAAAGCAGAAACCGACCTACAGAGTCTGAGGGGAGGGGAGGTGACAGGGGGGAATTACTCAAATGATGGACTAACTAACTGCATACTGAAATACGGTTTTTAATTTAAGTTTGGCTGGTATTTTGAGTTTTAAATAAGGATTTTAAATTTCATTTGGTTCACACAGCACAAACTTTAGACCACTTAGAGAACTATCAAGAAAGATTGCTAACAAATACACAATTAGAATAAAGTATAATAGTGCTTTGATAGAGGGATCACAGAGCACAGACAAGGAGTGTGTGTGTGTGTGTGTGTGTGCACGCACACACACACGCATGTAGGGAGGGAATGTTGCACGGTTTTTAAAAAACTTTTCATTGAAGTATAACATGCATACAGAAAATTGCACAAATCCTAAGTATATAATTCAACGACAAATGTATTCAAATTGAGCACACCTAGTAACCAACACCCAGATAAAGAAATAGAATTTCACTAGCACCCAAGAAGTCTTTTTTTTTTTTTTTGGTCAATACTTCAGCAGGGAGAAGACAATATATCAAAAACTTTTTTTCCCTATTCAACAATCTGCTTAACATATAACTTCCTGCATCATGAGTCATTCTCAGACCATTATTAGTCAGCCCTCAAAAATAGTTTCTCTGGGACAATTACCCCATCCTCACAAGCTGAAACCAGTGATGACAGTTCAGGTGAGACATAACAAAAATTTCCAGCTGTCAACAGCCAGAAAGCATTTATTTTTTTTTTTTCTATACAAAAGATGCATCTAGACTCATGGAAATTAGCAGGAAAAAAATCCATTAGGTCATCAGGTGAAGGACTGGTCCCTCAGATATAATTCCTAGTTTTAAAATGAGAGCAGCTGTTCTTATTCAAAGTCAAACCATACACATAAAGCAAACTTAATGCACCCTTTATTACAGGAGTAGATGGGAAGCATGCACCAAACCAATTAGATACTATAACCCCATAATGTTGCATCAAAGTCTGTGGCATGTTATTAGAAACCAAATGATATAGAGCATCTTTTATTTTGTGTTTAGAAAGCACAAGATAGCTATTCAACCCACAGGTGAACCTACATGGATACAGGCAAACAAAACATTCTCCATTAAGGTATAGGAGTGCAGGGCTATGGTGTTTAAGTCTCCTTGAGTGCTAATATCAATCAGAAGCTACAGGAAATGCAAAAAAGCACTCTTGGGGCTGAATTCTCCTTTAATCTTTTCTAGAAGAGCCTCATCACAGTTCAAACAAAATGGCTAAAAGTAAGAGTGAGTAGTAAGCAAATAACGCAGACTGGATCTGGGTCTCTTGGATCATGTATTTGATGTTGTTTTCTCATAGAATTAGGAAGAATGAAGAAAGCCCAAATTACAGCATTTGTGTTGTAAATTTTCATCAAGTTTTTATTGTTTAGTAACTTTCTCCAAAGAATTTGAGACCTATTTGCACAGAAGCAAAACCACTAGCTCTTTTAGGCAGAAACCATGATTCTGTTTTTGTTTTTTGTTAAGTACAGCATCTTTCACAGCACTTGGTATGGTGTTTAAAATAAATCCTTGTTTGCTGACAAATGGCTGTATGCACTGAGCAAAAGAGTTAGAACTTTACCCTCAAAACTATGGGGAGTCGCTTCCTGGAGTAAGTTCATTAAAGGAGTGAAATGATCATATTTGCTTTGGAGGAAGATCCTTTCAGCAATTGTTTGGGGGCATATTTTACAAAGGGACAGGCCTGGGGGTAAGATGACTCACTGGGAAGTAACATTAATATCACAGACTAGATAATTTGAACTAGATAGTGTATGTTAAGGAGGAAAGTAGGAACTAATTTGAAGGATACTTAGAAAGTAAAATTTATATGACCTAATGATTGATAGAATGTGGAGGGAGACAGAAGATAGGGTAGGAGGACTTTAACAATGATTCTTAGGTTTCTGGTCTTTTTGATGGGTATTGGGTTAATTGGTTGAGAAACAGAATATAGTAGTAGGAGGAGCAGTAGGAGGAGGAGATTTGGTGTCCAAAACAATAGGTTTTCTGTAGCCCCTTAGGGCTTGAGGTGTTTGTGAGATGTCTGATATGGAATAAATAGAGTAGAAATGGTTTTTGAAGCCCTGGGTTTCGATGCTCTTTCACAGGAAGAAAGGCACAGTGTGAAAATCCAGAAGGCAAAGTGCCAGAAGGGTACTAAAATGGACTAGTCAGAGAGGAGGGATGAAAGCTAAGAGAATACAGTAAGAAAGAGAACAAAGCTAACAGACACATGGACTCCAAAAAGATTGAATGAGTTAAAAACTGTGAAGTCACTTTGGATAACTTGGAACTAATTCATAAGAGCAGCAATTCGTCAGCTCTGTTTTGGTTACAAGTACTGGAAACTCAAATCATCATAAGGAATTTATTGGTTCATATTAACGGGAAGGAGAAGAGAGGATTCAGTGTCTTAAGTGATGTTCACACCATTTCTTCCCATTTTTCCCCATAATCCCTCATTCACACCTCTCTGTCCTTCTCTGTTTTGGTTTCATTCTTTTCTGCTGCAGACAGGCTTCCCGCCCATGGAGGAAGACAAGACTGTAGGTGACTCCAGGCTCACATCATGTCATCCTCGTAAATCCTGAGGAAAAAGGGGATTCTCTTTCCCCACTTCAAAATATACAGCTTTCTGGGAAAAACTTGGACTGCTCAGCCCAGCCAGGGTCATAAGCCTACTCCTAGGCCGAGAGCAGGTACTATGAATGGTAATGTTGGCAGAATCATACCGTTTGAGAAGGGAGGAATAAATCCAAAAGAAGGAAATGAAATAGCTGCCGTTTCCAGAATATATGGTTGGCATTGAGGATAACCAAAAACAACAGATGTCTACAGTCTGTTGAATGATTCTGGTGGAAGCCAGTTTGCAGTTAAAACCCAGTCAGCCTTTTAGACTCAGCTCTGACAGATAGTGATTTAAAAAACTAAGATAAATGCCTGTAGACTAGCCTTCATTTTGAAGAGGCTCGCCTGTTAACTAAACATATGGATTAAGATGTATATATTCCCTAAAAGTCATACATATAGTCAAAAATATTGTAATAACTATGGATGATACCAGATGGATACCAGACTTATCAGAGTGATCAAGTTAGATATAAATATCTAACCACTATGTTGTACACCTGAAACTAACATAATATTGAATGTCAACTGAATTTAACATTGAAATTTAAAACTAAATTAAAAAAAAAAAAAGAAAGTAGAATTTCTCCCTTTTGGGAACTGAAATTTGTTTTTGGCAGGAGATGGGATTACAAAGTGACTTATTTTTTTAAATAAGGTAAAATAAGATAAAGTAAAATAAAATAAAAGGAACGTTTTTCAAGGTGTTCACTTTGGGAGGCTATGCATTTATTCTAGCAGTGATGTTACTGCACATTTTTGAAACTTCTCTTTTGGATTCACCTTGGAGCTTGAACAGGTAAAAATCTATGTCTTTTAAGAGCAAATTTGAGTTTTGTAAACAACCCAAGTTGTCATTTGGAGTAAAATTTGGTGAAAAAGTTGATTAATAGAAATACAACGTAATCATGTAATATGATAATGAGATGGGTTAATTTTCTTCTCCAGGATTCTAATGATCTATTATTTTCTTCTTTCTCTCTTTCCTAATAATGTCACCACCTTTTTCAGAATTGATCGGTGACTTCTGTCTCCCCACATAAAAATGTCCAAGCCCGTCGGTCTGGAGGTCAAGGCCCTTTGCAGCCTCACTGAGGTTTGTTTTCTATTCTCTATTTCAGCCCGATGAGCTGGACTCTGGAATGTTTTCTGTTTATTCTCTATGATATTTTATCTTTTTGTTTTCTCTCCATGTCCAATGGAGAGAGCCTGGGAATGTCCGAACTGCTAATTTCTACTTATCTGGAATTTTGTGAGAATATGGTGTTAGGATTAATGAAATGTTGTAATTATTAATAATGATATATTTAATGTAAGGCTAAGATTGGAAAGAGGCAGACAATAGCGAGACACCTAACAAATTGTATTGATCAGTACAGTCTAGTCAAAAGAGCGGGCATAGTCTTCAGGGTCAGACTGACTATATTTGAATCCTAGCTCTGCTGTTTATTGGCTTGGTGTCTTTAAGCAATTTATTTAATATTTATCTAAGCATCCATTCTCTCATCTGTAAATGGTAAATAATAGCATCAGTTTCATAGCTTTATTGTGAAGATCAGAAGAGGTCATGAAAAGACTTTTTAATGATTTTAGAGAAAGACCTCTGTAAGCATGATAAAATCCAGAAGTTATAAAAGATCGACATTTTGACTGCATAAAATAACATTTTTGCATGGCAAAATAAGGCTATAACTAAAACCAAAAGTGGGTAACCTGGAAAAAAATGTTTACAACATTTATGACAAAGGGATTGTTTTCATTCCCTCATATATCAGTGAGGAAAAAGACCAAGCCAGTAAAAAATATATGAACAAAAGACATAAAAATAGTCCACTGTAAGGGAAATACAAATAGCTTTTAAACATGTAAAAAGATGTTCGGTCTCACTTGTGATAAAATAAATGCAAATTAAAACTCAGCAGTACGCTCTTTTTCACCTGACTGACTAGCAATGAATGATTCGAGGAAAGTAGGCACTCCATACATTGTTAAGGGGAATGTAAATAGGTGTAACTTCTTTGAAAGGCAGTTTGGCAGTAGCCATAAAAATGTCACCCCGTGTAATTCCACTCCTCGGAATGTATATTCCTATGCTGTCCAATATGGTAGCCAGTGACCAAATATGGGTACTGAGCCCGTGAAATGTGGCTCATCTGAATTGAGATGTACTTTAAGTAGAAAATATACAGTGGGTTTCAAAGACTTACCACAAGTAAAAGAATGCACAATATCTTATTACTAATTTTTTATACTGGTTTACATATTGAAGTGATAGTATCTGGGAAATAATGGATTAAATATAATACATTTTAAAAATCAATTTTACCTGTTTCTTTTACTTTTTTAAAACGTGACTGCTAGAATACTTAAAATTACATGTTTTTCACACTGTTGAGCAATGGTAGCATATATAGTTCTACTTACATATGTGGAAAATTATATATGTATGACAAACCATTATTAATATTCACTGACAGACTTTGCTAAATAACACATGAAACATTCACACAGTGGAATATTGTGTGACCAGAAACAGGAATGAGACCGATATATATGAGGATAGAGAACTGTCTGATATATGTGGTTAAGTGAAAAAAAGCACAGAACAGTTGTATGGTAAGCTAATGTTTCTGTTCAATATATATTGAATAGATTATGAATGAATTATGTAAAGTTGTACATATGCATAGAATATTTTTTGGAAGGATGCACAAGAAATTATTTTTAGATATTGTCCTAGAGAGAAGAAATTGCAGCTCAGTATCAGACGTGGGAAGATTTACTTTTAACTCTACCTATTTCTAACGATTAAATGTTTTACAATATGTATTCATTACCTATTCAGAAATAAATTTATTTACAGGTTTTCATTGTTTTTGAAGAAAACAATCTACAAGTGGAATTTTCCAAAATCAGTTATGGTGGCATAATAGTTCATGGTTATTTTTAAAAAGTGGATGTGGGGGACAGATCGATAGCCTACACAGAGTAAGCTCCTAGGAAATACATATTTCCTTCTCTTCCTTACCCTTTGGCTAATGGCACAGGCGTCATAACAGAATCATTCCATGTTTCAGGGATGCCTTAAGTGTTACCTTCATTTCATGGTGCTAAAAGTATCAAGTGTAAGTGGGATGAGGTTCTACTGATCCTATTTTGTGCCCTGGAAGTTATTTGCCCCCAATAAATCCTGGAAACCTTGCCTGTTTACTTTAATACTTCTCATCAAAATGGAAAGCAACCTATATAGTATATAATTTTGCAGTCAGTATGGTATTGTAAGCTGTCTGCAAATTTTATTACTATATTAAGGGCTGAAGCAAACTTTTCCAGTTATTACATCCTCTGCACTAAAGTCTTCTCTCTCCTTGTCAGTCTCTTGATTCTTCGGCAGTTAAAACACTTTTATTTCTGTAACAGAAACTCTGTGTGCCTTGCTAACCTCTTTGTCTACTTCAATCACCTCTTCTTACTTTCATGAAGTTTGTTGATTGATTGCTTCTCACAGGGTATGTCTGACTTTTCAGCCCTTTGTCTAAATTTAAAACACTAGAGCCATCCTTCAGAAAATACACAGTATTCAATCAATTGCATTTGCTCATGAAATATCTTTTGTTTTTTTTGAACAAAAGTCTCTTGATTCTGACTCCTTATTTCCATCTCCATTGCCTCTGCCTGAGTCCAGCCCTCTTCATCTTGTCTGGAATATGTCAATTAGCTCTTAACTAGTCGGCATGCTCTCAGACTTCCTACTGGCAATCCATTTTCCACTTTACTGCTAAATTCTAAAAACGGATTCTGAAAAACAGATTCATGCATTCACTCATCTATTTATCGAACATTTTTAAAAGTATCTCCTTTGTGTCAGGCATTGTGCTAGGAACTGGGGACACAAAGACATGTTTTTCATATGCAGGCACTGTACTCTTGAGCTTCAAATCTAGTACAGGGAGCAAATGAGTGGACACAAGATTTACAGTCAATGAGGGAGGACAAAGGATGCTGTGGCAACACCCAGTGGAAATAGTTTCTCAGTCCCTGCCATCTGGTTACATTAGGGAGAAGCAGAGGGACTTCTTTTTAGCAAACACAGCAGCAAGGGCAAAGGCTAGACAGGGTGATGCCTGGCATCTCTGGTCAGTAAGGCCGGACAGGAGGCCAGAGAAGAGCTGGGGACATCAGGATGAGGAAGTGGTGAAGGGCCTAGGGAGCCATGCAAGAAGTTCGGACTTTATTCTAAGGGTCTAGGTTTTAAGCAGAGCAGTTATGTGATCAGATTTGCATTTTATGAAATGCATTGAGGTAGGAGTTTGGAGGATAGTTAGAAGAGTGAAAAACTGGAGACAGAAAAGCAAATTCGGAGGAGACTGTTTCAATAATCCAGTCAAGAGTCAAGGGTGACCTAAATAAAGATAATTGCAGTAGGGGTAGAGAGAAGTGAACAGAGTTGGAAGATATTCACCAGTAAAACAGACTACGTTTAGTGATTACCTAGTTGGATGTTTGTAAGAAAGAGAGAAAAAAGGGTAAAGTCAGAATTGACTTGCAAATGTCTGGTTTGAGCCCTTGGGATGCTATGAGAAACTATGGAAGAGGGAATGGTTTTGCAGAGAGCTGTTTTCATGATCTGGGAAAGATGGTAGAGTATAGGGGTCTGCACTCAGGTGTGAGATTTAGACTAGAGACATTCATTCTCTATTCATTTACTCATTCAACGGATAGATATTGAATGCCTACACTATGCCATGCATTGTTTTAAGCCTTAGGAATATAATGGCACAAACAAACAACAAAGAACAAAACAGAGCAAAAAAAAAAAAAAAGGAAAGAAAAAGAAAAAAAAAGAAAAGAAAAGAAACAGGACAAAGTTCCTATTCTTGTGGTACTTTCATTCCGGTAAAGAGATTAAACAAATCTAATAAGTAAATAAATGTATAATATGGTAAAATGTCAAGTAGTTTGTGCTTCAAAGTCAAATAAATTAGGCTGAGAAGACAGACCATGATAAAGTGTGGGGGATAGTTTAGATAAGGTAATCCTAAGAAAAGCATCTCCAAAGAGATGATATTTGAGCACAAACCTGACTGAAGTTCCAGAGGGAGCCATGAGAAAGTTTGAAAGTTCAAGGGAGGAGAATACAAGGAAAACCATGTCGGGTAGCAGAGTCCCACGGGAATGGACAGTGGTGGTTGTAAGGAAGGCATGAAACAGGGAAGGGATGCAGATTTCTGCATAATAGGAGCCCTACCTGAAAACCTTACATTTTCAAGTGTTTGTCATCTTGCTTCCTTTTGAAACCATCCCTAGCCTCTTAGACAGTACTAATTCCTTCTTCTACTCTGACTCCCTAGCGCTTGATAAATCTTAGATCACTTATCATTTTGTATCACTAGTATTTGTTACCTTGGTATAATCTGAGCTTTTCCAAGGTAGGGATATTATTCACCTTGGTGACTGAAATACCCAGCACAGTTTGCTGGGAACTTGGAGGGCCCACTAATGTGTGTTGACAGAACAATAATGACAAATGATGTGACTTTTTGCAAGTCTCAAAACTGCTAGAAAACTTATTGCTTGGTTACTCTATCCTTTCTAAATCTTGATGCCTTAAAAGACGAATGGTTCAATATTGCATTAAAATTTTTTCTATCTTTTTAAATTTAATGTAGTTATAAAAATCAGACATGTCGGACTCACTTAAAGAGACGTATATAAAACTACAAGGCTTAAATCAAAAGCAGTCATTTAACCCTAGCACCACCCACTTACTACTCCCTCAGAGGCAACCTTTTCAACTCTTTTTGCTGTGTCTTTTGATATCCATCTCCATCTCTCTGAATAACAAGCTAACTCATTGTTTGTTTGTTTTTTTCAATTTTAGGCTTTACCTGTTGACTTTCCACCATAGAAGATGAGGAATCAGTTCTCACAGCACCCTCCTCCACCCCAACTACACATGGATACATACATACTTCCCATTTCCCTATCAACCTAACATGGCTGTATTATAATTTTTGTTAAATTAACATTCCATGTTCACTTTTTTATGAGGATGTAAATATTATCTATAGCAGACTTATGTGGTGTACCATGGTTTCTGTTTCCATTTTTTCCTTTCCTGTGCAACTTTTTTGTTTCCCTTGTGTATTCTGTTATTAGTTGCTTGATTGATTGGTTTTCTAATTTTCTACATAGTCGATCATGAATTATGTCCCAAACCTTCTCTCTCCCAGTTGTGCAAACCCCTTCTTAATTAGATGTGTGTGTGTGTGTGTGTGTGTGTGTGTGTGTGTGTGTGTGTGTGTGTGTGTTCATTTTCGACAACAGCACTCCTGGAGTCTTTTGACCTGCTGTCTGAACTCATTGCTCTTTAGGCTCAGTACCCAGCTACTATTCTGAGATTTTTCTTTACCAACGTCTTGGGGATTCCCTTGACCTTTCGCAGGCTGGATTCTGGGTGTTCCTCTCTTTCATTTTACCCCTTTGTTTTGACGGAACACCTCAAGCAGCTTCCTGATAGGTTGCCTGAGGGGCCAATTTGCTAAGACTTTACATGTCTGAAATTTTTTTATTCCTTCCTGACACTTGGATGATAATATAGCTAGATAATTTTAGATTAATAATCATTTTTGCTCAGAACTATGATGGCATTGTTCTTTGTCTTGTAAATTCTAGTGTTACTCTTGAGAATATGGAAGCCATTCTGATTCTTGAAACTTGTTTAGTAATATCTTTTTTTTTTTCACTTTTGAGAATGTTTAAAATCTCTCTCAAGCCAGTGTTCTGAAATTTGACAATTATGTATTTTAGTGTGTTGTTTTAAAAAAATAATTTTGTTTTTCTCTTACAAGTCAAGGACATCACTTTATTAATGATCAGGAGCTCTTGGTCATTGAAATCTTTTATTTTTTAAATAAATTTTTTTTTAAATATACCAACAATAAATTACAAAATTTAAGATATACCCTTTTATGAATTTTGACAGATGTATTGAAACTACCACAACAATCAAGATGCAGAACATTTCCATCATCACCAATTGTGTCATTGACTCCTTTATTTTCTATTCCTTCCTCCACCCTTGCAAGTGGTACACTGCTTTCTGTCACTATGCTTTAGTTTGCATTAAATCTAGACTGGTATCTAGTATAGGTCCTCTGACTTTGTCTATTTTTAAAAAATTGTTTTGGCTAGGTCATTTGTATTCCTAGGTCATTCGTATTTTGAATTAGCCTGTCAATTTGCACACACACAAAATATACCTGCTGGAATTCTGTGGAGATTAATTTTAATAAATAAATATGAAAAAATTAACATTCTAGCAATATTGTTTTCATTTCATTAATATAACTATTTAGTTCTTTAACATCTCTCAGCAATGTTTTATAGTTTCCAATGTATAGTTATTACACATATTTTATTAATTTATTTCTAAGTATTTTACCCTTTTGGATGTTATTGGAAATGGAATTTTTAATTTCATTTTCCAATTGTTTATTGCTAATATATAGAAATACTACTCTATTTTTGTGTATTGACTTTACATAGATCTTGCTAAATTCACTTACTGATTTCAGGAGCTTTTTCTCTATTCCTTATGGTTTTTTAGTACACATCACATTTTCTGTAAATAGAGTTTTACTTCTTCCTTTTCATTCTGTATGTTATTTGTTTATTTGTCCATTCGTTTGTTTGTCTTATTGCACTGGCTAGGGTCTCCAAAAGAATGTTGAATAGTAGTAGCAAGACAGGGCATCCTCGTTTTGTTCTTGATCTTAGGAGAAAAGCATTGTTTTCACTATGGGCTTTTCATGGATGTTCTTGAACCAGTTCAGGATATTTATTTCTTCCCTTTGATTCCTAGTTTGCCGAGAGTTGTTAATCATAAACGGATGCTGAATTTTTCAAATGCTTTTGTTTTGTCTATTGCCATAATTATATGAGTTACTTATCTTTATTTTGTTAATATAATGAATTATGTTCAGTGATTTTGAATGTTAAACGACCTTGCATTTCTGGAATAAACCTTACTTGGTCATGATGTAGAATCTTTTTCATACGTTACTGGATTCAATTAGTATACACACACACACACACACACACACACACATATAATTTTTGTATACATGAGGGCTATGAGTTTATAGTTAGGTCTTTGTTTGGTTTTAGTATCAGAGAACTATTGTCCTCAAAAAAGTGAGTTTAAAAATATCCCTTCCTCTTCTGGTTTTGGAAAAAATTCATGTTGAATCGGTATTCTTTCTCATGCGTTTCATAGAATTCAACAGTAAAGCCATCTGATCTTGGGGTTTTCTTTGTGGAAGGGTTTTTTAAATTATGAATTCAAATTCTGTAGTATGTATAGGACTACTCATATTATCTATTCTTTCTTGTGTCAGTTTTAATTTATATATCTTCTAAGATATTTGTTCATGTTAACAAATTTATTGGCATAAAGTTTTTCATACTCTTCCCTTATTATCTTTTTGAATACCTTTGGTCCTATATGGTTGGCCTCTCTTTCTATCCTCATATTGATAATTTGTATTTTTCTTTTTGCTAGGTCTATATAGAGGTTTATCAATTTTATTAATCCTTTCAAAAAATAGTATTCATTTGTTTTCAGTTTCATTATTCTCCATTCTAATCTTTATGTTTAATTTACTACTCTTTTTCTAGGTTCTTTAAGAGAGAGCATAGATCATTGATTTGGATCTTTCATTTTTTTTCATAATTTAGACTTTTAAACCTATATATTTCTGTCTAAGCACTGCTTTAGCTGAATTCCATAAATTTTTATATGTTGCATTTTACTCATTCAGTTAGAATGTTTTATAGTTTATGTGTGATTTGATTTCTTCTTTAACCTATGTGTTGTTTAGAAATAAGGTTGTTTGATTTTCAGATATTTGGGCTTTTTTGGATGCTTTATTGTTTTCTATTTCTATTTAATTCTATTGTGATTGGATAACATATTGTGCAAGACTTATTCTTTTAAAATCTATTGAGACTTGTTTATGATAGGACTGTTCCAGAACCACATAAGTTTTGATGTGTTTGTGGCACCAGCAGAGAGCAAGGAGTGGAGGTTAATATTTGGGTCTTTATGCAGTGTTTTGGCTCTTGACTATATAGCATAATGATTTACAGCAAAGTCTCTGTAGTCTTATGGATCTGGGTTTAACTCCAGTTCCTACTGTTTCTGAACTGTGTGACTTTAGGCAAGTTACTTAACCTCTGTTTCTTCATATGTAAAGTGGGGACATAAAATAGTACATATGTATTTTCAGAAAGATAAAATTGTATATATATATATACATATATACTATGTATATATATATACATATATACTACATATATACATTGTGTATATATATATATACTATGTATGTACTCATTATATATATCATACCTATACATACATATGCATATAGTGCTTAATAAAGTATGTGTTCAATAGATATATATTATTATATTTGTTATATTATACAATATATAACACATATTTGATATGTAGTCATATAGTTTCATATATTGTAGCCTCAATTTTCCCATTAACTTTAAAATTTTAGAAATTTAGTTAACTGTCTTTTCCTTATTTGCCCTGCTTGTCTCTGTCCCTACTCCCTTACTCTATTTTCTCATTTCTCAACTTTTGGCCCCCATCCCTACAGAAATTTGATTTAATAACGTCAAGAACTGCAAACTATACAATTAAGGAAGTTGCTGCTTGCTATCTTTCTCCTTTTGAGGCTCCCCATCAATCTTTACAACTTGGCTAGAACTCCCATTTCTGCTCTGAAAAAAATTGCACTTTAATATTAGAGTTTTCCAGTTATTTGCAATATGGGCACAAATAACTGGGGCTTGAATACCTAGCTCAGAAACACATTTCAGATGTCCTTAGAGGACAGAATAATAATATTGTTTGTAGAAGAAATGCTCTATACTTATTATAAGTATTCTCAGCAAAATCGTCAATAGAACTTGTAATAGAGGCACAGGTAGAAGGAGCCTTTGAAAGCACCAGCTCCTTCTGCTGGTGCCTTTTCCACTTTGAGAAGCATCCCCTTCAAAAGAATTATCAACCAGATGCTGTTTGATGTTCCTGACTCAGCAGCATGATGTGGAAGAAATAGTATGGGTTTGAAGTCAGATAACTCAGATGCTTACACTTTGGTTTATTTTTTAGCCTTTCTGAGCTTGTTTCCTGGTTTTAAACCAGCTTGTGGTATTTATGTTCTCCACGGTTTCCTCTTCAGGAAAACCTATCCTACACCTACATCCACGTTCATTTCCCTTATTGTGGGCTTTCGTACATCATGTACCTTTCTTTTGAAACAATTGTTACAATTTCACTTTTTATTTAAGTATGTAATTATTTAACGTCCGCCTCCTATACTGGACTGTAAGCTCCATGGAGTTTGTACTCCCTGGCTAAACCCATCACTGTTCACCCTGGGTCTAGCATAGTGCCTGGCACACAGTAAGCAGTCAACAAATGAATGACAAAGGCGTAGATGCTTGTGGCCCGAGGGCTGTAGCTGGGGTGTGGAGGAAGCCGTCTAGATTCGCAGTTCCCGCCCTGGCACAGGGTAACAACCCCAGCGGAGGCTCCGCACTGCTCCAGGGTCAGCTGCAGAGCCGGGCCCAGCCAGCGATCCGGAGCCACTGCCTAGGGCAGCGCCTCACCACGTGACGCCACTCGGGGGTGGGACTTCCGGCCGCCGAAGTTTAACAATCCGGGCGGGAGCCGGAAGCACAGTGCTGGAGTGGGCTGTGAGGTGGCCCCCGGTGTACCGCGGCCGAGAGGTGAGGTTCCGGAGGGCCTGAGGTCAGAGGGTCATCGCCCACAGTGTTTTCGCGCATTCCGGAACTCCGCCTGCCTCCGGCCACCTCAGGGGGCGGGTCCGAGGTTCCGGGACTCTGCGCGCCCCTGCTGATCCCGTGCTCCGGACGGTTGCCGAGCAGGGGTGCAGTAGCGGGTCTGGCGCGGAAGTTGGAAGCAGCGGGCCAGGGGCGCGGACCTCTCTGCCAGCGACGACCTCCTGCCTGACCTGAGAGGTGGCCGGGTCAGCTGGGGTAGGTTGGTGGCGGCGCTGGGGGATGTGCTGCCTCTGAAAAGTTTGCAGCTTCTCCACAGTTTGCCTCCTTTTGTAAACCTCTCTAATGGGACTCGTTTAGTAGGCGCTTAAATGCATTTTACAAGATAACCCCAGCTGAGCAAGTCTCCTGTAAGTAAAATGCATTTTTGGTCATTGAAAGTTGAAAAACTTTTATTTGTTTAAACTAATTGTCGTTGAGTCGTTTCATGTAGCTGTTATCTGTAAATCCGGGGATGGCAGTCTATTACCGCCTTGTGTCCTGATACTCACTTTCCCTAAAACCCACTTTGAAAGGCTGATGTAGTCCATCTCCCTCAAATGTGCTCAGTTCTCAGAAGACAGGTAGGTGGGCAGATGGTCCCCGTCCCCTCTCCACTTTCAGAGATGGAAACATACATTAAATGACTTGGCCAAAGTCACTGTCACTTAACTCTTGGGCATTTATTTCGAACCTACTTTTTCTGAGCCCTAGCTTAAGTGATCTTTCCACTACAGTATACCACACCGCTCAACAGGAATGATGTATAGTAATAGTGAAGACACCTTTCAGTTGTGTTTACTGGATTTAGAGATTGCCTTTCCAGCACTTTATTCCTTCAGTAGGGAACCAGAAGGGCACATGTTACCACATGTTAAAGCACCAAATCCAGATACTATGTCTACATTGCAACAGATAACTGTAACGGTTTATAGTAGCAATGTATTTATGTGATGAATGAAGTATAATGAATCACGAGTGACTTTTCTAATTAAAATGTTTTAGCCTTTTTATAAATCCATTAAAAAAATTTTTTTTTTGTCTCTCGAGAATCAAAGGGTCCTGTAGTTATCCCTCTAGTCCTTTGAAATAGGGTATACTGGACATAATTGTGTTGTTTTGTTGATGACTTGGGAACCTGTCTGTGACATCACTAATGCTGTACTGTACTCTTGCACTGTTCAGGAAGGTATGGAGGATTTATTTCTAGGTCCCCTTCCCTTCCCTCCCATGTGTTTTGGAGTATTTTTTTTGACCTGTCATTCATTACTATTTACTGCCCTTTAAAGTGTCTTCCTAGAACACCTTCCTTGCTTTCTGCCTTCTAGATTACTTTAATTTGTAAAATCACTGTCAGACTTATGTTTGAACTGTATATACTGTGAATAAATAATATGAGTGAGGGCATTGTAGACCAAGAATTGGTATACAGACTTAGTGACATCTCCTTTGGCTGTATTTGCTAATTTTGGAATTACTTGGGAGAACTGGAGTAACTGAATTCTGATCTGCAGAAGTGCTACAGTTTATCATACATTTTAAAAAACATTAAGAGATTACCTATCCAATACTTATCTGTGAGTACCTACTGTGTGCCAGGAATGTTTCAAGACTGGTGGTAAACAAGACAAAATCTCAGGATCTTTGTTTTGTTCATGCTAGGGGTGAGTAAAATAATTGCAGATAGAAGTGCCATGAAAAAAAAAATGAAACAGGATAATGGGATAAGGGCAGCTGGTATGGGGCTGCTTTAGCCTTGGTGATCAGAGTAGGCTTTTCTGAGGAGGAGATATTTGAACTGAGACTGGAATAATGTGAAGGAGATGACCAAGGGAAATCTAGGAAAAGAACATTCCAGGCAGAGGGGGCCCGCAAATGGAAATCGTGGAAGCAAGAACGAAGGCCTGAGTCTAGTGGCCCCAAGGAAGAGAAGTCGGAGAGTTACACCTGGGCTGGTTCTGTAAGGCATGATAAGGAGGTCAGATTTCATTATAATATCTGTGGCGAACCATGGGAAAGTTTGACTAAGAATGATCTGGTTCACATTTTAGAAAGATCACTCCAACTACTTTGTGGTAAGCACACTCTGGAGCAAAAGTGGACAAGTAGCGCCACTTGTTTTAGCTTAGATGCTTCATTTTAACTTTCTTTTTTTTGGTCTGTCCTTAATTTTTTAAATATACTGTGTTAAACTATTTGCAGGTGCAGTCATGCAGGAAAACCTCAGATTTGCTTCATCAGGAGATGATATTAAAATATGGGATGCTTCATCTATGACATTGGTGGATAAATTCAACCCACACACATCACCACATGGAATCAGCTCAGTGTGTTGGAGCAGCAATAGTATCCTTTAAAAAACAAAACAAAACACTTTTTCGTTAGGTTAAACAACCTAACAAAAGTTCCAGTATCAATGGAACTTTTGCATGCAACCCATGAGAAATATATTTTGCATGGCTATGAAAGCTAGATAAAAAGAAACAAGAGTTTTATTAACAGTATGTCATGAATGCACATTAATATTCTCTGTCGATTTCTAAAAATTTTAATTGTAGCCCATTACATTGAAAAATACTGAAATTAATATGTAAATATAAATGACTAGATCCAGACCATAGAATTAGTTTTGTTATCAAAAGTTTATTATTGAATCAAATGGGAAAAGATAGGTAATGGTGGGATTTTGGAGTGAGTTTTTGCATCTACATTTGTATATTTGTGGATCTGGTTTGAAAATTAAAGACAGAAAGGCAGAAGCAAAGGTTGGGTGAGGAGATACAAATTAAAATTGCCCAACATTCCCATCTTATTGATGTACTCTCATATTTCTCTTCCTTTCTATAATGAAAATAGTCTTATTTCCCAAACAGGCAAATCATAGTGAATTTTCCTAAGCTTTTTAGGTTTCTGATTCATACCCTCCCTGTTTTCATTTTCTCCTTCCTATGTGTGGATAGAATAAATGAGGCAGTGAAACTTGTAAATCAGGATTTCACAGCCTCATACTGTTGACGTTTTGTCTTTGCCACATAATTCTTTGTTATGGGGGCTGTCCTGTGCATTAGAGGATGTTTAGGAGCCTTTCTGGCCTCTACCCACCAGATGCCAGTAGCCCCGAGTTGAGAACCATAGCTATAAAGAAAGTACTCATCACTTTTTATATAAATGTGTTCTATATACTTGGTATGCTAGAAATTATTCTTTTGTGGAACTTCTACAGTATTTCTTAAGTAACATTAGATTTTAATACTTCTGACATCAATGATGAAAGTAGCAAAGCATTAAAGTATGACTGATTCATGAACAAAAGTATTAGAAGTTTCCATGTCCAACCTAATTATTCTTGCAAATATGTAGCAAAAATGAATTTTCTTATTGAATTAAATTTACCTTTTTATCATTCCTTGATTTTGTTTTATAGTAGCAAAATAAATTACCTTGGTACTCTATTAATCAAACTCATTGTGAAATGACTACATTTTTTAAAAAATCACAATCCATGGCCTGTTTAGAAAATATTTGAATGTTTTGCAAATCATCCAAAAGGAATGCAGTTAGAACTGCTTGTTAAAGCATTGATTTAAACTTCTGATATTTTAATTCGTTAGGACTCTCAAAATCAGACTCTTATTTTTGGTTATGTTACTGTATTTTATCATTTTAGTTTTAAAATACCTACCTTACATTATTTTGTGTTTACTGATTGTTCTACTTATAATTTATGTCAAGGTAAATATAATTTTAAATTAATTTAAATTTTAAAATAATTTAAAATTAAATTTTAAATAATTTAAATTTAATATAAACCGTAACAAATTGTTGCTATTTAACCACATTTCTTTATATTTCTATATTATAATGTTTATTAATACATTTAAGATTGAAGCATTCTATCAGAAAAATTCTAGTTTTGAGAAAATATCAGGTTTTATTTTTTTAGTGGACAAATAAGAGACTAATGCGGATATTTGCTTCCTAGCTTAAATGGGTAGCAAGCACCCTGTAAATAAATAACTATCTTGAACAGTGTTTATAGATGAAAAAGCTGATTGATATTTGCTGATGTTGCTTTTATCATGCTCCCATTCTTGAAGGATAAAATTAGACCTTCTGGCCTATGCTTTGAAAGTGGAGTAGTATTTCACATGTGTCACATAGCTTTCAAGCGATAGCAAAGCCAGAAAGGATAGTTCTCGTCTTAGTAATTAGTAACCTGAGCCATTTTCGAAAGCTAATGTATAACTGTGTTCATTTGCTTTTCTTCTTAGGTTGATGTGCTTGCTTTTATCTTCACAATTCTTATATTAATAGTCTTATATTAATAGTGCTAGAGATGCTCATGGATTGTTTTATGCTCCATAACTCTTTATTTAGATAACTTTCTAGTGACAGCATCTTCCAGTGGTGACAAAATTGTTGTTTCAAGTTGCAAATGTAAACCTGTTCCACTTTTAGAGCTTGGTGAAGGGGTGAGTGATTTTTTAAAAAAACTTTAAAAAAAATCTTTGTTCTACTTGGGTCGTTAATGCTTATTTTTTATGGTGCTTGCAACTAAATGTAAAGGTATTTAAAAACATTCTTAACCTAAGGTCAAAATTATACAGTAACACTTACAGGTGAGACAGGTACTGAAACATCTTTAGGTAAAATAATACTGGATCCTGGGAGAGTAATCAAGGACTTAGATTTTGTCAACTAGGCACTTGCTTTTTCCATTTTCTGTCTATGAAAGGTTCCCTGGTATGGCTGCCTTTTTTAGGACCAAGGTTCACTTAGGTCAAGAGGTTGACTTGACTATAGAGCCCTGATGATGTAGCTGTGCCCTCACTGATGTTGGGCTCAGGAGCATCAGCTAAAGACATCTCTTTTGCTTTTGCTTTTGTTCACCTCATACTGAGGGACCTGCCTGAGCCTCTCCAAACTCTCCTGGAACAGGATGGCTTTGTCAAAATAAGCTTTGGTCCCAGAGCATTTTAATGTAGAGTTCCCTGTATATTGTTTTCTTATTCTTTTGTTTTGTAAATTAATCTCTTTGATTCAGGATAATGCTGACTTCCTCATTTCCAGTCACACTCCTTGAAAGCTATTTCTTTTTTAAATAAGATAAAGTCTAAGTAAAAAGGTAGTCAGTAGCTTGTTCTTTTTTTAAGTTTCAAAGTTTTCATAGCAGACAATTCAATCATTATGAATTGTCTTAATTTTATCCACTGGAGTAGGTCAGGTAGCCCAATTAGAACACAGTAGGACATAGAATCTAAAAGCTCATCTAACTTAAAAAGGACTTTTGATTTCTGTCAGTCCTTTCCTAAAGCTATCTGGTGGGATCGATCCAATCCCGTTAGAGAGAATGTCTGCTGAGAGTAGAAATGGAGTTTGAGACACGCTCCCTGTTCAGGCTCAGTTAAGTAAAACTGAGGCAGAGAGTGTCCCTGGTTGAAAGAAGTCAAAGTGTACTCTTCAGAAGCAGGCAAAAATATCTTAGTCGTCTTTGGAAATTTAAATTTTGTCAAAGGTGGTCAACAAACATTTGCTTATTTAACTATAAACATCAAAACAATTTTGATTCCACCTCCACCACAATATGTATTGTGCTACTTTTATGCATTATGCCTTAGAACCAGTTTGGGACCGGACCTTTTTTGTTGTTTCATTAAAGTCGCAAAAGAACAGATGATATTCACAAATGTGACACAATTTTAAGGATTTTGTGATTATTCCATATCAGTTGCTATAGTTAATTTCTTTTCCCGCAGGTAAGAAATCACATCAGAATGCAGGTGGATGGAAGTGAGGTTATTATAGTTAAAATTTGAATCTGCTTTAATTTACTTACAAAAATATTGTGCAAACATTGCTTTTGTAGCCTTGATTGGTAATTTCTTGTAAGATATTATTGTGTTGATAACCTTTGCTTTGTAGGATCTAAGTCTTTTTACTAATGTGTCATATGAGATATTAGACCTTTCCAACATGGGAAGATAAGATTCTGTTTTACTCTAACATTATTTTTAGAGTAGAACTTTAAGTTCATATTTATTTTCTTTGATGTTCTGTTTTACTTCTTTTAAAGTAGGCTGTTTGGTATTAAGTTTTATAATGTATATGATAGGCTACTATATAACCTAGAAATTTGACCAGCTCTTAATTTTGGATTTTGAAAACTGCACCCATTGCTTATGTCTTGGGGAACAGGATTTTTATAATAATCATATGGTTTTTATTAATTATTTAAGTTCACTTGCTACGTTAAAACTATATTAACATAAAAAAAGTCTTCTATCATTAGGATAAGCCAGCTATAAATACAGCTTTTGTTCTGAGCCCTTAAGATTAATTTGAGTTGTTTTTGACAGTTAGAATCCTAATATATTGATCTTTGATGGACACCATTCTTGTCTGTTTTCTTTAAAGGTTATTTTTATAGCTTTTAGCAAACTGTCCAGATTCTAAATTTTATTGGTCTGTTTAGACCAAAGTCAGTTCCCAGCATTGGATCCTTTAGGAGAACTATACCAACTATACTGAAACATTGATGCAGTGCGCTCCTGATATTTTTATATGTGTTAGTAATTTTGAACCCTTTGTCAAAATTTGAGAGCTGTAAGAAACCTTAGGGACAGGGGGTCATCTGTACCCTTTTAAGAACCTAGATGTTTTTGAGATGCATGGACTCTTCAATGTAGGAACAGTAGATCTAGACTTCATCTCTCATTTCTCAGATGAAGAAACAGGCTCAGAAAGATAAGGTGACTTACCTAAATGTACATAATTTGTCTTTGGAATTTATTTCTGTTTTTTTTTTTCCCCCCATGGCATTCAACTGGAGATGAACAATTAATATAAGTACATAGCATACCTGAAGATTAAATATGAAAAAAAAAAAAATACAACATTTGTGTTCTGTGTTGTAGCATAGTTGTGGATGGGTACTACCAGATAGATGACATTCATAGATAATCATTATGAAAAAAACTCAATTGTCTACGGCCATGCCACTCTGAACAAGCCCAATCCCGTCTGGTCTCGGAAGCTAAACAGGATCGGGCCTGGTTAGTACTTGGACGGGAGACCACCTAGGAAGACCAGGTGCTGTAGGCATAAAAAATAAGAAATAAGGGATTGTAAGCTGACAAGGTCCTTGTAATCTGTGAGGTCAACTAAGCATTGCCTCACCTAAAAAAAAAACCCACAAAAACCACAAAAAAACCCAAAAAACTCGATAAGCTCTATACTTTTAGCCATTTATTTCATAAATATTTATTGAACATAGATATATTCTTTGCTCTAATGAAACTGACATTCTGGTGGAAGTCAGACAAACTAGTAAACGGAATACCCAAATAGTGATAAGTTATGCAGACAACTAAAATGAGATACCTAGATAACAAGTTACATTAGATAGCCAAGAGACATCTCCTGAAGAGGTGGCATTTAAGTTGCTATCTGTTGACCAGAAGAAGCCATTCAGTCAAGGTTCAGGGAATTTAACTTTCCAGGCAAGGACAGCTGTGTAGAAGCCTTGAGACAAATAGAGAGTCATTATGTTTAAGGAATGTAAGAAGGTCAATGTGGCTGGAAAATTAGTGTGTGAGGAAGAAAATGGTGACAGATGAGGTGGGAAGGGGCGGATGAATGGGGCTTTGAAAGCTGGTTAATGAGTTTGGAATTTATTCTGAGGCTGATTAGAAGCCATTGATTTTTAAATGAGAAAGACAGGATCTGATTCACATTTTATAAAGGTCACCTTACTTGTGGAGCATGGAATGTTAGGGAGGTAGAAGTGGAAGGAGGACAACCAGTTAGGAGGCTGCTGTTGTGGTTTGGCAAGATTTGGATTAGGGTGCAAGAAGTAGTGACAGATAAAGGAGGGCCCGTATGAGATTTATTTTAGTATTGGAGTTTAGAGAATTCATGATAGATTCGGGGAAAGGAGAATGAGGAATCTAAGGTAATTCTGGATTTTTATCTTGAGAAACTGGATGGGCAGTGTCTTTACAAACATGAGGAAGAGTATAGAGTCAAGTTCTGATGACTTGATGTTTGAGACTTGGGCTTCTTAGGGGAAATTTGCTATGAGACTTTGGGAAACTATTTGTCCTATTTACAAGACTTTCTCCATCTGTAAAATGAAGGGTTTAGACATCTTTTAAAGTTCTCTCTATCTTTAAGGTTTTCTGAGCTGTGGGTTGATTCTAAGGTATTCTGTGGAAGTTGCAAGAGCAGGTTTATTAAGGGGAGATGTTAAGGGCAAGCCTTGATGGGAGGCCAGGATTTGCTGATGTTTCCTCAGCTTCCTCTGTCACCTCTGTTCTATGGAAGAGAACACAACTCTGGTTGATTTCCTTGAAGCCTTTTTGAACTCCTTACAAGCTGTTGGTTCCATGTGGAAGATGATGAGAGGCGAATCTTTAGTATAAGTATTTGAATGTTGTTAGCATTTAATTCAACAAATATTTATCAAGTACCTTAAGTGTTGGATGAGACTTGAAAGTCATGTCTGGTCTCTTAAATTAAGGTAACTCTTTTTTTCTTTAATAGCAAAAGCAGACATGTGTCAGTTTAAATTCCACATCTATGTATTTGGTAAGCGGAGGCCTAAATAACACTGTCAATATTTGGGATTTAAAATCAAAAAGAGTTCATCGATCTCTTAAGGTAAGCAGCTTTTTTCTTTTAATCCTTACAGAAATGGATATCTCACAGTGTGTTTAGTTCCCAAACTTTGCTTTTAATTTTGAACTTTTATGATAAAAATAAGATGCTTTAGTATTAAGTGAGATTTGTTAGGGGAAATAAAGATGCCATTTAGCCAGAAACATATTTTTTTTGTCTACTTTTTCCTCCATGTATGTCATTAATGCATATTATTGGTGTTTAAAACATTTTTCCCCCACTTAGTTCTACTTTTGTTTTAATGAACCACCTCACATTTTCTGAAGTATGGTTTATTGTCAGCAGAGATGTTTTTTCAAGGCACTGTGAAAAAATGAGAGTAGTTTTGGGAAGATAGTACTCTATCTGATAGTCAGAGTTGTGGATTTGGCTTCTTAGTTGTCTAGTATATTTGTGTATGTATTTTCATCTTGGTAATGAAATAGTTTTTAAAATAATTTACTGTTTATAATTAGTGTTTCTTTAAATAGTTAGTTTTTGTAGTTTCAGAAAATAAAAATGTCACACAGAACCTTCTGGGTTATGAAGGTTTTTTTTTTTTTTTAATTGTGCTTTTCACTATCGTGTTCTTTTGATATTTGGAAGTCCACATTTATTTTTAATTTTTACATGACTTAAAGAAGTTTTAATATGGAAAATTTTAAACATTTATTTGTACACATACATATATACACACATGTATTCATCATATCTTACTTCAGTGATGATCAGCTCATAGATAATATGTTTTATCTATGCTCTCATCTACTTCAAATCCTCATACCCTCAGATTATTTTGAAGCAAATACCGGATATCATTATCATCTTGTAATATACCTTAATGTCATTGAGTTAATTCTAATTAGGGAAATGGTATATAGAAGAATGGTTTTCTCTTAGCTAAATTGAAATATAATCCTGTAATTACTGTTTAAAATATTACCTTTGGAAGTTCATTATTTTATGTATTAGCTAAACTTTGAAGAGGCTTACGAAAAATTGAAAAATTGCCAATAATGAAAATCATTCATTTTTATTGAATTCTTTGATATGCCAGTCACTTGTGCTTGACATATGTTTATCTGTTTATCTCAACAACTCTGTGAAGCACGTACTACTATTCTTATGTACAAGTGGAGAAACTCAGGCTCATAAATGTTAAAGAACTTTTTCAGCAGTCAAACAACTAGTAATGACAAAGATGAGATGCAAACTCAGATGTTATTCATTGTTTAATCTTTTAAATTATTCAGCAATTGAATAAAAGTTATTTAGAGGGATATACTTATTATGAACAGGGAACATTTTACAAAATTGAGAAGAGTTTAGAAGTCTATGACCCGTTTTGTCACATATTGTCACACAATTTAGGAGCATCACTTACCCCCTCCCCCCATCCCTCTTTACTGCATGGCAAAAATTCTACTAATTTCTCTATCCTCAGCTTTCAAATTATTCTCAGTAGTTTTTTCTCTTATTGTTTGAAACTCTTTGAATACTTTATTCCTTCATTCATTAAATTAACAAGTACTTGACTGACTAATTGTAATAGTGGGAAATCTAATCTTTCACATTCGGATCCCTCCTCTGCAGTGTTTTTCTGGTAACAGCACAATTTTTGGCACTGAGTGACATATTTTCCACAGTTGAAAAAACATACCTGCTTCTTTACAGAGTCATAGAAATTGTAGTGCACCTCATATTCTTAATTTCCCAAATGGAAACAATGCGCTAAATGTCTACTCTTTCTTTTTTTCTTCTCATCAAACATTTTTTACTCAGGGTAGCAGTTGTTTCTTTGAATCAGCAAAGGAATAAAATGTAAAGGCACCTCCAAACATGCTTGAAGGACCATTTGGAAAAGCTGTAATATAAGTGGAATAGTATAGTTACTATTCTTGATATTTAATTAATTATTAGATGCAAAAGTTAATTTATATTAAGATGCGATACTAGACTGTTAAAAACTATACCCCTGATCCTGATCACTTGTCTATGTTCCTACTAGATAGCTCTAAATTGATGTTGGAAAGCATAGTCCTTGTGAACTCAGTTTGTTTGAAAACAGTTTTATTTCCTCAAAGTGGATTCCCCTTCGGATGTTGGAGACAGCCTAGGAGAAGGAAGCAAACATGCTTTGGAGTTTGTTATGGAATTGAATCCTGGTACCACTACTTAGCAGTTATGTGGGCTTGCACGGGTTTCTTAACCTTTCTGTGTCTCATTTAGTTAACTCATCTATAATATGGAAAAATGACCTTGCCTTCAGGATTGTTCTAAGGATTAATAATTATAATAATAATAATATATAAAGCTCCCAGCATTCATAGGTATTCAGTAAATAGAAGCAGCTGCTATCATCTCTCAGGCATACCTTGCTCATTCTGGCTTCAGGGCTTTTGTTTTTTGCTCTACTTTGTGGTGTCTGATTTCTTTCCCCTTTCCCTAACTTATCTCATATCCTTTCTTTAAGGTTAAACTCAAGCTTTATGTCTTCCATAAAGCTTCCTCTGTCAGCTCACTTCACAAGGATGCCTCTTTCTCTTTCCTTTTGACACTTTGCCTCTACCACTCATTTAGCATTCATTCTGCTGTTTTCGTGTTAACTTAAATGTCCCATCTTCTCAATTGAACAGTAATACTCTCAAGGGCAAGGGACTCTCATAATAATCAACTTGCAATAAATGTTACATGTCAGTGGAAGTGAATTCTTTAAGGTAGACATAATGCCATAAAGAAATTACCTTTCCTTTCTGTCTCTTGTTTCTGAGTGCCTGATCATTATTATAGTTGTGAAAAATAGATCTCAGTTCCCTGAGAAGATTTGGTGTTGATCAGATTGTTTCTTACTTATGTGAGTTTTTAAATGTTATTTGAGGAAAACGTTAAAGCAAATATTAGGTTGACAAATAGATAATATTTATAAAACTTTAAATTTAGAAAAATGTGAAAATTTTTCATTTTTTTTTCCTTTCAGGATCATAAAGATGAAGTAACTTGTGTAACATATAATTGGAACGATTGCTACATTGCTTCTGGATCTCTCAGTGGTGAAATTATTTTGCACAGTGTAACCACTAATTTATCAAGTACTCCTTTTGGTCATGGTAGTAACCAGGTACAGTATGGGTTTTTTCAAAATAAAGTTGTTAAGATAGATTTTTTTTAATATAAGACAAGGAATTTAAGCTTTTAAAATTAAGTATTTTAAATTTGCATTTAGTTTGCTTGAAAACACAGCTAGCTACTTTTTAATGGTAGTGTTTTAAAATGTTCAAATAACAAGCTAATTTATACTAGATTATAGTGCTTACTTGAATTCAGTTAGGCCATTGAGTAGTCACATGCTCCTAGAATATAACTATATATAACAAAAACAAATAGCGTTAATAGGTTAAGCCCAAAACATGGATATTAATCTTTTTGTGATATTGCAGTTATAGGAATATTGCATAGCTCAGACCGTGTCAGATATGTTCATGAATAGGCCGGTGGACATAGAGTGGTTGAGTGTGTTTAGGTGCAGAGTGAATTGAGTTTTGTTTTTTGTTTAAGTATATGATAGTTAATGTATCACACTTATTCATGTATTTCAGGTTAATACAGGAATATTTAGGGAAACTTTTTATAAAGGAAACCAGTCACATTTTTTCTTTATAAAAATTAGTTTATAAAATTCTTAAAAAAATAAATTTAGTTTCTCAAGAAATGTAATTCTTGTCTAACTTTCTATGAAATTCTCCACAGAAATTTCCAATGAGGTATCTTACTTTAATCCTTACTTTTTATTGTAATCATTTTGGCCATAATTACTATTAGATAAAAGATGGGGGAGCTCCTCGCTTTTGAAAAGCACTTTTTAAAATTATTATTTGAATAGTATATATATAATGTTTCAGGAAAATTTAATGGATATTAAAAATGCATAGAAGAGTCTTTTCAAGTTTCATATATATTGGGAATAAAAACGATATACATAATATAAATGATATACATATAAATAGGTGATTGATGTAAAACAATGTTATGGTGATTCAGAACAGTGAGAGAAAACTGGAAACAAAATAAGGAAAATTGAAAGAAGGATTTCAACTTGGTCTAAGGCTTGACTTTTTGTTCTTACTGCAATATAAACTGGCCTGTTTGCCAGTTACTTGATTCTAACTTGTATTAGGGTTAACTCTACATTTCCACACTATAGTTGGAACCATATCTTCTTTTCTTTGTCTTTAACCATTGCCCAAATTTGTGCCTTACATGAAAAAAGGTCCTCCATTAATGTGAATGGATGATTATATTTAATTTTAATAGGCTACTATAGAACTTTGGGAGAAGGATGTTTTATATGGAAGAAATCTCAAGAACAAAAATAAGGAACAGAAGGTGCATGGGTTTTATTAGGGCCAGTGTGAGAAAAGATTGGAAAGATATGCATGAACATAATGTCGATGTGGGACTTTGAATGCCAGACCAAAGATTTGGCTTTTGTTTTGGTAGGCATTTAGGGAACTAATCAAAGTTTTTGTTTAGTTGAATGTCAGAATGATAGAATCCTTGAACTGGAAAAAAGCCTTTAGAGATAATCTCGCTTTCTGCATTGTGGATGAGGATAACTGATTTGCCACCGAGAATGTATTAATATTGTCATACATGTAGGAAGCAATATTTTGTTTTTGTGATTCTTTTTGGTTATTTGTATTTTGATAATGGAGACATAAAGCCTAAGCCCTTAGATGTTGGAATCATTGTGAAAACTCTTACCTAGTATTCAGATTTCTTGCTATGTAAGGAAATAGACTAATTTCTAATTTTATTTCTTTTTTCCTTTTTTTTTTTTTGTATATTAGAGGCATGACAAATTTAGATTTGTAAATTCCTGGCTGACTTTTCAGTAACACAAAAAGTAGGACAGATAACTACCATGTGTATTCTTATGTTTCAGTTTTTATTGTATCTTGCTAAAGAGTTTTCTTATTAAAACCAGGTATGAAGGAATAATCCTGAAAACATTTGGTTTAGTTATTGCTCTTGGCCTTATGTGTAAAATGTTTAAATTTTTAAAATTGACATATAGCTTACACATAATAAAGTACATATATCTTAAGTGTAGAGCCAGATAAATTTTTATATATACAAATATTTGTGTAACTACTACCAAAATCAAGATAGAGAACATTTCCAGCACGCTGGAAGACTCCTTCTTAACCCTTTCCAGTCACTACCTCATATTTCCTAAGAGAGTTTACGTGTTTGGTTCCTTTTAGTCTTTATTGTTTGCTTTGTTGCATGGAATAGTAGTAGTTCATACTGCTTTACTACTGCCTAGTTAGTGTTCCAGTATATGGATGTGACACTGTCCATCTTATCGATCATGGACATGAGTTGTTTCTAGTTTTTAGCTGTTATGATAAAGCTACTGAAGCTGCTGTGAATACTTTTGTGCAAGTATTTTTGTGGATGGATGTTTTTGTCTTCAGTCAGGGAATCACTAGGTCTTAGGGTAACAGATTTTACTTTTTAAAAAATTGTGCAAAAGTTTTCTAAAGAGCTTGTGCCATTTTATACTTTTCTAAAGTGCTTGTGCCATTTTATACTCCAGTTGTTCCACTAATACAAAGTATTGTCTATCTTATTAATTTCAGCCACTTTGATGGTTATATAGTGGTGCTTATTATGGTTTAATTTGCATTTCTCTGTGTTGAATGACTTGAGTGCATTTTCATACACCTTTTGTGAAGTGACCAAGTTTCTTCCTCTTTTTTTTGTATTGGGTTATTTGTATTATTCTGGTTGATTTGTATAAAGTTAATATATAGTCGAGATGGAGTCATTTTTTGGATATGCATATTGCATATACTTTTTAACCTACAGCTCTCCTTTTTACTCTCTTAAAGCCTTTTTTTTAAATGAACAGAAGTCCTTAAATTTAATGAAATCTAGTCTAGCATATCATTTTTTTTAAAGGATGCTGGTTTTTTTTGTGTGTGTGTGTCCTCTTGAAGAATCTCTCATGCCCCAAGATCTTAAAAATAATATTCTTCGTTTTCTTTTAGATAAAGCTTTGTTTTACTTGTCTTATTTATATCTATTATGATCCATTTCAAATTTATTTTTTGTGTATGGTATGAGATAGGATTCAACTTTCATACTGGTGTATAATTAGGCCAGCATTATATGTTGCAAATACCATGCTATTGCCAATGGGGTGAGCGTAGGTGGTGAGAGGGTTTGGCGAGCATTCCAGATAGAGGTTATCACTTTCCTAGAATCCTTACTACCATTTATTGTGTTTCAAGCACTGTGATCATTGCTTTGTATTACATTTTGTTGTTTAATCTTTGCTACTTGCTTGTGAGGTGCATGTTATTCTCATTTTACAAGTGAGAAAACAGATTCCAGGGCTTTGAGGTCCTAAGACTCTTACCTGTTTTGAATAGCTGTAGCATTGTTTCTTTTGGGATCTTTCTAGCTCAGGAGCAGCTGAATGTATAAGGATTTGAGGGTCCAAAGCTTCTGGAAATTTTACAGTATTCTCTTGTCACTTTGTGTAGGAGTCCAAAATTCTTATCTCATCTTCATGTTAAAAATTTTTCTTTTAAGATTCTAGATGATAGATAGGTTGCTGTGTGGTTGATTTTCAAAGGATTTTCATTGATTAATAAAAAATTAATAGCATAGTAAAACTGAAATTATCTCTACTTTAGGAAAACAGTAATGGTCAAAGCTTATCTCTACGCAAGGTCAGATTAACCGGAACCTGAGATTTTCATGTGCTGCTGCCACCTGCTAGGGCAGTTGGGATTTCTATAGGATCTTTTGGTATAGTTTTACATTGCAATTCAGTCCTGCATTTATTTGTAAAGCTAGCTGTGTGAACCTGGCCTATTTACTTAACTCTCAAGCTTTCTTTTCCTTATCTGTCAAGTGAGAATGAGAATATACTTTCAACTAGTTTTTTTGGGTTTGTTGTTGTTGTTGTTTTTTAAGGATCAGACGAGATGCTGAATACATTGTTCAGCATAGTTCCTAATATTTGGTAAGAGATCGATGAACTTTATTGTGAACTTTGAATGAATAAATACATTAATTCATTAAAAAAGCTGTTGTGATTTACTTTCCCAAACTGGTTTGAACATCTTTAGGTTTAATGCATACCCTCTGAACCCCTGGAGCGGGGTATCATATTTCTTGTTTTGGACCAACTTAGAATAAGGAGAGCATTAAAGAAGGTGAAGGAATTGAACTGGAGTGTTAATTTTTTTCCCTTTCCCTGGAACAAATGTTTATATATTTTTTGTATTCCATATTATTTTATTTTCCTCTGTACTATTAAAACAGTGTACAGGCTAAGAAATAGCAGTTGGCCCCTGTGCACGTAAGTATGCAGTCTCAATTTTCTTAGTGAAGAAAGTCATCGTTTTCATGATTCTTTATGCTTCAGTTTCCCCTTTTCTGGCAGTGTGATTGAAGTCTTTGGAGTGTTTTTTTTTTAATTAGTTTTTTTGCTGTGGCTTATTTTATGTATTGTTGACCAAACCATACGATTGCTAATTGATCATTCATTAAAATTTTTTAAAAGATTTCTCAAAATTCATTTAATATTTCAAATGTATTAAATATTCATTCCTTAAATTTAAACAATATTCGAAAAAATTTCAAGTTGTCAAAAAATTGACACAATTGAATTCAAATATACTGTTACCCAACCCAATTTCTGTGTTGATCAGTTTTACTATAGATAGCTTCTGAGTGATTGAGAAAAGTAGTAGATAGGGCATATCTAATGATTAAATTAAAGATTTTCTGTTTTTGTTTCTATGAACAATCAAGAATTTGAAATCTTTAAAACTATCAAATTGATTTCATAGTAAAAATGATAAAACCAGGGAGTCCCACTGAATATGCATTATACTGAATTTCATATCAGAAATGAGATTGCCTGAATATATTTAGAATCTTACTTTGATGTGTATGAGCTGAATTGAAGCTATTAGTTTTATGTGGATCACAGTGGTTTTCTGCAGGGGAAAAAGAGCCTTCCTGCTTCTGCAGAACTGCCAGGGCTGACAGACTTCTTAGATTATAATTGCATGTCACTATTTGGCAAGTTCAGCAGCTTAGGCTCACAAATAAGTTAACCTGTGTTGGGCTTCTCAAACTGCAGTCTTTTTCAAAGCAATTGAAAACATGGGTCTATTTTACTGATTCCTTAAATTTAAAATGATCTTTCTGTGAGATTTTAAATATAATGTATTTCAGTATATGTTAAATAAGCTATTGTCTTCAGTGAAATTTTTGATATTTTAGGTATAGATTTTGTAAGTATTAATAAGCCTGTTTGAGCACAGAGATCTAGTAAATGCTAATAACTATTAATTACAATAAAAAAATTATTTTGTCAAGAATGAGTTTAATTCTGATTTGGTTAACTCGGTGACTGGTTATGTTTGTACCTGAATTTTGGCACTCAAAAAGTTTATCGTACTACAAAGCTTTCTTTCTAGAGTAGTGGTCTCCTTTATGATATAGAGGAGCATTAATATAACATGTGTACGTAATAGTATGGCATTGATTCTCGATATATTTCCTTAGTACTTGTGTATACTTTTCTAGCTTATATATTATGTTCTTAAGCAGTTTTATAGTTGACATGTTGGCATAAAATAAACTTCTATATCTTTACATATTACTTCTTAAAGACTATATTTTTCCTCTATTTTTCTTTCATTTTTTCTTTAATGGGATGTAATTTGAAGAAAGTTTTCTTGCAGTATTTCTATGTTTAGCTGTCTTCCTTCCCTGTGGTTGTAGTCATGTTGTTGGTCCAGTCTTGTTTTGTGTTCTATCCCAGATATTCTCATACCACTTAGTTTTCCTAATGGCTGCATAATATTCCATTGTTCAAATGCCACCGTTTATCTAAACATTTCTGAATTTAAGTATTTTCTAAATTTTTATAATTGCAGTGAGCACCACATGTTAGTGTTGTTTCCATAAGTATATATCTTCTGATTTTGATGTTTTCTTTGAGATTACAAATTCTCTTTCAAAGTAACTAACTCAGTCACAGGCTCACATTTTCTTTCCTTGAGGAGCTTAAGTGCGTTACTGTATCTTTTTGGTCTCAAGTGTCTGATGATAATTTCAGTGTTTTTTTCCTTACAAGTCACTTGTTCTTTTTCCTTAGATGACCAAAGGATATTTTTTTTTCTTTAAAGTCCAGTAATTTTACTGGACTATGTCTCAGTGTTGGTCTTTCTGTATTTACTATTCATAGGTACATGGTATGCTCATTTAATATATAGTTCAAAAATTTTCTTGTTTCAGGAGTTTTCTTGAATTATAGTTTTTAGTATTTCTTCTTTGTCTTTGTTTTTTCTTTGTTGGGTCTTCTTTAGTAATTCCTTTCTCTCATAATTTTTAACTGTTTCCTTATTTTTGGTTTTTAACAATTCTTTTTACCTATCTTTAAGATAATTATCTGTTGTTTTTTTATTCATCCTTGTATTTCTTTTAAATTAGCCTTCATTTTTGAAGAGATTTTTAAAATTTCTAATTTTCCAAGTTCTGACATCTTATTTCTGAGCTTTCTAATTCTAATTTATATTGTTTTTTTTTTAATGTCTTGCATCATTTTATTGTCTTTTTGGTCATCTGTTGAGAATGTTTCTCTTCTTGTTCTCGTAATAACTTTGTATGGGATTTATCTGTGAAGTTAGTTTCCCTGAACATCTAGATAGAGATGAGGCCAGAGTATCTTTTCTAATTTCTCAGACCTTCCTCTTGTTTTCAGGTAGCTTGTTTGTTTGTTTGTTTAATAGCAACTTGTTTTCTGAGGTTGCCTGGCTCTGTTCTACTCCACTACATCTATGTGAACTTTGGCTTTCCTTCAGCTGTTGACTCCATCCTTTTCAGGTTTGCTTCCACTCCCAATAGTGTCTCCTTAGTGTGGTGCCCTGACCTGGGAGGGAGGCATCTTGGCTGGTCACTTTTGGGAGTTCATTGGAGCTAAACGGCTTTAGCTCTTCTGACTTTTCTGCAGACCTCTAATACAGACCCACTAATGCAGTGGGTATTCCTGGTTTCAGCTAATGTTGTCCAAACTGGTCACTGTTTTGCTTGACTACCTATATAGGGCTATGTAGGGCTTTTCCTGTTCTCAAATTTGTCTCAGACTCCTTGTTATTTTCCTCTGCTTCTTCCTGCACAGACACTCATACTGTGAAGGACTTGTGATTGTTAATTGATTGGCCTAATATTTTGGGGCTCATGGGGATACCTGATTATCTAGTATTGTTGTAAATGTCGTTTATGGGATTTTAGTTTTGTTGTTTGGTTTGCTTTCTGTAAAACACACACAGACACACACTTATACTCAGTGTGCTGGCAATCCCAAGACCAGGTTTGATGATTCACGAGGAGGACTAATAGGACTCAGCATATATTCGTATACATGGCTCTGATTTATTACAGCGAAAGGGTACAGAGCAAAATCAAAGGGAAAAAGCACATGGGGTGAAATCCTGAGGAAACTCGGTGAGAGCTTCCAAGATTCCTCTCTCAGGGGAGAGAATGTACTTAATTTCCCCAGCATCAAATTGTGACAACACGTATGAAGAGCTGTCTACCAGGGCTGCTCATTAGATAGTCATTGCCCCGAGTTTTTATTGGAGGCTTATTACCTAGGCACCGTCTGCCTAGCATGTACTCAAATGCTAGGAAAGCAGGTGTTGAGCTATGGTTCAGCCAATAAACCATAACGTTTGCACAAAAAGTTTAGGCACAGTGAGCCAGTCATATCAGTCAGTGAGCCAGTCTTTATCATTTGGGGTATTGGAAACCGTCTCAAAATTCAGGTTCCCAGATGTCAGACAAGGGCCAACCTTGAAAGCAGGACTTTCTAAGGATACACAGTCTCAGGTCTGCTTAAGTCTTTTTTGCACACATAAACACACACATATACATACACATAAAAGGGGGAATTCAAGGAGATTCAAAAACTCTGTGATCACCATAACCACTATTTTCTCAGAGTCCTCCAATTAAAAGGATTTTAAGTAACACAGAAATACGTTTAGATTTCCAGTTTTGAGAAGGTTAGTGTTGCAAGGATGGATAATAAGCTGTTGAGAATGGAAGTAGACATTAGCTTCGATGATAGTTGATTTGTGTTTGAAATAGGACACTGGGAATCAAGAAGAAAGAGGGAATGGACTTGAAGGGACACTGTATATTCGTGTTTTTGTATATGTATGCATGTAGATGCACACATATATGGTGTCTAGTATATATATTTGAGACTAAAGCTATAAGAATATATGAATGTACATTCTTGTCTCTGCAACAGGAAGGTTTTTTTTTAAGCATGGGAACAAAATCATAAGTCATTGGGGACAAATTTGATTAAGTATGTAAAAATTTAAAATCCGACAAAAAGACTTGAAAAAATCAACAAAATTGAAAGGAAAATGGGGAAAATATTTATACCTATGACAGCATTAATGTCCTTATTAATTCAGTTCCAAATTAGTACATAAAAAATCTTAATAGTCCAATAGAAAATAAACAAAATAGATTAATGGGTAATTCACATTAATGGGTAATTCACAAAAGAAGGAAGACAAATGATCACTTAGCATTTTTCAACCAAGAACTTGTAAAGCGTGTACAACAGTGAAATAACAAATTTTCATAAATTAGCAGTTTTTAAAAATGATGGTAGTTATGGTACTTGGAAATTGGAAATAACCTAAATGTCCAACATTAGATTATTTAGATAAATTGATTTTCATACATTTGTATATTATCCAGTTTATCCAGCTATTAAAGTCATGAAGTAGAAAATATTAACGACATGGCTAACTTTATAATAATAAAGTATAATCTCAGATTTTCTGTTAATACTTTACTAAATACACACAAACATACATACACACAGAAAAATTCTTAAAAGAATATCTCCCAAAATGTTAATTGGTTTTTCTCTAGGTAGTGGGATTATGGATAGTTTTTTTGTTTTTTTTTTTACCCCACTCTTCCAAATGTTTATAGCAGGGTGAACAAACTTATGACCCATGTGCTGGCTGTTATTTCTGTAAGGAAAGGTTTATTGAAACACAGCTATGCTCATTTATTTATGTATTGTTCATAACTTTTTACAGTACAGCACTGTAAAATATTTACTCTTTTCCTTTAAGAAAATGTTTGCCATCCCTGATCTAGAGTGAGTGATGTATTTTTTATATTTAGAAACAACCTCCCTCCTCCGCAAGCACACACAGTCTTATATAATAATAATGTATTTTAAGAAAAAATAGAATTGCTGTGTATAATGCTGGGGTTTTTTCATAGCTTCTTGGCAATATATTTTTTTCTTATGAATAGCTTGAATCTGGAACAAGATAGGGAATTAAGTGCTGCTGATACTAAAATAAATTAATACTTATTTTAAAAGAATTTAGTAGATTAATACTTTGTTTATCCAGGAACATTGGATATTCTCTTAATGTTATTTTAAAGAGATGATAATTCAATAGATGTAGAAAGTTCAGAAATGAATGTTATCAAAGAGATAAAGGGGAGGCATTTAAAGGAATCAGTGTGGTACCTAAGGGTCTTTTCAAAAAATATGTGTAAAAGATGATTCAGTAGGTACATAAACAATATTGAATATGGGAACTGTGTGTGTATGTACCACATCTTTATCCAGTCATCTATCAAAGGACACTTAGGTTGTTTTCTTATCTTGGCCACTGTGAATAATGCTTCAGTGAGCATAGGGGTACACATATCTTTACAAATAAATGTCTTCAAATTTTTTGGGTAGATACCCAGAAGAGGGATTGCTGAGTCATGTGATAATTCTATTCTTAATTTTTTGAGGAATGTCTGTACTGTTTTCCATAGTGGCTGTACCAATGTACATTCCCACCAGCAGTGTATGAGGGTTCCTTTTTCCCCACAACCTCTCCAACACTTGTTATTACATGTCTTGTTGATCATAGCCATTCTAATAGGTGTGAGGTGGTATCTCAATATGGTTTTGATTTACATTTCCCATCTTTTCATATTCTGTTGGCCATTTGTATATCTTCTTGGGACAAGTGTCTGTTTAGGTCCTCTGCCCATTTTTTAATTGGATTGTTTGGGGTTTTATTTTTGCTGTTGTATGAGTTCTTTATATATTTTGGATATTAGCCCCTCATCGGAGGTGTTGTTGCAATTATCTTCTCTCATTCAGTTGGTTGCCTTTTTGTTTTTTTTGTTGGTCTTTTGCTGTGCAGAAGCTTTGAAGTTTGATGTAGTCTCATTTATTTTTGCTTTTACTTCCCTTGCCTTTGAGGTCAATTTCATAAAATCCTCTCTAAGGCCAAGGTTTATAAGTTTAGTGCCTACGTTTTCTTCTATGTATTTTATTGTTTCAGGTCTTACATTTAGGTCTTTGATCTATTTTGAGTTAATTTTTATGTATGCTGACAAATAGTCTAGTTTCAGTTCTTTTGCATGTGGCTCTCCAGTTTTCCCAGCACCATTTATTGAAGAGGCTTTCTTTTCTCCATTGTATATTTTTGGTGCCTTTGTCAAAAGTTATTTACCCATATATATGTGAGTTTATTTTTTTCATTCCATTGATCTGTGTGTCTGTTTTTCTTCCCTGTGCCATGCTGTTTTGATTATTGTTGCGTCACAGTATCATTTGAAGTCAGGAAGTGTGATATCTCTGGCTTCCTCCCTCCCCCCATAGGATTGCTTTGGCTATTCAGAGTCTTTTGTGGTTTTAAACAAATCTGATGATTTTTTTGTTGTCGTTGTTCTCCTTCTTTAAAAAATGCTATTGGGATTTTGATGGGGATTACATTAAATCTGTATGATACTTTGGGTAATATGGCCATTTTAACTATGTCAGTTCTTTCAGTCCATAAACACAGACTATCCTTCCATTTCTTTGTGTCTTCTTCAATTTCTTTTAGTAATGTCTTGTAGTTTTCAGTGTATAAGTCCTTCACATCCTTTAAGTTTATTCCTAGATAGTCTTTCTGACACAATTGCAAAAAGAATTGTTTTTTTCATTTCTTTTTCTGAAATTTCATTGTTAGTATATAGGAACACAGTGAATTTTTTGTACATTGATTTTGTATCCTGTAACTTTACTGTATTTTTTTTGTTTGTTTCTAAGAGTTTTTGGTGGATGGAGTCTTTAGGGTTTTCTATATAAAGAATCATGTCATCTGCAAAAAGTGACAATTTGATGTCTTCATTCTCAATTTGGATGCCTTTTATTTCTTTCTCTTACCTGATTGCTATGGCTAGGATTTCCAGTACTATTTTGAGTAACAGTGGTGGGAGTGGGCATCCTTGTCTTGTTCCTGATCTTAGAGGAAATGCTTTCAGTTTTTCACCACTGAGTAGGAGATTAGCTGAGGGTTTGTCATACATGGCTTTTATTATGTTGAGGTACTTTCCTTCTAGAACCATTTTATTCATTGTTTTAGTCATAAATGGATGTATCTTGTGAAATAGTTTTTCTTCATTTGATGATATGATCATATTTTTTCCCTTTTATTTTGTTAATGTGTATCACACTGATTGATATCTGTATATTGAATCATCCTTACACCCTTAGAATGAACCCCTGTTGATCGTAATGTATTACCTTTTTAATGTATTGTTGTATTCGATTTGCTAATATTTTGTTTAGGATTTTTGCATCTGTATTCATCACAGATGTTGGTCTGTAGCTTTCTTTTCTTTCTTTCTTTTTTTTTTTCTTATCCTCGCCAGGTTGTGGTATCAGGGTAATGTTGGCCTTATACAGTGAGTTAGAAAGTATTGCCTCTTCTTCAATTTTTTAGAAAAGTTTGAGAAGGATAGGTATTAAATATTTGAATGTTTAGTAGAATTCACTAGTAATGTTTTCTCTAAATATTTTTTTTTTTGTCGAAGGCTAATACATACTATTTTGAACGTCTTTGAAGTAAGTAGAATATGAGTTTTTAATATCTAAAAGCCAGTGGTTTAAAATCTTTTTGGAATATAAAAGATTAAATTAGATAGAACAAACAAACTAAATCTGCTCAGATTTGACATTTATTCCATGCCAGTTTTATCTAGGACCAAATATAAAGCTGAAACTTGCCTACTAGAACCTAATTCATTGCTTGACTCAGGACTATAACTTAACTGTTTGAAGGTATCTTACAGCCAGTTCCCCACTCAAGTGGATTCTGCTTAATTTGTATATTTAGATTGCTGTTCCTTCACAGGGAAAAATTAAATGTGAAGTTCTTAATTTTTAGCACAGTAAATGGCAATATGAATACAAGTTTGAAAGCAGTATTTTAGTAAAAGTAGATTTCAAGCAGTTTTAATCCAGACTTGTTTACTTAAACTGGATTTTTGTTTATTATGGTTTATCTAGCAGAAACTAGAAAGAGAGAATGTCTCCACTGCCCCCAGGGACAAATGTTTAGAGAAAAGCTAGCATTGCCCTCAGGCCGATGCTTTTGAAAGAATGAGTATATCCATCCCCAGTCTACACAGTTTCTCCTCGTGATTTAGTTAATTTTTATTATGCTTTAGGTGTTGAATTGCCAGTGCCTTGGATACTCAGATTCATCAAAACATCCAAATATCTAAAACATATATAGAATACAAATATTGCTTATCCTCTGCTAGTGTTCCCTTATACTTATTTGTGATTTCGCTATAACTGGGTCTTGTATTTATGGTGGATGTTTTAACCCTGTGAATTAATGCAATTAATTTCAATGTATTATATTTTTCCTCTGGAAAAAGGAGATTGAGGTAGCTATACTCCAAGATAATAAAATCATGACAAATATTCAATTACTAGAATATTGGTATGTCTTGGAGTCATCTTATATAGCCCATTAAATGATTTTATGGTTGTTATGATTGACACCTGTTAACTTATAAACCAGAGAAGTCCCAAGTCCTGCGAGTATTGTGCTTGGTGGTTGGCCATTATTTATACAGTTTATGTAAAATGTTCTTATGAATGCTTGCAATTACATAAAATTTATTCTTATTTTTACAGCCCGTTCGGCATTTGAAGTACTCCTTATTTAAGAAATCACTACTGGGCAGTGTCTCGGATAATGGAATAGTAACTCTATGGGATGTGAATAGTCAGAGTCCCTACCATAACTTTGACAATACACATAAAGCTCCAGCTTCAGGCATCTGTTTTTCTCCTGTCAATGAATTGCTATTTGTAACCATAGGCTTGGATAAAAGAATCATTCTTTATGACACTTCAAGTAAGAAGTAAGTGTGCCATGCTCATTTCTTAATTTAGTAATAAATATCTCAATAGCAGACATATTTGTGATTAGTATGGACCTCTGGTTAATGTTCAGGAGCTCTAAAGTTTGTGTACCTGATACCTGATAAGATAGATGTTTTTCTTTTTCTTCCCATACAGAAAAAAGTAGATGAGGTGTGGGCATTCTTGAGAGTGCTTCTGGATTGTGCATGTTGAGAGATAGCATGTTAATGATTTCACATATTTATTTTAGCATGCAACTAAATATGTAAAGCTTTAAAGCAATATGATTAATTTGCTTTAAAATTAATTCTTTATCTAAAGCAGGGTTTCTAAACTATAAACATTTGGGGCGGGATAATTTCTGATTTGGAGCGGGGGCTGTCTTAGGCATTGTAGGATATTTAGCAGCATTCCTGGCCTCTCTACCCACTAGATGCCAGGAGCACTTCCTCAGTTGTGACATCTTAACTGCCTCCAGTTGAGAACCAGGAGCACTTCCCCAGTTGTGACATCTTAACTGCCTCCAGTTGAGAACCACTAGTCTAGAGCTAAAGGATAATCTAAGTAATTGGATCCATTGTGCCTTCATATCCTTCTCAGAGTTGCAGAGGTGCTCGGTTAGCTTTTAAAAAAGCTGCAAGAACAGCACACATATATTCAAGATACTTAACAGTAGCTAAAGAGCATGTAGAAGAAAATGGTAATGTTACTACTGGAGAAGGACCTGTACTGTCAGCCCTTGTTAAAAGTTTAACTGTTACTTATTTCATGTGCTTCTTTTTTCTTTTTCACTCTTTTTTTTTTTTTTTTGAACAAATTACTAAGAGACCTGAGTTAGTAAGCCATTCCTCTCTTACATTAGACACTCCAGCAAAGAGCTCAGCTTCAGCAGATCAGTATCCATATTTCTGTTTTAGCTTCCTGAGGATCAAGCCACATGGGTTCTGTTAGCTTTTTGGTCAAAAGATGCACAACTAAGAACAAATAGCAGCTGCTCCCCTGTGAAAGGTCACAGCCCTCTTGAGGCTTAAGCAGGTCAGTAAGTGGAAAGTGGATGCCGAGAGCCTCCTTAACCCCAAGGGTAGAGCCCTTGTTTATGGAGTAATACCCAGGAATTCTGTCACCTTCACTGCCAAAGTAATAATTACTTAAATAGGTACTGTTTCTAGAAGATGTAGACTGTACCTATTAGAAGAGAATAGAAAATTAAGATAGAGTGTTCAGCAGTTCCTTTACATGCCATTGTATTAGAAATGTCTCTAAGTCTAATTCTAAATTTCTACTTTAAACAATATTTGGGATGTGTATGCCGTTTGCCCAGGTCTAAGTAAGTTGGGTTTTGGTATACGGTTACTTATGTGTCATATAAGCTTACGTACCTGTATGTGCTCATATGTCTATATATACTTTGTTCTCCTTCCCAAAGGCTAGTGAAAACTTTAGTGGCTGACAGTCCTCTAACTGCAGTAGATTTCATCCCTGATGGAGCCAGTTTGGCTATTGGATCTTCCCGTGGGAAAATATATCAATATGATTTAAGGATGTTGAAATCACCAGTTAAAACCATCAGTGCTCACAAGACATCTGTGCAGTGTATAGCATTTCAGTACTCTACTGCTCTTTCTAAGGTAAGGTATTTCCTTTATTTTCTGCATTTTTGATTTTACAAAATAAATCTAGCTCATGGAAATGTTTTCAATTAAACACCGTGTAGATTTGATTTATCATTATTTTTATATGAAAGCATTTAAAATAATTTTAGTGCAAAGATGTTCGATGTGTGGTTTTAAAACTATGTTTTGTTAATTTTACACCTGATTCTCATACTTTCAAAAACATTTTTAAAGGCTTTTGGTTCATAGGGACTCTCAGATCCACCAGCAAGCTTAAGATTTGTAAGGGAAAGTATATACATATTTTTAATGTAATGAGGAATTATAAAATATTAATAACAGTATAGAGCATTAGAAACCTGAGCTTTTAAATATTCCATTACATTTCAGTCAAGTTTAAATAAAGGCTCTTCAAATAAGCCGTCAGCTGTCAACAAACGAACCGTCAGTGTGAGCGCTGCTGGTGGAGGAGTTCAGAATTCTGGAATCGTCAGAGACGCAACCACCACTTCCATCGCCACGATTCTGCCACAGCCCATGACAACAGCTGTGGGGAAAGGAGCAGTTGTTGCTCAGGACAAAGCAGGTAAATGTTGCTTATGCATACTGTTTAGAGTGACCTCACCCCACCCCTATGTATATGATGAGCACTTTTTTCAAGAACCTAGGATGCAAATTTACTTGAGTATTTAGGTAATATGTTAGTAGATGTCATTGAAGAAGTGAAAATTTTAACTTCCACTATAAGTCTTTTAAAAATTAATGAAAGGTACTTATTCTATTTAGCCGAACTTCTGTTGGAAAAAAATATCTTAAAAGCAATAATGTCAACTTAGAAATTTATTCATTCTTAGTATCACTAAACTGGATGACTTTCCATTATATCTTCAGATTAATTAGTAGAGAATGGAACTTTGATGATGTCATGAGTTGATCTCAGGTTTTTTGGGTTTTTTTTTTGGAGAAAGGCTATTAATGACTCCTTTTCATATTTTAGAATGGGAGGTGAGTCAAGTGATGAAATGAACATATTTAGATGTTGGCTAGTGCCTGGCACATGCTAAGCAGATTGTAGTAGTTTATTAACTAAAAACAAATGAATATGTTGTAATTTTAAATATATTTTTCTACTCTGATAATCATATTGATGCATTTCTTAATGAAGAATTCATTTAGACTTTGTGAAGGTGTAAATTGACGATAAGCTTCCCCACACTTACTGTAGAATATATTCTTTGCCCACAATAAAGATCATATTCCCTAAACTCATGAAAACCTTCTGGTTTTTATTTTAAGAAGTTGTGCTAAACTGTCAACTTGGAACAGATATTTTTATCTATATAGTATATATACCAGTATATTTCCAAAATATCCTTATTAAAAATAGATGTATCCATGTCGTCTTTAATTTTTAGGATAAGTACTTGACTTTGACAAAAATATTTGTTGGTGCCTTCTCAGTCTAAGTTTACTATCCCCAAGTATAAGCAAAACTTGAATTTGATAGCCTTGATAGTGTGGAATAGTTTTTTAGAGTAATAAGTATATTCACTGTAAATTTTCTGTGAATATCTACATTATCCTTACATAAAAATCATTATATATTTTATAGAAAAATAATTAGGTCCTTATATAAGAACTCCTGTAAATAAATACTATTGCTATATACTTAAAAGAACTGTAACTTTGAATAATGTTTGCCAAGATGTTGAATTAACTGAAAATTGCTCTATTATTTTCAAAATTATTTTATTATTAACTTTATGCCTAAATTTCAAAAATTAAATGAAATAAAGATTCTTTCATTTACTGTAAATTTTCCAAGGTTTTACTGTTATTCACTTAGTTTTTAATAAGGAGGCTCATGTTTGATGATGACAGCATTAATTAGGAAACTAAAGACTTGGGTCTGCATGATCACTGATTAACAGCTCTTTGGCTGATTAGCAAAGTTTCTGGCAAAATGAATGTTTGCTCAGCACCCATATTAAAAAAATTTTTGTTTATTTTATTTTGAAAGGATTGCAAACTTACAAAAAGTTATAATAGTAGCGCAAAGAACTCCTAGGCTCTAGTGTCTAGCATAGCCACCATTTTATAAATTTGCTACATTTGCTTCCTCATTTTCTTTCTCTCTCACACACACACACAATTTTTTCTCTCTGAAACATTAAGAGTATATTAGGCTTAAGTCTCAGGTTTGTACTTCCTGCAAGGATGACTGTGGAGAATTTTCTTGACCATTCTGAGCCTTATTTTTCTCTTTTTAGATAATATTTAACCTTTAGGGTTATTGTGAAAATCAGAAAAAATATATCAAAAGTTCCTGGAACAAAGCAGGCGATCAGTAATTTATGGTGTGACTAATATTGTCGTCATGATCATCATCATTACTATTATTATTATTTCAAGCTTTTGGTAAAATAAATCCAGAGTTTGAAGAAAGTTCATGTTGCTTCTACTGAAGGTGTCCTGAATGGAGTTATTGAAGACAACCTCTGCAGACTTGTTACTCGTGCTCATTTTCAGTAGGAAACAGCCACTCAAGGAGTAAACAATAAACTGCTGTGTGCCTCCTTATTTTTGTCTACTTTACTATTCTTTATGAGTTTGGTATTCTGTTTTCCTTCCTCTTAGTAAACTATTGTGAGGTTATTGAAGTCATTTGAGGTCAGTAATGCTGAGAGCAATGTTAAGCTCCTACTGTTAGTGAAGGAAAAGACAGAAGAGGGAAAAAAATCTATTCACTGGAAGTTGGGAAAACAACTGACTTGAATCCTGCTGTTAGGCTTTGTGTTACATATGCCTTACAGACTTTTTAAAAAAAAATTATTTCTGGATAGATTAAGACTGAGTCATTTAGTAACAAAAGTAATTTATGTTTGGTAAAGGGAAGAAAAGTATGTGTTATTTTAGAAAAAAAATCCAATCAAAATGGCTAAAATAAGGTGGTATTGTATGAATACATAAGTTATTTGTTTTTGGGGGGAAGACTTTTATTCCATGAAAATGATGGTTAACTGGGCTATTGTTAAATTCTGCTTTTTTTTTTCTTGATGTGACAGTTGTAATATTACCAATAATATGGGTAATGCATTAATTTTTAGAACCTAGCTTCTGATGATAAATTTACTTAGATGTAAGAACTCTTATTTTTGTATATAATTTCTATAAGGTTTGCCTCGAAGCATCAATACGGATATTTTAACTAAGGAAACAGACAGTGGAAAAAATCAGGATTTCTCCAGCTTGGATGATACTGGAAAAAGTAGTTTAGGTGACATGTTTTCACCTATCAGAGATGGTAAGTCTGTTGAAATCAGAGGGTCATGTTCTCTTGCTGGTCATCATGACATTTTTATTCTGGCGAAAAGATGTGGGTAATAGCTTCAGTTTAACTAACTCTTTTCATGACAGTTTGCTAACTTACTCAGTCCTCAAGGTGATATCTTTTTCTTCACCCTGATATTTCAAATGTTATCATTCTAAAATATATATGGGTAATTTTTACATGGGAACTATGCAGAAAGCTCTTAAGTTAGGATTTTCATTTCCACCGAAATTTCTTAAAGGAAGTTTGGCCTTCAAAGGTAATCTTTTTTACTTGTATCTACTTCTGAATAAATTTTCATAAAATCTTAGATATTTGGATAAGCAAAATATATCTTCCTAACTTAAAAAAAATTGTTCTGTGATTATTAGTATTTAATTGGTATTTATTAAATGTTTTCATGGAGAAATATGGCTAGTAGATGTTGCTGTTAAAAAGAAAAGGAAACAAACAGCAAAAAACTTTGCCAGCCTGATAAATGGAAACATTATTTATCATTGTTGTTCACACTATATGAACTAGGCACATTGGCTGTGTTTTTTTGGTACTCATGTCCATTCCGTTTCCTATAATGAGACAGTTTCACAGCTAATAATAGCAGTATTATCAACAATATGGGTAAATTTCTGGAAGATAATTTGGCAGGCTTAACTATTCATACTTTTTGGCCTGTTAATTTTATTTCTGTAAATCTACCTAAGGAAATACTCAGAGAAGCCCACAAATATTTGTATGTTTACTGTTTATATATAATAGTGAAAAATGAGCAAATCTAAATGTTAACAGTAGCAGGATGATTAAATTGTTACATCTGCTCACGATCTTATAAAATTTCATTTTTTACTTTAAAATTGCCTAATTTCCAGTTTTCTACAATGAATTTCATAATGAGAAAGAATAAATACATATTCGATAGTACAGAATTATTGCGTCTTCTACCTTACCCCAACCTGAAAATGACTACTTCAATTGCCAGGTCAAATTCCCTTATCTTCCTAATGAAAGAGGAAGGATTCCTTTGTTTCAGGAGGAAGGGAGATCAGACTCCGTAGTTAAAGGGTAAAGATAGGAAGGATGTGGGCCAAGGAGGGAAAAGTGGCTTAGGCTGGAGTTGAGAAGGGTTCAGAAGTTAGTACCCAGTTGGAGGAGTTGTGGCTTATTGAGAACCCATGGAGTTAACTTTTGAGTTGAAGGATGTAAGAAAGGGGCTTTTTGGAGGGTTTTGAGTTATAAATGAAATTCTCTTTAATGGTTTTAAGAGAAATGACTAATGCATAGAAATTCCTCTTTAATTACTTAAGCTATTTTTGAAAATACGATTAGTGTATGAGCCATATGCCCTTCATTTATTAGGTTTATGTTAGTAATAAGAAAATAAGGGTACTAAATATAGTACTGATTTTTATTATCGAGATTTGTGTTTTAATCTTTTAAAAAAGAATACTGCTTTTGTTAGGGCAAAACTAATAACTTCTAACAATGTAATTACTAGGTATATATACACACATGCAGAGAGATAGATGGATGGATGGATAGATGGATGACAGTTTTACTTATGTGATAATCTTTTATGATAATTTATTGGCCATTTGAATTTCTGTTGAATTTCTTTGTGACCATTGACCATCTTTCTATTAATCTGTTAAAATGGAGTTAAGCAATTTTTTGTCGTTAATTAGTAAATGGGAAATATTAACAGTATTAAAATATTCTACCACTGAAATAAATATTAATAAAACCTTATGGTTTTTATAGCATTGTATTGCTCGCAAAATATTTTTGCATTATTTCCATTGATTCTCAAAACAATCTTGTGAAGTGATCAGGGCATTATCACCCTTATACAGATGCAGAAACTGAAGCTTAATTGTATTAAAGGTTTGTCCAAGGTCACAAAGCTGCTAAGTATGGGCAGAACTAGATTACAAACAAATCTTTTGAGTTTACTACAGTGCTTCGTCTAGTATACTTTGCTGTCTTGTTAAATGACTATATCATAGAATTATCTTTTCATATTTGCTACTATACATGAAGCTAAGAACAAAAATGGAAGTTTATGTGAATACCAGCTTTAACTTTACTTAGATTTTTCTTCTTAGTCTCTGAACTCTTTGGGAAATGAATAGGAAACCTAAGTTGCTATGGTATCGTTTTCACTATCTTTTAAATTTGATTTTCTACTTTTCTTATAGATACTGGAGTTAACAAGGGAGGTGATGAGCCCTCAGGCAATGGAGATGGTAAGGACCACTGAGAAGTATTTTTCTAAAAATGATAAGTGATATTGCGTTATCTATTACTGTGTGACAAATTACACCACCATTTTGAATCTTAAAGGAGCATTTATCATCTCATAATTGTGGGTTAAGAATCTGAGCATGGCTTAACTGAGTGCCTGTGGCGTTAGCTCTCTCTTGGTGCTTTGATCAGGGTTTCCACATGGCTGCAGTCATCTCAAGGCTTAACTGCTCAAAGATCTGCTTCCAAATTCATTCATATAACTGTTGGCCAAAGACATCAATCAGTTCTTTCTCCTATGGGCCTTTCCACAGGGCAGCTGACAGCACGGCAACTGACTTCTCTCAGAGTTGGTGAGCAAGAGAGTGACAGAGAGCATTCAAAATGGAAGTCACAGTGTGTTTATAACCTAATCTCGAAAATGACATCCCACCACTTTTGCTGTATTCTTTTTTTTAGAAGCAGGTCACTAGGTCCAATTCACATTTAAAGGAAGGGTATTACACAAAGGCAAGGATCCAGGCTGAAAGGCAGGGATCATTAAGAGCCATCTTAGAGGCTGCCTGCCCAGATGTGTACCAAATTAACAATTTTCAGTTTATCAAAAACTAATATTGACTAAAACGTTAATTTCATTTTGCAGGTCTCGAAGTATTTTCACATACAGTATCTCCTTTAATCCTTACCACTCAAGGAAATAGATATCATCATTCACATTTACAGATCAGGAAGCAGTCATGGAGAGTTTATGATTTTTGCCTAAAAATACACATCAAATAAGGGCTAGAGCTGACAAATGAACCTGCCTGCTAAATCCAAATCCCATGTCTTTCTACTGCATTAACCTGTCTGTCGTGTTAAGTGCTTCTGTTAAATATCCAAGATTGGGAACATCTTATGCAAATGTGTTTTTTTTCTCTTCCTTTTCAGGTCTTGACTTTTTAACACAATTGAACTCAATGTTTCCTCCAAGAAAACATCCAGGATCTTCAGGCACTTCACTTTTGCATTCTAGTCCTCTTAATGTCCTCATGGGATCTCCAGGGAAAGAAGAAAATGAAAGTCATGATCTGATAGCTGAATCTAAGAAAACATATCTGGGAAAACAGGAACCTAAAGACTCCTTCAAACAGGTATCTGCCTGAAAATGATACTGAACTCACTGTGTGTGTTTATCACTAACAAGCATAACGAAGTTCATCTCTAGAAAACAGGCAGCGGCTGTTGGATGTGTCCTAATTATTGACAGTGCTATGCACTTACTAAGTAGAAAAATATTCATATCTTGATGTCACATGTTCAAAACTAAAGGATACTTTTGAAATCTGTCTCTGAGTATGTTGAAGGTAACAGAAGTTTTAAACTTATACTATGTTTTTTTTTTTTTTAACAAGAATCCTGATTTAACTGTGTAAGAATATTTTATTCCCAGATTTTTTAGAATGTATTTTCACTGCAGCAGAAAGCACCAAGTTGGTGGTCAAGTCCTTTGCTCTTGGTCTTAGAGCAACTTGATATAATTCATTATCATTACTTTTTATGATAATACAATATTCAATATAGAAGTGAATTATTATATAATGGTTTAAAATGATCAAATATTACCAGGAAGGCTTAGTCTTTTGTGCAGTATGTCTATTTATTTTTATAATTATATTTTTAGAATGATACTGAAAAGACACCACTCAAGAAGTACAGAAATGTCTTTGGACTTATTTTTTATTTATTTCTGATTAGTTAACACATGAGACTTTGGGGAATTTTTTTTAAATTAATTTTAAATGATATTCAATAGCCAGATGCTTAGTAAATAAGGTTTTCCTCATCATGTTATCACTGAGATTGTTTTGTTGAGTAATTTGATTTATTTTGCTACTAGTCCTAGCAATCTTTTTCTCTTTCTGTATCTCTTTCTACTCTTCCTTTACCCGACTTTATCTACTGGATAGAAAGGGAAAAGTAAGTACAAATTATATGGATGATACCAGAATTTATATAGTAATTTTTTATTTTAAATGTGAAGTTTGCAAAGTTGATCTCCGGTGCTGAAACTGGGAATATAAATACCTCTCCATCATCTAACCAAACAAGAAGTCCTGAGAAATTTGACAAAGAAAATGAAGCCCAGTTACTATATGAACCCACAATTAATGGATCCTCAACTCCACGTAAGTGCATAAAACTTCTTAATATTTGAAAGTGTTAAGTTGAAAACTCCCACTATTTAACTTGAAAAGATAAATAAATGGAGTGATCATAAACTGAAACTAAAAATGTTCAAAGAGTTTAAAGTTTATGATATTTCTCTAGTGTGACTGACTATCTTACTAGAAGACTATAAAGTGTATATGAGTGGTTAACTGTAACTACATTTATTTGAAACTCTCTTGGTGTGAATTTCATTTTCAACCTAATTTGTGTCTTTAATATGGTACAGATAGGAATATAGTGTTAGGACCCTTTGAAAATAGGTCATTAACTACCCCAAATTGTCCCCCCGCCCATATTAAAGTCTTATTCATAGAGTTCATACCACTGACCCTAAAAACTTGATCGCATTTAAGGAGATATTAGGTTCAGCTATAAGAGTTATCTATACAAATTAACACTTTGTATAGAAGCAACTCTTTTGTATAGATATCTGTATTTTACCTTAAGGTTTCTGTAGATAAATTGTATTAACTTAAACTCTAGGGTTTTGCCTGTAGCACTACTTTGCTCCTATATTTTTTCTGTTTGTTTTTAATAGTCTTGGTTTATATAGTTTGTGTTGTAACTTGTCACATTCATCTTTTATAAGAGGAAGTGGTTCAGAGATTCTTCAAGATTAAGCCCTCTGTCATATATGATTACATTAGACAGTTGGCAGTTTATATATCTAGATAAATGACTATTAGAAACAATGTCATAGAAAGTTTCTAAGATTTGTATTATTCCAAACAGTGAATTTTTCTCAGTGTCACTGTTCTTTTCTAGTTTTTCAAGTTTTCTGATGCCAAATCTTATTTAGAAATGTTTGATGTCTTTTAGTCGAAGTTGACTATTAATATTTTCTCTATTTTAGATCCAAAGTTAGCATCTTCTGTCACTGCTGGAGTTGCCAGTTCACTCTCAGAAAAAATAGCTGATACCATTGGAAGTAATCGGCCAAATGCACCATTGACATCTGTTCAAATCCGGTTTATTCAAAACATGATACAGGAAACAATGGATGACTTTAGGTAGTAATTGAGCAATCATTCTATCTATACCTTAACTGGCTTTTTTTATTAGGTGTAAAACCAGAACTATAAGTAATGGTGGTGGTTACTGCTTTTGCCAAAGTTCTGGTGTTTACAAAACCATAGAAAACATAATGAGTTTTGTTGATGTTCATAAATTGAATTTATTAAATATCAGCCAGGAAAAGGCACAATTACCTAGGGTAATTATTAGATAATTTGGCAGGGCATTCTAAAAAGTAGGCAGCCATTGGGGATTTTTTTAATCATCAAAATGTAGATGGATTCCGGTAAGCTCAAATGGGATCCTTATGTACAGTATTTATAGATCACCTGTTAAGTTTGGTAGGTGCAATGTATAGAGAAAAATATCTTTAAAAAGAATTCTGAAAATTTTCAAATAGAATGCATTAGAATGTAACACTTCAGTTAAAAAATTCTTGTACCTATCTATTCTTGTCTTCTCATTCTTTGAATTTTGAACATTGTAAGAATGTGTTCTAGAATGCTACTTCCTTTTACCTATCATCTCTATATATTTTGGAGGCTATTACCAATTATTAAGATCTATTTTCTTTCTGACCTATAGTTACTTAGTATTCTAACTCAGATTTAGTTATCATGAGTAAGAATGTTGGAGATGTGCAGTTTTTGTTGGTGCATGTCTCTTTTTAATGTTAACAGTGTTTTGAATAAACATTTTTAAATGTTAACATATACAATTTTCAAAGAAAAATAATCATTTTAACATTTACAGTATGTCTAGTATATGTACCAGATACTAAGGATGCAAAAATGAATGGTCTGCTCTCAAAGTCCTTATAGTTTAACTGGGAAAGGTACAATCTGTCCTGCTATGATGTGTGTTTCTTTAATGTGAATTAATTCATTTATGATTGATAGATAAAGCAGCGATGACAATATGATGAATAAATTTTGTTGGTTCGTGTAACAGCATCCACAACAAAGTGCGTGAACATTGCTGAAAGCAGCAAACCACCTATCAGTGTCCATCTTTTTCTAAACCTTTCCTCTTAACCAGTTTGACTATGTGTTCTGTGTGAGGAAGTACTTATTTTGTGATTATTCTTCCATTTTTGGACGTTTTATTTTTGCCTTCGTGCTTGACAGCTCAATGCTTCCTTCTGTCTTCTTTCCCCTTTTATCAAGTGACAATCACTTTTTTAAGGCGAAGTCTTTTTATTAAATATTTTAATATTTAAACTAGGCTAGTATTTTTATTAGGATTTATTTGTTTTTATAGTGCTTTGGTTATAAAGTTTTATCTGTTTTGAGTGGTCTGCCCTAATCCTTTTTCCCTAAGTCCTATTATTTTCTTTTTTCTTCCTTTTTTAAAAAAGTTTTAATTTGGTAAGAACACTTAAGATGAGATCTACTCTCTTAATAGATTTTTAAGTGTACAGTACAGTATTGTTAACTATTGGCACAGTGCTGTAGAGCAGATCTCTTGAACTTACTTTGTGTAACTGAAATTTTATACTCGTAAATTAGCAACTCCCTGTTTCCCCTTCTCCCCAGCCCCTGACAGCTGCGATTCTATTTGTTGTTTTCATGAGTTTGACTATTTTTGATATCTCATATAAGCAGAATCATTCAGTATTTGTCTGTCTCTCTGTAACTGGCTTATTTCACTTAGCATTATGTCATTCATGTTCATACATGTTGAATATTGCAAGATTTCCTTTTTTAAGGTTGAATATTCTATTACATATTAAAATTTAAAAATTTGTCTCCATTATTTTTAGTACATAATTTTAAAGAATATGAGGTTTTTCAGGAATGCATATATATGGCAAAAAAGCAGAATCATCTGGATATAGCTGACTATAATATGTGAACAAAGCAACATTGAGAACATGGAAAGGGAGCCCTTCTGCTGTGACGTCCTTAGAAAGATACCTGTCCTGCCTTCAGCTTTCTGCACGCCTTGCATTCCTGTACCTGAGGAGAGGGTGTGGGTAGGGGCCTCTCTCAGCTCTTCTGCACTCCACCTACCATAGGCAGCCTCTGCCTGGGACTCAGTGAGGATCCAGAATGGCTCAAAGGGTTTCTGTAAATTTCCCTGCTCTGCACAGTAGGTCTTGCACAGCTATGTCTCAGAGTGGGTGCACAAAGGAGGCCATGAGGGAATCTCTCTGGGCAGTTCTTCCTCAGCTATGGAGTGTGGCTGCCTTCTCCACAAGGGCCTGGCCTGGAGTGCTTCAGAGCTTGAGAGAGGTTACTCTCAGTTCTCCCCTAACCCAGGTCTTCACTAGGCTTTGTGTATCTGTTCCTTATGTGTTGGTGGTAGGGGGTGGGGGTGGGGGGTGGAGGGAATCTCTCTCAGCCCTCTTGCTGTGCCCCTGTTTTTACAGAAGTACTCAGTGAAGGCCTGCAGACTTTCTCTGTGGCTGGGACTCTTTAGGGTTCTGAACTGTTACGCCAGTCTTCATTTGGCCTTTACAAATCTGTAAAAAATTCATCTAGTTCTCCTTAGTCATCAATGACAACTGTCTTCTCCCAGTGCTCTATTGAGGATGAAAACCATCATGGGTCTCTCTTCTGCTAGGAGGGAATCATCATTTTCTAGATTTTAGTTCATTTAGGTTTCTTTACACTCTCAGTTCTGTGGTTGAATTTTAAAACACATGGTTTTGTAGATAATCTGGCTTGTTCTCATTTACTAGGATTGGAGAGATTACATCCTAAATGAAAGTCTGTGGGTCTATTTCTGTTGTTTTTCAAGAAGATTTAAGTTTCTTCAGGCAAGCAGATCACTGGTCTGTACTTGCTGGGTTTCAGGTTTTCTTAGGGCTAGTTTATTTCTGGTTTGCCTTTATTCCTAGTGTTTAATCTGTGCCTTTGAGAACGTCAGCTGAATGTCTGCAGTATTCACAGACCTTTTTACCTTGATGGGTCTTGAACTTCAACCTTCATTTCCCCAGCATCATAAGGCTGCAAAATACTTTCTCTGCTCTTTAGAGCTGCTACTTTTTGTTTGGCTTCACTGTCGTCTCACCCAGTATAGGCATTGCTTAGGAATCAACAGATGTTTCCAGGGGAAATTGCACAGTTTCAGATTTACTTTACTTCAGGTGCTCTTTCCAGGATCTTGGACCTTGCAGCTTTGGGTGTTCTGGCAGCCCCAAACTCCATCCCCACCCCCGGACCCCAGTGAGACTCTTTCAAGCTCCAAGGCACTGTTTTCAGCTCAGCCTCTTTTCCCCACGCTGGAATCAGCATATTCTCCAGAGGGAAAAACAAAAGGAAATGTGGTACTTACCTAGATTTCTCTTCTTTGCAAGAGAAGAAATCCTGGCTACCTTCATGGTTTTCTGATTCCTTCAGTTTGTTAATAGCTTTTACCAAAATTGAAAGCAAAAGAGGAAAAATTTTTTACATGCCCTTATAGTTGCAACAGAAAAAATAAGGCATTATTTCTATAAAAATCTTTATAGAAAAACATTTTTAAATTTTGTTAGAAAGCATTAACATTTAACTAACTGGAAAGATATTATGAAGATGTCATTTATTCTAAATTAGTCTATAGATTTAATGCAATTACACTCAAATCCCTGGGTTTTTTGGAAGATGATGATGAGATAGTTCCAAAACGCATATGAAAGAAGAAAAGATCCAGGAATAATCAAGACATGTCTAGAGAAGAGTAATGTTGAAGGGGATTTGTTTATCGATATAAGTTTAATTATTAAGCTATAATTAAAATAGTGTAGCAATAGTACAGCGTGACAGATTGGCCAAAGGAATCAAATAGGCCAGAAAGAAACCTATGCACATATGAAAATGTGATCTATGACAGAGGAAACATGGCAGATATGTGTGCAGAATATGGAAAATTAATGAACAGTGTTGTGAAATATGGTTATTCATATGAAAAATAAGTATAGAGCCCTACTTCATGCTATTAAAAGATCAAATTCACAGGTAGTAAAAGTTTAAATGTAAAGGGCAAAATTGTACACAATATAAGAGAATTTATTTATGACTTCAGGGTTGGGAAGTTATTAAGAAATAAGAGGATATTCTACTTCTAAAAATAGATTGGCAAATTTGACTGGTATCTTAGTAAATCAGCATATTAATAAGAACTCATCACAGGACACTATTAACAAAGTGAAAAGACAAGAAAATATCTGCAGTACTCACATAATAAAGGATCAGATTATGTAAAGAACTCTTATTAATAAATAAGAAAAAGACATTTAATAGAAAAATTGTTAAAAGACATGGAATGCATTTCACAGAAGAGATATGAAACTGGGAGAGATGCTCAATCCTGTAATTAATCAGAGAACTAAAAATGCAATGTGATATCATTTCGTACCCCGTAGATGGGAAAATATTGTAAAAAGTCTGACAACACAAGTCTTGATGTGGATGTGGAGCAAGAGGAATTCTGTTACACTGATAATGAGCATGTCCATTGATACCACTTCAGGAAACAATTTGCATTATACAAGTGTACATCTGGGTCATACCTATCACTCAGCAATACCTACTCTCGGATATATCATCTATAGAAATTGGCATGTGTGGGTTGAGAGATATATAAATGATTGTTTATAACACTATTGTAATAATAAGACTTGAAAAAATCCAAATATCAATTGACAAGAAAATGTATACATCAGTACAAATCAGTGAATTACAGATGTATAGAACATAAATCTTGAAAATGTGATATTGGATTATTTTGTATATGTATACTACTCAGATATACACATACTACATAGGATATGCTACCCTTTTTGTAATGCTTTTAAGCATTATTGAGTACATATTCTCTGTTAGACAAATGTATTTTTTAAAACATTTCTTTGCTTAAGAAAAATTCATCAGAGTACTGTCTTTTTTTCTTAAGCTTCTTGCAAGAGTTAAGTGATGGAATCAAGAGCATACAGGCAGTATATATGATTTTGGTGATGTTCTAGCTTATAAGGTATATGGTGGGTGACTGAGTGTTTCTTTTATTATAATTCACAATTTTCATATATTCTTTTATAAGCACGAATTAATTGCATTCTATGAGTAAGCTGTTATAACCACCCAAATCACCCCTTTCCATTCTACTGGAAGTATTTTTTTAATAGCTAATATATTGATAATAGTTAAAATATTATAACCTAGTGAATTGTGTATATTTCATTGTAATATAAATCTGTGTCTTTCCTTAATGAGAATTTCTATATTAAGGAATGGTGTGGAGTGAAGTGGAGGCAGACAGCCTCCTGTCCTATCCTAGGTGCTATCCTAGGTCCACCACTTAACTGGTTCTGTGACTTTGGATGAGTTATAACTGCTCTGTGGTTCAATTACTTAACTGGTAAAATGGAGGTAATAATTGTACCTAGTTGTGAAGATTAAAGGAGTTATTACATGTAAAGTACAAAAAACAGTACCTAGCCTGTATTAAACAAATGCTAGGTGCATTGGTATTTTTATTATAATAATTGTTAACATCCAATAATTTGAAAAATGAGAGCTTAGCCATTTTCTTTAATGATCTAGATTTGGTAAACTGTTACAATTTTAACAGTATTTTATATTCTCCCCTAGAGAAGCATGTCATAAAGACATTGTGAATTTGCAAGTAGAGATGATTAAACAGTTTCATATGCAGTTGGTATGTATGACAAATTTTATTTTAAATGAGTGTAGAGTTGTGCATATACAAAATCCATTTAAGTGCAATATATTTTTTACTTAGTTATATGTAGTTGCTCTGATAAACAGAAAGTTTTAGAAATTTAATAAGTAGAATAGTTGTTAATAGGTCACCCTTTATTTTAATCTATGATAGATAAGGCTATTTTATTACAACTTTTTTTTCTTTTCAATAAGTAAACAGAAAACTTCCCAAATGTGCATATAGAAGCCTTCCAAATATGTAAATTTTAGTATGACCTTTTATTTATATTAATGAAGTAATAAGGGTGATGAAGTACAAATTATATCATTTAGCTAGTTGAACATGAGAGAAACAATAAATGTGTAAAATAACTTGCCAAATAAATGTGAAATACCAGTAATTTTAAAAGCATCTTTGTCCTTTTCTAGAATGAAATGCACTCTTTGCTGGAAAGATACTCAGTGAATGAAGGGTTAGTGGCTGAAATTGAAAGACTACGAGAAGAAAACAAAAGACTGCGGGCCCACTTTTGAAATTTCAGTAAATACCTTCTACATGTTTTGTGATCTGGGAAGTTTCTGGCAACACAGAAGTGCATGGAATCTTTACTGTTTTCTTGGACTCCGGGAAAAAAAATTTTTTGTCCTATATATTAGGTAAAAAAGTGATGAGATTTTATACCAACCACTATTTCATCTTCTCTGTCAAAAATATTTATATTTTTATATTAAAAGCAGTGCAGTGTATAATCTGCCTAATAGGAAAGTCAATAGGATCTTTATTTTCTGAAAGCTTTAGCTAAACACTAAGTGCCCTTTTTCATAAGAAAAGAAAATTGTGCAAAAAATAGGTTATGGATGTTTTAAAATCACCTTTTTTAACATATATTTTCAATTGACAGTTGCCTTCCAAATTTTTTTGGATGTTTGAGGATTAAACAATTTGATACACATTCTATTTTTATGGAGAAAGTAATTTTAAAATGGCAATTGGTATTTCTAAGTAATTGATTAATAAAACACAAAGTGAATTAGTAATTATTTTAACTTGATAAAGTCAAGTATGACTATTATTTATTACTTGTATATTTGATTAGACAATTTTTGGAATTTTCTGTTGCACAGATTACATTATATATCTATTGCATTTATGTTACTGTATTGTATTTCCGACAAATCTGTACTCATGGTTGGTGTTCTTTTAGCTGACTTCATTTTACTTATGAAAACTTTTAAGGATTCATAAGATTTGACCAGAGCTACTTATCTGCTAATTATCACATGAATTAATAACAAGCAAAATTATACTATAAAGTTTCAACCAACATGATTCAACTTATAATCAGTGAACATTTTATATTAGAAACTAAATATTATTGTATTATTGCCATTTTTTTCTCCCAAATGAAGTGTGGATTTTTTTATGTGTGTGGTTTATATCATTAACTTTCTCTAATTCTTTGTATGTTGTGTGTAATAATTTTATATTATTGACCTTACCATAAAATTTAGAAAGGTTAATTGTCAGAATTTATACCTCTTTGACAATAGGTAGATGTATACATTTACCTGCTGTGATCAACAGTTTTAGTGGTATAAGATTAGGTGGAGTTACTGGCTTGTTTACTTCCTTATAGTCTCTTATTCCAAAGATTTAAACTGTGTTCCATATATAATAGTACTCCTGCCCAGTTTTCACTTTTGAGATGAAAATATTTACTAAAATAAAAAGGAAATTGAGTTAGCTTACTAACTTTATGGTTTTCCAATGCAATGGAAAATTTAAGGATATTTTTAGTAAGTGTAAACATGCTAATAACTACTTCAAGGAATAAAAATGGAAATGTTACTTTTTCCCAGTGTGGCTCAGAGAATACATTTGTATTGAAGCATAAAAGGGTGCTACTGTGATCTTTTTTCTGGTGGATTATGAAAGCATTATGACTTGTAACAAGTTTCTTTATTTATCATTATCAAGCAGATTTAGAAGACAAAGTGTGTTTTGCCTACATGCTGTATTAGAATCCATTAATATTTTCCTATTGCCTTTTTCTATTCATGTACTTACCGTATATTAAAAGAATAGGGATAAATAAAACAATTTTAGTAACTTTATGTATATAGTTAAAACATTGTCATGGAACTTAAAAGTTAAATAAGTACAAAAAAATAAAATTTTTATATGATAAAAATGGGAAATCTGAAATTAAATTTCTGCCTCTGGCCAAGATGGAATAATAGGGATTGGATTTACCCATATGAAATTGTTAAAGGAGACAAAATATGTGAAATAGTTTTCAAATATTGGACATTAGGCAGTGCAAGACTGTGATACCTGAGAGAGGAAAACAGTTGAGACCCAAGGAACTCAGTGAACCTGAAGCACAAGCATTAAGAAGATTACACCAAAGCACATCATAATCAAATTTTTTAAGAACAGTGACAAAGGAAATTCTTAAAGCAACTAAAGTCAAAAGACACAGAGAAAGATAATGTCAGAGGCAGTGGAGCAACATCTTTAAAGTACCGAAGGAAAACTCATCTTAGCATTTTATACCCAGCAAAAATATCTTTCAAAAATGAAAATAAAATAAACACTTTTTCGCACCTATGAAGACTGAAAATTTATCACCAGCAAAATTGCCTGCAGGAAATGTTAAAGATTGCATTTAGTCCGAAGGAAAATTGTACAAGAAGTCTTCTAGGCAAAGGAACGAAGAGCACAAAAAAATAGTCCATATATGAAGGTCTTTTTTCTTATTTTAAATTATCTTTAAAGGATAATTGACTCCTTAAAGCAAAAATGTTAAGGTATTGTGTGGTTAACATATGTAAAGTGAAATGTCTGAGAATAATGCCAAAGGTGGGAGGGAAATGAAAGCATTCTACTCTTAAGGTTCCTATACTGTTCCTATACTTGCAAGTAGTCTATGATAATGTATAACATAAACCCTAAAGCAACCATAAAAAGAAAAAACTAATAAACCAACAAAGATGGTAAAATGTAGCCATAAAAAATAAGCCAGAAGAATGAAGGAAAAGAAAAGGAAACAAAGAATACATAGGACAAATAGAAAATAAATAGTAAATGGTAGACTTAAACATATCAGTAATCACATTATCAATAGCAATTACATTAAGTGTAAATTATCAGTTACCCTCATAATCAGATTGTCTTTTTTTTATCTAACTATACACTGAATTCAAGAAATCTACTTCAAATATAAAGACACAAATAATTTTAATATAAAAAAATTTGAAAGTATATTGAACTGAATGCAAATGAAGATGAAAATTTATGGGAATCAGCTAAAGCAAGTACAGGGAAGTTTATATTATTAAATGCCTATATTGGAAAAGGAAAGGACTCAAGTCAGACTTCAGCTTCCACCTTAAGCTAGAAATATAGCAAGCGAAACATAACATAAGCAAACTTCTATTGCTGAAGGCAGGCTGGGACAGTCCCTTAGTTGCCAAAAGGGCATACCTTCCAAAGCCCTTTTCGGAAGTGGTTGAGGAGGAGGATAAAAAAGGGAAGGATGTCTCAAAGCAGAGTCTAAAATGGTGGAGAACAATCGCCTGGAGAGGCACTACCAGGAAGCAGAACCCAGGCCTAATCTAGAAACATTCCCTATCCACAAAGCAGCACTTGCCCAGTGAGATTTCAGAATTACTATTGTCTAGTGACTGCTATGAGCCATCCATTCTTCTTAAATCAGTGTTTATTATAGTTATTTGGTGCCAGCTTTGCTATGTTGGTAGGCTCTGTGTGTGCCGTGTGTGTGTGTGTGCATGCATGTGTGTGTGTGATAAAGGGTGGGTCAGGTAGCCCATCTTTTTGTTCATTGTCTCTGAAGAGAGCAGTCATTGTTCTTATCAAGATGATACACATCTGAATCTAGTGTAGATCACAAGATTACAAACAGCCTGGTGCTGTGATTGGATGCAACTTGCAGAGTCCTTGGATGGGGGTGAGCATACATTTCATTTGGGAGGCACTTGAGCTATAGTGGCCTAGAGAGCAGAGTGTGATATTGCAGTATTACTACCAGTCCTTCACCCCTACTTGTACTCCTGCCTTTTGCTATTTGACTGCAGTTCCTACAAAAATGATGGAGTATATTTACCCACCTTGTGACTTTGGGTTTTCCCATGTGGTTTGCTTTGGTCAATAAAGCAGAAATAATGGTATGTCAATTCCAAGTCTAGGCTTTAAGAGGTTTTGCATGTTTCCACCTGCTCTCATACCTCTAGCATAGATATTAAACAACAACAACAACAAAAAACAAACTCACAAAAAGCTACCTGGGCTAGCTGCCGGTCTTAAAAGGAACATGTGAAGTAGAGCTGTCTCAGCCAAGGTGCTTGGTCAAACCCAGCCTAGTCTGGGCCAACTGACTGACTCTGAGATGTATAGGAATAAATGCCTTCCACTGTATGCCACTGAGAGTTTTCTGGTGTTTATTATAGAGCAGTAGGTAACTGATAAACATCTCGGTTCATCTGTATTCCAGCCGCTGTGATTTAACGCTTCATCATGCCTTGCTGGGATTTTTTAGTGACTCCTAACTAGGCTTCTTTTTCCTCTATTCCTTCTTGTCTGTTGTATACACTTCTACCAGAGTTGTCTTCATTCAAAAGGCGAATCTAACTCCCCACAGGAAAAGGCCATGGTCTTTGGTGTGGCATCCTGGTCCTTCCTTGAAGACTTGTCTCCTCCACGCACCCTGCTCCTGATATTCCAGTCTCAGGCTCCAGGGAGAACCATGCCCTTTCATGGCTATGGGCCATCACTTTCATTCTTCTCTGCCTGGCAAAATCCTGTAGATGCTTCAGGACACTTCTCAAATGTCACCCCTTCTGTGACATTTTTCCATGACCTAAAGGCAATCATGCTGTCTTCTGTGCATCCAAAAATTTATTTTCTACTACAATTACAAGGTTTATAGAATTGGGATGATTTTTCTCCAAGTCTCTTTTCCCACTGGGCAGAGTCCATTTCTGAGTGTTTTCTGTAGATGCAATATCTAGTGTAGTCCTTTGACCTCCATAGAGATTCAATATTATCTCATATCTAATTTTATCAATCGTCAAATAATGTGGAATACATGTCGAGATTATTATAAATTTTTAATCCCCGTAATTCCTGTATGATGTTTATGATTTTCAATAAACTGGAAATTTGATTAACCATAATTATTCTTTCTTTACATGTCAGTAGCATTTATTGTAGTAGAATAAATAGCTGAACATAGAAAAACGACAATAATGGTTGAAGATAGTTGACATACCCTTGATGTAGATATTGTGAGTCCTTTTCAAGTGAAATCTGACAATCAGCTCACTTAAAATTAAAACGTCAAAAAGCAATTATGCTTCATTTGACATTCAGACGAATTGAACTTTTGAAAATATATTTGAAGCATTTTGTGTCAAAAGACACTATTATCTGAATACTAGCGAAATGAGAAAACATTTCATTTTTTATTTTAAAAAAATCATACACAGTAGATCTTTATCTGCTAAAATGAGACTGAAGAATATCTGGTTGTCTAAATATTGCTATCGTTATTGAACTCTCTTTAAATAAGTTACTGACTTTGGCGAAGAACAAAGTTGTCTAAATTTAATAGGAGGAAACTCCTGGAACGTAGGCCCCAGGAAGGAGCCTATGCAGAGAAGACTGGAGAGGCAGGTCAGGAAGGACTTTGTAAGAAATGGCTGAGTCTAGACTTCATCCAATAAACAGAGGAATGTTTGCTTGTAGATTACAAAACGAGGGGAATGAGTTTCTCTGTTCTTACCCTTTTCCTTAGAAAGCATGCAGACTCTTAAATATGGCCGCCATCTTCACTTTGTTAGGTGAACGTTGCTGACATCCATTTTATACATCAGTCTTCCTTTTTAAGTTTCAAAGGGGAGTAGCGCATCCTCTGAGTGGGTGTGAGGTGGTATTGGTAGGTCTGTAGGCTATCCCAAATCTAGACAGTTGGCTTTGCTGGGGTTTCTCATAGGATTAGTGGTAGAAAATAGTCTCAGGCGTTATCCCCTTGTCTGGGCAACTTCCACAGAAGCTTCCATTTCAACTTGTGCCTCAGTAGAAGTGTTCCAACTGACAGAGCTCACTTTCGCTCCTCTTCATTTTTTTTTTTTTCATTCATGTCTTCATTTTTTCAGTGAACAGTAGTCACCTCCTGTGTGCTAAAGCACTGGGGAGCATACTGAGGAGCACACTCATTTAGTAGAAAAGACAGACATATAAATTGAATAATTGTGCTAAGAGCAGGGAATGGATGCACGCACCGCACATTATGAAGGCAGCAGAGGGTCATTAGCTGCAACCTGAAAAGGTAGAGTAGTATCTGAGAAGGCTTCCTAGAGGTAATGAGAAGTGAAGTAGGGAGCAAAGGCCTGAGTTAGGGATTAAAGATGAATAGAAATACACCTGATGAAAAGAGAGGAAGTGCCTTCCAGACAGGAGGCTGGAAATATGCACAGGACCTGCAAGGGCCAGGCAGAGAGAGCAAGATGTGGGCTGCAGAGATCAGTCACGTCAGGTCACCAAGAGCCTTGAGTGCAAGCTAGGGTGCTAGAATTTTCTTTTGAAGATAAAAAGGAACAAAGGGTTTAAATTAGGAATGTGTTGTGTTTCGGTTTAGAAAGATGATTCTGACTACAGTGAAGAAAATGTTTTTGAGAAGAGTTAAACCAAGGGCAGTGGTTGTCTTAGTCTATTCGTGCTATCAAAAAATACCATGACTGAGTGTCTTACAGACAACGGAAATGTATTTCTGACCGTTCTGGTGTCTGGTGAGAGCCAAGTTCATAGAAAACTGGCTTTTCACTGTGTCCTGATATGGGGGAAGGAGCGAGGCATCTCTTGGGCTTCTTCTATAAGAGCACACATCCCATTCATGAGGTTGATCAGAGATAGTGGATTTACACAGGAAAGCATCTAGAAGCCATCTTTAAACATTAGGTGGGTTACTGGTTTGAAAAGGCTATTTTAGGTTTAATTATCCTACTCGCTCTAGTTTTCAGAGTTTTAAACATTAAAAGTATAAACAGAAATTTAACAGTTTTCAACATCTTATAACACATTTTTCATATCAAATTGAACATTCTCTCCTTTATTAATAGATGTGAGTTATAATTTATTTTTTAATACTGACCTATCTTTTTATTTGGGGGATAAATTCTACGTGGTCAGGGAGGATTATTTTTATATACTGTTGAATCTTTTTCTCTGGTATTTTAGTATTTCAATTCTATTGTCATAAACAATATAGGTTTCTAATTAACTTCGCTAGGTTTTTGTATAGGGAATAGTTAGCTTCTTAACAAAATTATGTTAAATGATGAATGTTTACATGCATATTAGATTTAAAAATTATAAAGTTATTTTATACCACGTTTATTATGCTACTCGTAAATTTATTATATAATCAAGATGAATCTTATGCTTGTTTTTATGCCTATTTTATATCACTTGAAGCATTAAATTATAGAGGCTCTGAATTCTTTCTTCACTTTTATTATATGTAAATTGACCATATCAGTCATAATGATGACTTATTTGATGCTGGGTCATCAATTTCCTATTATAAAATTATTCATATGGGAAGATAACTGACTCAAATGGCAGAGGCAAAAAATACATTGCAGCAGGTCAGGCTGTGGACTCATACGTACTGTTGTGTGTTGTGCAGTAGAGTGCTCTTTCATTTGTTTCTTTATGGTGTGTTTTGATCCTCAGAGCTGTTATGTTTCTGCATCTGTTTTTTCCTGCTTCTAAGAGCAACAGGTTCATTAAAAGCCAGAAAAAGTGCTAAGAATGAGAGCCTGAGCAACCAAAAACAAAAACAAAAATAAAAGTTATATATCCTATTGTAAAGTAGAGCAAATCAAATTGAAGTACTCTGTTGTAATTCACATAATTGGGAAGTAGGCTAGAAATGCATTTAAATTTTGTTCTAACTAGTGTATTTTGTCAGTTGTTCCTTTAGATATATAAGCCATTTTGGCAAAAGTATATAGAAAACAACAACAACAAGAAAAACATCTTTGATAGCTTAGAAGTCTATGTAAGTTTACTATTTCTTTGTAATAAATTGCCACAAACTAAGGAGCTTCAAACAACTCACATCCATTATTATACGGGTCAGGAATCTGGCATGGTGCAGCCGAGAGGGCCACCCTAGACCCTCTCCACCAGAGAGTTTTATCTTACGTGTAGTTCTCATCTTAATGTTTTATTAGAAATTTACCCTTTTAGTGTGAGAGAAAGAGACAGTTGCAAATGCAAATTAAAACCACAAAGAAATAGCACTTCACATCTACTAGGATGGCTCTGATTTAAAAACAAAACAAAACAAAACAAAACAAAAATAACCCATGTTGACAAGGACACGGAGAAATTGGAACCCTCATCCATTGCCAGTGAGAATATAAAATGGTGCAGCCATTGTGGAGAATAGTTTAGCAGTTCTCCAATAAGTTAAACATAGAAATGCCATACGACCTAACAGTTAAACTCCAGTTATATATCTAAAATAATTGAAAACAGGTTATACAAGCAAAAACTTGTACACTAATGTTCATAGCAGCATTGTTCACAATAGCTAAAAGAAACAAATCAAATGCCCATCAACGGATGAATGGGTAAATAAAATGTGATATGTCTATACAGTGGAATATTTTTCAGTTATATAAAGGAATGAAGTACTGATCCATGCTACAATGTGGATGAACCTTGAAAACACTATGCTAAGTGAAAGAAGCCAGCCATGGAGGCCATATATTGTAAGATTCCATTTATATGGAATATCCAGAATAGGCAAGTCCACAGAGACAGAAAGCAGATTCGTAGTTGCCAAGGACTAGGGGTAGGGGGAAAATTGGGAGTGACTACATAATGGGCCAGAGGTTTCCCTCTGAGATGATGATAAAATCCTGGGGCTAGATAATAGTGATGATTGTGCAACATTGCAAGTGTGCTCAATGCCACTGAATTGTACACTGTAAAGTAGTGAGAATGGTAAAATTTTATATGTGTATTTTACTACAATTAAAAATAAATAAATAATGAGATTTTCTTTTTGGCATCTAGATATTATTGAAGGCCCTGTAAGGATGGGGAGAAGGTATAGAATGAGCGGAGGAGGGGCTGTGGTCAAGATTTAAGACATTCTAACACTTTAAAGGACAGGTAGATGAGAGAGCTTCAGTACTGAAGGCTGAAAAGGAACAGCATAAGAAGTAGGAGAGGAACTAGGAAAGTGTGGTATCATCCTGTAGTTAATGAAATGCTGCTGAAGATAATGGGGAGCTGTTGAAGGTTTTGAAACAAAGTGATAGAATCAAAGCTTTTCCTCAGGAAATTTCATCTGGCAATTGTGTGCAAAGAAGATTGGGAGAGACCTAGAGTTAAGGGAGGCAGTTAAGAACTATTCTCATGGAAAAGATAGGTTGGATTTGAGCAATGTCATGGGGGCGGTGGGGCTGGGGATTTGATAACATACTAGGTTTGGCTGGATTCTTACAGCTTGGCAGTGTGGACATTAGAAGTTTATTAACAGGCAGATAAGAAGTCAATATTTCTCAGACCAGTATGTGGGCTATTTTGAGCTGAGCTATTGTTTAGACGTCTACCATCTTTTAGCTATAGTATGATTTGATGCAGAATTGTTCATATATATGAAATTTTAAATTTCAAGAGTCTTAACCAAATTTAGGGATTACTCAATGTTCTATTAGTCAGTGTTTTAAGTAAGTTATATAGACTTCTCTCTGTGCCCTTTTAGATTTTCTTTTTATGCAGAAAAATAATAATGTACTGATAGGGCTAGAAGGTCCCTTGGACATCATCGATCTGAATTTGGTTTTTCCGCAACTGATGGGAGAGGCCCACGGAGGGTCTCTGTCCTTGGATTAGTAGTGTCGCCATTCTTGGGGACTTTATTTTCTTCTCTAGTTTTTCTCCTTCCTCTGTGAGTTGTCCCAAAGACAACTCATCAGTGTTGTCATATGGCAGGGGTTGTCAGAATGCAATGCTTATTTTATTTCCTAACAAAGCACATCTTAAGCACCTACTGTGTACTAGTTGCTGTTTTAGGTCCTGGCTATAAAGAAGAAAAGAGATGAATCATGACACCAAAGTTTGCTACTTTGAGAGTAATACTTAATTAGTTTCCAGTACTCTTTTTTTTTTTTTTTGATATCGCCTAGGGTGATAGTTTTCTTGACTGCTATCTAAGAAAAAAAGTAAGTAACACTTTATTTTATGATATGAAGACTCAGAGAGAAGGGTTTAGAATAAATCCCCCATGGACATGGGATGTGGATTTTAAGATTTAGTCAATGTCGTAGCCACATGTACTCAACATAATAATTCTCTTTAACATCTTGAAGTTAGTGTTTACAGCTTGGCAGTGTGGACATTAGAAGTTTATTAACAGGCAGATAAGAAGTCAATATTTCTCAGACCAGTATGTGGGCTATTTTGAGCTATATAGTATGTACAGTGTAGTGTAACTTGGTATGAAGTTAAGTCACTGGTTCTACCTCCAGATTCTCTGTTCTCAAAGCTATTGATACTATCATTGAAGCAGTGAGTTCCCTTTGCTTCTGTTCTGCACTTTGAATTTTCACTTTCTCATGGTATTTATCAATCTGATGTTTGATTTGCTGTCTGTCCATTGTCTGCCATGCAAGCACACTTTTACCTTCAATATAATTTAGGAATGATGGATGCTTTCATCTCATGGTTCTCAACAATATCGTTAGCTTCCTCAGATCCCATCCTATTCACAGATTAAGCTCTTTTTTATTCAATCAATTTATTCATTCAGTTTATCCTTTGACTTAGAGTCCACGGTCTTTTATCCGAAACCCTTGGGGCTTCAGAACTTATAATTTTTTGATTTAATAAAGATAAGAGTTTATATTCTCTACATAGTCTGATACTTCTGGCAGGGTCTGTAGTGGCAAATGGTAATCACACACATTAGTTGTTCCTTAGCAAAATAAAGGAATATTCACATTGTGGGCTAATTAAGGACTATGAGTAACCTTATGTACATGCGGGTCATATCTGTTTTGTCACCAAATGATCTACAAAGGGACTTTTGGTTTTCAGAAGTTTATGAATTTTGGAATCTCAGATAAGGGAATGTTTACTTATCTATGAACAAGGTGAATAAGATGCAGCGTCTGTCCTCAAAGGACAAAGACGCTTCATGTTTTCTCCATTAGGCCTTTTTCTGTTTGTTGTAAGCCAGCTCAAATGTGTTCAGATTAAAAAAAAAAAAAAAAAAGAGGCAGTGACTTATTGATTTAGTCATTGAAAAGTCTAGCAGATTTTGGACACTGCTATATTCAAGGTTCAAACAATGCCATTTGGCTGGTTTTCGCTTAATCTTTCATATGCTTTTTGTTCCAAAGCTTTCAGTCTCTCTGCCTAGTGGCCTTCATATGCTCCAGGTTAATAAAACAAATTTTAAAATCTATATATAGACAGTGTTTACCACCCAACCCTGTCCATGGTCATGAATATCACAAATTTTTTAAATTTCCAAACATGAGATAAATGTCAGACCATTCTTTAAATTGACTTTATGAAGCCTTTCTGAGAAGAGCTTTCTGATATTCACACCAATGTTTCCATAGTAACTAACGTGTTCGGAAGAGGAAGAGCAGGAGGAGATGAAAAACAAAGACGATCCAAATAAAAGAGATGCATAAGTAAAGGGAGAGTAGAAGGTTCTCTAAACTTTAAACCATCACTTCTTGCAGGAGACAAGCATTCTTGTTCACACGGGTGACTTCCCCAGCTGGCTGACTGATTCAGGGGTCCTTACTGGAAAAACTCCCAAAGCTTGCCCAGTTGACACCTGATTACACTCGGACAATGACTCATTAATGCCAATTTGGATAATTTCTTCTCCCTTTTATTTTAATCTTAATTTTTTCCTCTGGTTGGAGGTCCCTTGGTTACCATGGTAACAGTGAAGTAATTTGTGCCTGTCACTGAACTGTCGAAAAAAAAAAGTACGCTATCAAGTCAATCTAAAGAATAGTTTGAAAGAGGGTAGGGGAGACGTGGGTGTTAGCGATCATCACAGTTTGCAAACATTCAAATGAAGAATACTAGAACATTACTAAAATATAGGTTCTGTTTTCAAATCTTATTAAATGGTGTCTAATCTGTTGCATTTTAAAGTAGATAACGATCGATTATTCTCTTGTGATGTTGCGAACACAGTATCTTTTTCTCACTAAGCTTCAACAAACTTATTTTAATAAAAATACGCTTAATCCTCAAGTTGTTTGTAGGCTAGATCAGGTAAATGGTCTAGAGAGATGAGTAGTTTTTTTTTTTTGAATTATTTAGGGAGGGGAAAATATACTCACAGTCAGTTTATTCAGGGAAATAGGTACCCGTGGTAATAAAATAATGGCTTCTCAAAATCTCCACATTCTAATCCCCCAAACCTGTGACTCTGTTCTCTTACATGGTAAAAGAGACTTTGCAGATGGATTAAGTTGAGGATCTTGAGACAGGAAGAGTGTCCTGGATTATCCAGGTGGGCCCAATGTAATCACAAGGATCCTTATAAAAGGGAGGCAGGAGTATAAAAGTCAGAGAAGGAGATGTGATGATGGAGGCAGAGGTCAAAGTGATGTGGGTCCACAAACCAAGCAATGCAGGCAACTGGAAAAGGCGAAGAAATCGATTCTTCCCCAGAGCTTGCAGAAGGAATGCAGCCCTCCTGAAACCTTGATTTTAGCCCAGTGAAACTGATTTCGGACATCTGACCTCTAGAACTGTAAGAGAATAAATGTGTGTTGTTTAAAGCCACTAAGTTTGTGGTCATTTGTTACAGCAGCTGTAGGAAAATAATACAGCACCATTCACAGGTGCCTTTAAGGCAGTTCCTTTAACGCAGTCTCATTTGATACTTACTCTTACTTGGTAGAAGTAAATGGAACCCCCCGATTGTCGGCTGAGCATTCTGGGTGTCACTAACTGAGGTCTCTCTCTCTCTGTGATGCTTCTGGGAACTTATATCCAGCCACCATGTGGGTTATGGTCATGGAAAGGCCAGCTGCTGAAGTGACAGACCTTTGAAGCCTAGGCTCAAACATCTGGGAAGGCCAAGTGCTTGAAGGTCCTGGGTGAAAGACCTCCTTGAGAAAGAGGACTCTTGTGCTTACAGTCTCTCTCTCCATGAAAGTGCACCCGTTTGTTGGGTAAATTGCCTTGTCTTTCAACTAGATTGTGTATGTCTTAAGGTTAGACATTATGCTTTATGGATGCCTGTAAATCCTGTAATTCCCAGCACCATTCCGGGCACACAGTAGACACTATGAGAAATAGCAACTCCTTCTCTCAGCTGCTTCCTAGGTAGTTGTTATATTTTTCCAATTATCTTACTCTTACCATACAGGTGCTGTGTTAAGCACTCTCATTCAATGTTTACAACAACCCCGAGGGAAGTCTTATTATTTTCAATTTACAGTTGCAGAAATACAGATTCAGTAACTAGGCTGAGAGTGACAAGGTAAGAAAGTGGCAGAGCTGGACTCTGAACCCAGGTAAGTCTTCCTGATCCCTCTACTTCTAATTGATGCCTTGTTGCCAGGCCAGAGGCACCATGGGATGAGTGTCAGTGCCTTTCTTCCCTACGGCCCTGGCATTCAGTAAATGCCCTGTATCCTCTGATCTCCAGCATTGGCTCTCATTCCTGTTCATACAGGAGGCAGAGGATGGGACTGTGGAGGTTGGAGAGGGCTGAGGACTTGAGCTCAGAGAAAGGGAGGGGGTCTTTTGTATCCCAGAGGTCCCCTTGGCCTTATAGACATTAGTTATTTTAGGTGGGAGTCTGATGTCTGTAAATTAGCGCATTCCTATAGCTTTATATTCTCCTTGTTTATTTTTCTCTATTTTCTTCTGTGGTAGGCAGAATTCTAAGATGATTCACAAGCTTCTCACTCCCGGTATATGTGTTCTGTTGCAATGGACCGAATGTTTGTGTTCCGCCAAAATGCACATGTCGAAGTCTTGATCCTCAATGTGATGGTATTAGGAGGTGAAGCCTTTGGGAGGTAATATAGGTCATGAGGGTGGAGCCCCAATGATGGGATTGGTGCATTTTATAAAAAGAGACAGGGGAGAGATGTACCCTCTCTCTGCCATGTGAGGGTAGAGCAAAAAAGCATCCATCTGCAAACCAGAAAGTGAGCTTTCACTAGGAACTGAATCAACCAGCATCTTCATCATGGACTTCCCAGCTTCCAGAACTGTGAGAAATAAATGTTTAAGCCTCCCGGTCTATGGTATTTATTACAGCAGTCTGAACTAAGATACCTGTAAAATCCCCTCCCCTGTGAATAGAATGGGATCTCACTCCCATTATTAGGTTCCTATTCAGTAGACTTCAAATTCATCAAAAAAGAGATTATCTGAGTGGGCCTGATCTAATCAGGAGAGTTTTAAAAGAGAGAAGGGACATATGAGAGAGTCTGTGAAAGTAGCCTCTAGGAGCTGACCGTGGGTCTTGGTTAATAGCTAGCAAGACATTGGGGACCTCAGTTGTACAACCACAACGAAAACAATTCTGCCAACAACCGGAGGGAGCTTGAAAGTGGGTATTTCCCTCGAGGAGCCTCTCAGTGAAGATGCAGCCAGCCAACATCCTTAGCTCAGCCATGTGAGACCCTGAGCAGAGAATCCATTGCCCGAATGCCCAATCCACGGAAACTGTGGGATAATAAATGCTTTAAGCTGCTAAGTTTGTGATAATATTTTACATAACAATGGAAGACTACTACGTCTTCCTGAAATTCATTTAAAAGATAAAAATTAGTCTCAGTAGGCCTAGGCCAAAAAGGAAACAGACTCTGTTCCTGATCAGAGGGAGTTAATACCTTAAAACACCTAAAACAACCCAACCAACCAACCGACCAAACAAACACATTGAGAAGAGCATTTCCATTTGTCTAGGATTTATTTTTACAAAGACGTGACTCCCTTCAGTGATGTAAGTTATCTCGGATCAGTTCCTTTGAGGAGGAACTCTGAAAGAAAGCTTTTTTGGGGCCCCTGAAATCACTGAAACCTAAATACACCTACGAAAAGGGTAGGGGACAGCTAACTCCCAAAGTGCTATTAGGTGTTTTTAATGAGAAGGTTCTGGGCTGGAGGGAGGTCCCTGAGCAGGCCACCTCTTTTAGTGGAAGAGGTTGCATTTTTTTCTTGGGAAAGTGGTCAGTCCCTTAAAGATGCAAGGCCCTTCCCAGAAGTCTCAGCAGTATTTTCCTCATTAGTGGCAGAGTTTGCCCCTTCCATTACTTCCACCTTCCTCCAGGATTTCAGGCCATGGTCTATTCAATCTCTTCATTTATTCATCAAACTCATGGAGCTGTTAACATAGGGAAGGCTGTGCTCTGCCCTGGATAAATGAATAAATGAATGAATATACAGTCATAACTGACTTAGATATCAGTGTTATCACCATTTTCTTAGATGAAGAGCCCGAGGTTCAGAGAACTTAAGAAACTAGTCCCTGACTGCCGAAGCCCGTTTTCCTTGTCCATTAGTCCACACTGGCTCCACGTGGGCACGGGCGTTAGACCAGGCCGGCGGCCTGCGGGACCTGGGGCTGCGAGCCTCACCGCGGGCGCCCTCTGTCGGCGCTGCGGCGGCGCAGCGGCCCCGCGAGCGGACGCACCGGTGCGCGCGCGGCCCAGGGAAGGCGGGAAGCCCGGCGTGGGCTGCCGGCGTCGGCCTCTGACTGCATGCCTGTCCTTACGTGTTTGCTCCACATTTGGGGTGCTGAGCCGTTCCCTCAGTGGCACCTGGATATCACCTGTGAGTTTCAGGGGCGTAGTCCTGGAATCGGCGTTGGGGGTGGGGGAGCACTTTAGGGAGAAGGGGCGCAGCCAAGGGGCGGGAACTTTAAGAATTAAGAATTGCCCGGGTCTTTGAAACCAGAGGCAGCCGGAAGCTGGCAAGGGCCAGGTTCTAGTAACTCTGGGTCCTTGACTTCCCTCTGGGGAGAAGGCAGGAAATGGGGTTGGGGAGTGAGGTTGCCCTTAGTCCTACGGCCAGAACCTGTGATGCATGTACCCGGAAGCGGGAAGATCATCTGTTCTTCGTTTTTTTCTGAACCTTCGGTTGCAGCCTCGCCTGGCAACCCAGGCCACGCGCTGAGCGCGCACCAGGGAACTGTTTACTTAAAGAAGCACATCCCACTGATATTTGGGTGTATTCTCCTACACCTGACTGATAGTAATTATACTCTCTCCCCGTGCTCCAGCCGATTTCAATTCTTTTAGTTTCTTCCCCACTTTACTTAAAAAAACAAAAAAACAAAAAAACACAACATTCACCCACATGCAAAGCAAATTTACAATCAAGAAGATGTCTTCATTCTCTCTTTAAAAGTGGTGGCTTTGTTCTTGCTTCACATCAAATAAGGACTAATTTTGAGGATGTTTTGTTCTTGATCCCCTCTCCCCATAATTATATTCTTCACTTATTTATATATTTTTTGTCTACTGAAATTCCAAATGCAAAACCAACTTTATTAATTTCTATTTCTAAAACAAGATATACTTATCTTTTACTTCTCCCACTGGAATAATATATTCCCTAATAGGTGGGAAAATTTAGCTGCATGTATTAGAAATGATATGTTAAAAAACAGGTTAAAGAAAAATAAAGGGCAAGTGGTGAATTTCTTCTGAGAAGATAGGACAAATGCATTTGCTAGTCTAGGTGATTTGGTTGCCTCCGGAAGTGTTGGAAAATATGGTATAAAGAAGGTAGGCCATCAGCTTTCATGCAGTTTACCAAAAGAGCTTTTGAGGATACTTGGTTTGGAACTACTCTTTCTTTTCATAATATTCAGCAGGTCCCTAATCATTGTATTCCAGATATCGAACACAGGCTTTCAGCCCCTTCTACCAAAATGTTTTGCACCCATTTGAACACTTCTAAATTGAAATTCTAAATTAGTATTCATTGAAAACTGGTTTGACACGAAGAAAGGAACATGAATGAAACCTTCTAAGCCTTCTTTGCGTTTCCAAGTGCAAGTTCAAATCTCAGGGCAAGTCATTGTTATGCGTTTAGTGAAGATTTATTCAATTCCCAAGTGCCACCTCCAGAGGGCACAGCTGTCTCAAAAAAAATTTCTATTTTGAATGTCGCTTTGGTTTTGCCAAATTAGGGATTCTAGTCTGTAATTGTGATTCTTGGGATCCAAACTTGAAATATTTTTACTTAATATATTTTAATGTTCATTTACATGTTATAGTATTCTATTATTTCCCACGATTATTTAACATTTTAATATTTTAAGTTTTTATAAAATGAAGAATTAAATCTAATGTCATTAATTTTCCCCTGACTTAAAAATCTCTCTGATTCTCTCCAGTTTTAAGTAATAACTCTAGACAGATTAAAGCAGCACTCTTTCATTTTTTTAAAACGTATCAAAGTTTATGTTTCAACCTATCTTTGTATTCCCAAGAGATTGCACTCAATGTCCCAGTTCTAAAAAAAAAAAAAAAAAAAAAAAAAAAAAAAAAAAAAAAAAAAAA
>NW_006437736.1:10687310-10751690 GCF_000325575.1 Pteropus alecto | reverse complement strand
AAAAAAAGTGCAAAATGTGCTGTATCTTCCATGTAATATTATTTTGGGTTTAGTGCCCAACATATTCTTGTAGAGTCTGCTTCTATGTTCCGAGTCAATGCTTTGGAAGCTTTTTACTTCTTGAAGTTACACAAAACATCTGGGAGATTTATTTTTGCAACATCAAAATATATAGTGACTTTTTATTTAAAAAATGCTTTTATTCATCTGCACAGGAAGGGCGGTTGACATGAATTTGCTCAGAAAAGAATGGGGTTATTTTCTTCTAGAATGTACATTAAACGATTCATTCTCTTCTTCCTTTGTCTCAGACATCTCTGCTGTGTTTAGTGTGAAATTGAATACTGTAAGGCTGAAATCTAAGAAGGGGGAGAACTGAGAATTCATGCAAACGATTTACATATATTTCTTCCTTGTGTTTCTTTCAAGCTTTCACTTGCTACTCACTTTGGGCTATTTTTCTTTTCCTTTCTTTTTTTTTCCAGTTAACATTACACACAAAGAAGCTGGCAACAGGGTGCGAAAGGAACTGTTTCTAAGTATTTAAAACTGCTTAACATCTATTTATATGAAAATGCTTTTTAGGTTTTGGAAGCTTATTTCCATGTTGGCATGTTAAATTTGGAAACTAATACTGGATAGGTGTTGAAAGTCTTTAACTTTCATGTTTGCTCTGCATTAAACGGAGAAGAGCTAGAGCAGCCACCACAACAGAGTGTGTTCTATAAGAAACCATGAGTAGTAAGTGGTGTCAGCTAAACATGTGGAAGAATCTAGAGAGGCCTCGATGAAATAACCCTGAAGTCAGGTTGAGCCATGGATGCGCCATTCAGGGCTAATGTGCGTGGCACAGAAGTATAATTAGCAAATCCACAAATTATCCCGCTTTTCTTTCAATTCAAACACTAAATGTTAGTTTAACGATTTATTCCTTGGCCTTTTGTATTTGTCCTGTCTCCCCAGTGACAAGATGGAAGATCTTTCACGGCAGAGACCCATGTCTGCTGTATTTTTTTCTATCTGCGTAATCTGCCCAATGTTAGACGAAAATGGCCACCCACAAATAGATGCCAATTAATTATTGGCTTCGGTCAGTGTCCACCAGGTTCCACCCCCGGTTAGAGAATGCCAGGCTCTTGAAAGTTTAAAGTATTTGTGAAATCTTAGGTGCTTTTCTTCTCTGTGTCTCCATGATGCTCATGATATTCTCAACATTTTCTTAGGTGAATGGATATGCTACTGTAACCTAATAGGTGGTTTGCAAGAAATTTATCTCAAGGATCTGGAACTTTTGGTGCTGTCATTCTTCTGAATTAGATAATATGTGAATCTGAGGATAGTGTTGCAGAAAGGGTGCAAATGAAGTGAAGTTACATAGAACATTCAAAATGGAAGGGTCAGGAAACCAAACGTTTCATCAGAACAGAGATGATTAAAATAAAAATACGTTTTTCCCTTCACTGCCTCCCATTCATATATCGTGACTTCACTTATTCACCTGTAAATGTTAACTGGTCCACATGAGATTCTGTACCATCAAAGTTGAGGAACACATAGAGCTTTGAAAAGTAGTCCTCCTCTGTCCATGTAAATGCTTAAGCAGAAGCAATCAGTCATGTGCTTGTGGGACCTCTGACCTTGGAGGAAGGTTTTATTAGGTGACCTCTAAAGTCACCTGCCAGTGGCGATGCTATGTTATCCTGTGTTGAGCTCTCATCACACTCATTTTATTAGAATCAAAGACAGTTTTACAAATGTGAGATGGCGACCAACAAGCTTAAAGTGTGGCATCATTAGATTAAGGGTGTGTCGTCCCCAAGCAGAGTCCTATTTCAAGGCCTCTATTAGCCTAGGGACATGTGTTAATTACCTGAGTAGTTCACATTTCTGTCTCTGACAGTTGAGTCTAGTTTGAAATGTTTATAATTCTAATCCTATTAGAAATGCACTCAAGGAGCTAATGTTATTTGCAGGAATTTAGAAGTAAATCCCTTAGTAAAATAAATGGACCTTTGGTAAAGTGAGTCATAACCTAATTTTGAAAGTAAGGATGCTGTTCTATTGGCTTTGCTTGAAGTTTGGTAGGACTTTCCAGAAAATTCTGATGTCGATGCAGAGCTCATCTGTTTTCACTGTATGACTTACTTGAGGATCTAGATTAAAGTTTTTCTTCTCTCAGCTACTATCACAGTCTCCAAAGACAAGTCATTTATTTATTTATTTTTTAAAAAGGTCAATAATCTAAGTAATTCCTATTTTTCCCTGTTTGTTGTCAAAACAACCCCTGGTTACCTGTCCATCTATGTACATGAGTGAATTCCTAGTCTGGGGTGGTGTTGCAGGTGGACTGTGATGCATTACTGATGTTCAATAAAATGTTCAACAGTAGAACTGTCACCTTCACTTGGTTAAGTTAGGTCATTTTTTAGTTCCTTGTAGTCCCAGGCTGACTTCATACACTCAGAGCCTAAAAGCCAGGGTGGTACTATGGTGTTTAGTGTAAGTGGCCTCCTGGTGACATTCGCTCTGAACAGAAAGGCCACACCTTTGGCAGGCAGAAAAGACAGAGGGTACTCTCTCTGCAAGTCACATTATGCCTCTTCAAAGTCCACTTGATTATTTTGCTGTGATGTGGACGGGTTCCTACAATGTACCTTCAGTCTCAAAGTGGTATGAGGCTGGACACACATTCTGGAGTTTGTTAATTCCTGAGGTGACACTTTTAAGTCTCCATGTTTGATGTTCCACAGCCCCAGAAAGGATGATTTTTGACTCTTTGATCCTATAAGAAAAATCCAATTGTTTTCTATCTTGCAGTTCATGTTGATGGCTTTTGTTCCTTCATCATTATAGCAGATATTTTCTTTTTCAAGCCGGAGTCGTGGTGGGCGGAGGGTTTAGGATATGTAATAATATAAATAACAAGCTGGTGGAGTTACAAATATAGCAGAGTGATAATCGTAAGATGCGAGAGCAAAAATTGGTTACGGTGATCAAGCTGGAGGACTGTCGTTTTGCACGGTCCAGAGCTTTTTAAAAATGTCATGTCTGTAGCATTCCTTACTTTCAAAATCATCCACTATTCACGAAGAAGAGAAAATACAGGCTAAGGAAAAAATGCTCTGGACACGTTTCATTTAGTGAGGTCCCCCCTCCCCGCCCCCTTCCTTGGTCCTCTTGGTAGTTTTGACCTCTTCAGTTCTCTAATAATGTTACTTGGAGAATTAAAGACAACGTGAAAAAGCAAAACAATAGCAATGAAGATGGGCAGCGGCAATAACAATGAACTGGATTCTCTAGACTGTTCACAGAATGGCAGCGAAGACAAAGAACTTTTTTTCTTCTTTATAAAAGCTGCCCATTCCCTTTTCTTCCCTTTCAGACCCTTTTCTTCCTGTTCTTGGCTTCCATGTAGGTTTCAGCATCTTATCACGAACGTCTAATTTAACTTCTCCTTGTTATTAATAAATAAGATGGTGTTACTGTTAACTAATGTACTGTTTGGAAAGTAGAGGCTTCAAAGTGGCACTTTTGAAGGTTTTAGAGTAATGGCCGTTTTAAGTCTTTTTCTTTTTTTTTTCACCCATTGAATCCGATTTTTCCCTTAGCCGAAGTAGTTTGCCTATTCTTCATTGCTGTTTTTTTTTTTTTTTTTTAAGGTACTTGAAAGTTGTTCTACAAATATAGCTTAGAAAAAAATCATGTTCCTCAGTGAAAAACAACAACCCTAAAATGAAAGCCAACTTGAATCATTCCAGAACAGACTTGCAAAGTGGGGCTGACGTCCCGGAAGGAGAAGGGAGAAACGCTAATGCTCCCAAGTAATCAGTTTGGGCCATTTCAGTGCTAAATGACAGGATCAAGAAGAAAAATTTTGAAATTGATTTTTAAGACTGTCTGAAAAAGGAGACTGAAATGAATATTAAGTGATTTCTTTGGGGCTGTCAGAAATAATAATGGAAGAAGAGACAAGCCCGGTCTTGCTGCTGATGGTGGGGTCAGGGAATTTCGAGTCAGTGCAGATTGGAGATGAAATTCTGCACCAATTTTTAAAAAATGTTAATGAACAGAAGGGAAGGGAGCAGCAAAGGAACCTAATATGAGGAGATCTGAGCCGGAAAGGGGGGAGGTAAATGTGTGGCGTTATGCGTTGCGGAGTTAGGAAAGAGGAACCGTGATTGGTGTGTGCTGTGCTCTGTACATTGTGAGGATAAGACAGCCCCAGTTATGGGAGAGTGTGCCACACGAGGTGCTCTGGCAGTGGGGATGCATTTGTCTGGGCACATCCGTCCCCTTTCTTCCTTCCTCCCTCTAGTAGCCGTACACATCTACTTATCAGTTGACTGGTTGGAGTTGGGCTCCAGGCTGGCTGTTGACCAGCCCATATGGCCTGAGGATTGAATTCATGTCTTTGGTTTCGTTAGCACAAAGTTGGAACTAACAGAGTTAACTGACTAATTAATACAGAGATGCATTGGTGGTTCTCTGGGATTTGCAATCAGTTTCCCTTACATTGGCCATGTCAATTACCGCAAGTCTATAGATACCAGGAATTGGAAAAGATATGGCAGGATTTAAAAACAGACTCTTCTATATGAAGAATTTGAATAAAAATGGAAAAGAACACCCACCTTCCTAGGATTGTGCTTTTTCCTGGACATGAATGCTAACTCTCATGGGGTTGTGAAGGACTGATCCATTATTCTGATTACTTTTTCTACAATATGTTTGCAGAAATTTCTTAATTTCTACTCTCCCCCAGTATCTTGTTCTCTGAAAACATGGGCTGGAAAACTTAACCTCTTCAGCTTTCTTTTGGTGTGTGTTATGTGCTGAGTTGTTGAGGTCAGCTCCTCGTGACCCTATGAATGAGTGATGTCCACAATGTCCTGTCCTCAACAGCCCTGCTCAGCTCCTGGGGACTCACGCCTTTGGCTTCTGGTATGGAGTCAATCCATCTCATATTTTCCTGCTGCCTTCTATTTTTCTGAGCATTACTGTCTTTTCCAAAGAACGCTGCCTTCTCGTGACGTGCCCAAAGTAGGACAGCTTCAGTTTTGCCATTTTTGCCTCCTGTGATGTTTCAGGCTTAATTTCCTCTAGGACGTTCTGCTTACCAATGTGGAAATAGACAGCAGGCATTAATCCCTCTGTCTTTTGGGAACGGTATCCTGACTTTCTGGAGACTTATCCATCTTCCCTTTGTCTCATGGGATTATACATCAAGGCACTTGGCCTTTCTGAAACCATGAAATAGACGGTTTTGTCGTTCAATCTAAGGCAGTGGTTTCTCAGCTGAGGATGATTTTGCCTCCTGTGGGACGTTTGGCAATGTCTGGATATATTTTTGGTTGTCACTGCTAGAGGGAATACTATTGGCATGGAGTGTGTAGAGGCTAGAGATGCTACTAAATATCCTATAATCTTTGTTGTAGGATCAGCTCCCTACAACGAAAAATGATTTGGTCCAAAGTGTCAGTAATGCAGAGGTTGAGAAACCCTGATATCAGCCAACTGTGCTTTCCCTTCTGGTACTCTGAAACATCAGTGGTGTGACAAAAGCAACGAACCTTTCACATAATTCAAACTCATTCATTCCAGCGTCAATGCCTCATTAAGACTAACGGGAATAACATGTTAAGTTGGTCCTGTTAGCTAGAACTCCTCAAACCTCCCTGGGTCCTCACTTTTATTCTGTGCTAGACCTCCAGCCTTTTTATCTGTTCTGAAAACTCCATGTATCCTTTAGCTTAGTCTTTTCTGTTTGGTTTAGGTAGAGTAATTTTCTGTCGCTTGCGATCAAAGAACTCTAAGCTGATGTGGGATAGCTGATAGTTTGTTCACATGTTTGTGTTTATGTTAAGGCACCATTAACAAATGGTGCCTTATAAATCCTATCTATGGTTACGAAGTAGCTATCTGGCAATTGAGGGTCAAGTTAGAGCGAGCAGAAGCAATAGAACATACAACCCCATACCTTTGAGGTTTTTATCACTACAATGATAGGGAGAGTCAAGAGATCAATAGATAGCTTGAGAACTCTGTCCCAAGAAGGAAAATAAAGTCCACCAACACGTTAGGGCATCGGTGGCAGCAGATCAAATCCAAATGTCAAACAGTTGGATTAAAAAAAAGTGACCTACTATTTTCGAAACTATGCAGGCTTTTGACCTTTTGGGGCTGCTGTGCACAACGTGGAAGCCAGGGGCTGCTGATGAATACTTTCTTTTCTTTTTAAAAAAATTCAAGTGTTCTCATTGCAAGCTTCATTTCGAAATAATGAAAGCATAAATGGCAGTACCTTACTCACAGGCATAGAAGTTTTCTTTTAAGATTTTAAAACTCGGGGCTGACGCTAGAGTGATGCTCTACTCCATTAAACAGGAGAAACTTTTTTCAAATTAAGATGATCCAGGGAACAGAGTCTCTTAATTACCAAGGCCGGGCTAGGATAGTGTGGGTGGTTGCCTCAGCCTGTTTAGCTGTTGGAGACCTTAGGGGCTGCCTCATAAAAAGACCTGTTTTGTTGGAAGCTTCTCTTTCACTAAGTGCATGGGTTGGAATATGTTAAACTGTTCTTGAGTGAACAAAGTCATAAAAATATGTGAGCATACAAATAGAGGATTCGTGTCGGAGATCTCATGAGGTTCATTGTACTTCTCAGAGAGGGTTTCTTTTTTAAGGTGCCAGCAAAATGCCACGGTATTTTATTTTTGTCTCCGGTAAATTGCTCTGGAAATTTAAACAAATTAAACATCCTGTTTTGTGTTTTTGAGACTCACTGGGGAAACTCAGTCTCTAGTCTGATGTTTCAGGTGGGAAGTAAGAGATATGTGTAATCGCATTTTTGATATAGTTACCTATGTGCTGGGGGAGGAGGAATGTGCGCGAGCCATTCAATCACCTGGAATTGCAAGCAGTTGTGTTTATTATCTAAAGAAAAAGAAAACAGAAGTGAAGTTTTTGGAGGGCGTGTGTGTGTGTGTGTGTGTGTGTGTGTGTGTGTGTGTGTGTGTGTTGGGAGAGGAGAAATCTTTTCTGTTGATTTTTATAGTTTAGGAATTGATTTCTGATCTAGTATATTAGTGATAATGAAAATCCATTGTTGTAGCCATTTTAAAACAAATGTAAAATAAATATTAATAAAAATAATAATGATCATCTTTCAAACAGAAGGCAACAAGAGAGAAATTAGCAAGAAAAATTTAGAGCTTGCCTTTGGAATTTAACGGGATTCTATTTTTCTCGAGTTCCCCATCACTATAAAGCATTTTTTCTTTATTTTCAATGTTGGTAAATGGAAACAGCTCTGAGATGCACACTGCTTCTCCCTTACACACATTGTATTTCTCTGGAATGGAAGGATTGCTTCCCTTTAATACCTTCCTGCTAAGAAGGATGAAACAATCCGGAAGCCTTGTGCCCCTGGGCCTGAGCGATAAAATTAGCCTGCGTAGCTAATTTTAGTGCTTCTCCTCTTCAACAGGGTCTCCTTGACAATAGAGAACTGTCTGGCTTGGTTACTTTTCATGAAAACATCTCAACCCCCCACCAGCTTGAACTCTCAGTTGAAATATTACATTTAAAGGCCAAACAGACCCCAAATGAATGGATGATTGCAGCACCTTTCAAATGTCACTTAAAAAAATCTATGAAGTGAAGGCTCAAGTCCTTTGGGAAGGAGAAGAAATGAACTGTCACCGTATCCTCCCTTTGCTTAGATATGGGCTCTCTCCGCCTCTCGCTGGCTTTCTCTGCTTTCTCCCCATTTCCTCCTTCCTTCTCCTCCTCCCCTCTCCCCACCCACACACACCTGAACTATATGAAGTTCTGGTTTGGGTGTATGCCCCGGAGGCTGAACTATGCAAGAAGTGTCATCTATGGAGGTATTTCCTTTCAGAATGTCATTGTTTAACTTCAGGGTCCTGTTATTCTTGTGTGAATGAAATGTCAGAAATGAATTTCACCGTGTAATTTCCCAGGCATTGACAGGCCTTTGCCATCTGTCATTGGATCGTGGTTTTACCTTTGGTTTCCTGCCATGTTTAGGGTTTTGACCCATCCCTTTGAGTAATTTTACCTTTCAATGTAGCCTCCGATGGAGGTCTCAGCTGCCACGTGTGACTTTTGTAACTTTAAGGTATGGAGTGATTTCTTCCACAAGCTTTGCTTTTTATTATTTTTAAAACCGCAAGTGTCATGTATCTTGTCACTTGAACAGTGTTGACTTGCAATTAATCATATGTGCATTATCTATTTTTGCCCTCCGTCTTCACTGATGAGGAGGGCCCACGTTGTATAAAAGTCTCAGCCTCGCTTTGTGAAATGTAGGACCGAGTTCTGTTTGCTGAAAGAGAGAGTGTGGGGGGGCAGGAAGAATTGGGGTAGGAAGAGAAAATAATGAAATGGTTTTAATGAAGAGCCTGAGTTTAATTGGAAAGAAGGAAACCTGAAGTTTTTCATTTCCTACATAGTGAAGATCTTGGAAAATCCCACTGCTCTGAAGTCAGAAGACGAATTTTATAAAGTACAAGCAGACTGTTTTTGAACTGAGTGTTAGAGCTCTGCTGTCAGAATTGACAAGTTTCTGGATTCAATTTTCAAACTAAAACTTAGAAAACTGAGGAGACACTGTGTCTCCTCAGCAGCTTATCAAAAGAAATGCAGTGGCAGGCTCCCAATGCTGTCTCGGGCCGGCCAGGTGGAAGGAGGCAGGTGCCCCCATCAAATATCTCTGCTCCCTCTTGTAGATGATGCATTTTTGAGATGGGCTACCATATTAAGGGCTGAAGCAGTTCAAGCTTGATGAGATTGGATGACCACCACAGGCCTCCCAGCTCTTTTCTCCAAGAACAGGGAGAGTTTTATACCATTTTTAGAGAAGTTTCAAGGACCAGTGATCCTTACCCAGGACTTACTGATCTTCATGGTTGGCAGAAAAAGGATTAAGAAGCATAGATATTAGCACACTAGCTGTTGCTTTATGAGAACAGAGTATACCTATGTAGAATTCCAGGCACAGCTGCTACCAGCCCTCTCATCTTTCTTTCTTTTGGGATAAAAATTAGCTAGTTATGGCTCTTGAGTTCTCAAGAGCTTCCTTATGCATGTAGATAATAACTGGTTGTCCTAAACAAAGATATGTTACAACTAACTACTACATTAATACGAGCAAGTATTAAGTATTTACAATATACAGTGTACTGCCTTAGAGCCCACTTAAATTTCATAACGACCCATGAAGGGGGTAATATCATCACCGTTGTGCAGATGGGGAGAGGAAGGCTTAGAGAGTTTATTCAGAATTTCCCAAGTACTAAGCAGAAAAGCTGAAATTTAGACCCAGCTCTGTCTAACTCCGAACCTTGTCCTCTTAACATTATACTGTAAAACCACCTCTGAAGTGATGACAATGATGAACTCAGTGGTAGAATTTCTTCCTACCGATTTTTTCAAAAGTAAATAAATATCATGACCTTTTGAATACTCTTCAGGTTATGTGATTCTATTAAGTCTTAAATTTTCACAGGCTCTTATTTTGTATCCATTTGGTCTTTGAAAATTCGGATTTATCAGTGGCTATATTTTGTTTTTATTCCTGTAACTGTTACAAAACCTTATGAAATTGAAATCTTGTTATCTGGGACTCTCAATTAGCCAGATGTTTGTTTGTTTGTTTCCTGTATTCCAGTTTTAGAAGGAAGAAGAAAACTACAGAAAAATAAGCTCATACCCGATTTTCTTTTAAAGGGTAACTATGTCCTACGGTCCTATGCCTATAATTAGTTAGGTGTTAAAATATGGGTACATCTCCTTATGCTTTTGAAATTCTTAATCATCAGCAAAGTCTGCTAAAAATGTTAAGGGGGTTATATTAGTAAGGCTAAGCTAATGGCTGTGACAAAGAGCCATAGCTCATCCTAATAAAAGCTGATTTCTTGTTCATCTCACAATACATGGCAGTCACTGATGGTGGTGAGGAGGGGTGGTTGCTCTGATCTATACCTTTCAGATACCTGAACTCTTTCTGTCTTATGGCTCTGATATTCCTCTAGAATCCCACAGTTTTCTGCGGAATCTAAGGAATCCAATTGGCAAACAAAGGAAGGCAGCCAACCTGGGAGATTCTCTGGGAAGGTTTTAGGAGCCAGGATTGAAAGTGAGACACAGTCCTGTCCACATTCCAATGGTGGAGCCTCAGTCACGTGACCCCACCTAACCGCGTGGAGGGGTGGGAAATGTAGTCCTACTCTGTGCCCAGGAAGAAAAGGAAATAGGGTTTGGTATCCACCTAGCACTATCTCTATCACAGCACTGGCATAAAATCTCAAGGATTTTATGGCCCTTCTCATATTCTGAAACATCTAAGAAACATTTAATTATTATGTAGGTTAGTGGTTTCCAAAACCTGGGTCATTAAAAAAAATCTCTGGAACTTCACTTAGACCCACACAGAATCGGAATGAAGGCAGGTAGGGCGAATAGAAGCAGTAATCTACATTTTTTTCAGAAGCTCTCCAGGTGATTTGGATATAGCCAGTCTGGAGTCAGTTTGGTGTTTGGGAGCCACTTATCTAGATAAAGCAGAAATATGGATGAATTCATTTCAGGAAGATTTTTGGCAAAAAAGACTAGGAGGAAAAAGAGTGGTCTTCAGTTTCTTAGTAAAGTAAATGAACCCAAATCTCTATTTATACCAACATGCTAATTAGTCTAGATCTCAAACTATGGTCAGTTGTTTTGAAAATCCATAGAATGCTTCATAGAAAAAAACTGCTCCATTTCTTAGTGAGAAGCCCCATGTAGAAGGAGAGCTATCTGGATATTGTGGATACTGATGACCTATATTTTATTACAATTATATAAAAAAAGTCTTCATATCTCATTTCAATCATTTTCACCCTCTGAGCAAACACAGTTGTAGATTCCCAGTTACTTAAACTTCCACAGTAGACAGGAAGGCAACTGCGTTAGTAAAATTGTTTTCTGAAGCAAACAGTCATTGGGTTTTAAATATCAAATTGTGTGTTTCCTTTTTGGTCTTTAAATATACGGCATTGTTTGTTTTTAACTCACATGAAATCCTATGCTTCATGTCAATTTTTAATAGTGTGTGGCTTCTGAAGGGTAAAAGTAACCTCTTGCAACCAACAAAAGTTACAGTGGTGAAATCAGTCCGATCAGTTTTGTAGGGCTGTTCTATGATTACTCTGCCAGGTGAGAACGGAAGTCGCAGGGTGATATTTCAGATTTCCTCATTTGTGTTGCCATCGGGTTGGATTTATGAAAGACAGCGGAAATGTATCACCTTTCTCTGTTATTCCCAAACCATAATTTTCTAGTCCCTTGGTTTGCTTGTGAACATTTCTGATAAAATGGATAGCTCTCTGAAACTTCGTCAGACGGATTTGTTTAAGGTCTTAAATTATACATTGCTGGATCCAAGCAGAGGATGAGAAACCTCAGGCTGCTGCACTTCTATACCAAGGGCAGCATTGCAAACCATTCTGCACAGAGCTATAATCATATTTCCTTTACTGTTATTCTGCATTGCTTACCATATAAGCCCCACCTTCCTCAGCCTTGCATTCAAGCACCTCTATAATCTGACCTATCCTTATAGCTGCTGGAGAACTTTCCAGTCATTTAGCCTGTAAGGTCCTTACCCCAAATCTCTGCCCTAGCCAATTAGTTATCATCCTCCGGAACATCTTGAGTTTCCTGCCTCTTTATATCTGTACCTCGTATTTCCAAACCCCATCTCTTCCCAAGTGAAATTCAATCCATTCTTTAAGAATGAGTTTGAAATGTCACAGGCTATGAAACCTTCCCTGTTCAGCTTAACTATGGCAATTGTTGCCTCACATACCATTTACCGTGACACATTTAGTTTGGGAATAGGCGTGTTAGATTTTCCACCAGAGTGTATAAGCTCCTGGAGATCAAAGATCCCACTTTATTCATCTGTTCCATATAGTGCTTTAACCATAGGGAGCATTTGGTAAATAACCTCCATAATAAATAGCATTCAGTTGAGGATTATAATGTGTGTTGAAAACCCAATTTTAGATTATTAATTTAGAACATGGTTTCCTAGAGAGGAATAGTAATATAAGTTACTTTGGGAAAAAGTATCCAGTTACATATACATAGGTTGCTTTATTGCAGGGCTTTTAAGAACCTTTAATATGCTTATAGGTTGTAATATGCTAATGTGACTACCTAAGAGAGAGTGTTGTAGGCATCATATTTCATATTCTTTTGACAACAGAGCTGTTTTTTGTGAAACATATTGATGAACCATGGCTTTTAGTACCTCATTTTGGGAAATACTGACTTGAAGTAATAGTCTGCATTTTTATGATACAAAAGTGCTTTCACGATTAAAGTCAGCCTTGTTTTGTCTAAATATCATTGACTCTTCATAAGAAAACAAAAAATAGTGTTTTCTGATTTGCACTCCTAGACATAATTATTTTGGGTGTTATGTGTATGTGTGTTTGTAAAATGCCAAAATTTATCAAGTATGCTGTTTGCTTTAGTTAAGAAATATATATATAAAATTAGGGAAGTTCCTGGTGATCTAAATGAAACCAGTATTAATGAAGATATGCAGCTGAGAGTTATGCCCTTGTCAAACATCTCAGAGATACACAAAGGCCTTTGTCTTAATAGTAATTTTCCTGAAGGTCACTCACCATTCAGACTGTTTATGTAAATCTCCATTAATGCAAGCTTTATTTAATGATTTGCTGAAAAAAGTCAATGATTAAGGTTTGTTTGTGGGTCTTTTTTTTTTTTGGTCATTATTGATTTATCCTTTCCACATCTTCTTTCCATGGACACAGATTAAAAAAAAGAATCAGATTATTGCGTGTTTAGATTTCTCTCCTTAAAATGAGGTCTATTATCGTCAGCAATTGTTTGTCAGGGCTGTAATTACATATACTGTACAGTGAGTGAGATTGAATTTCAGAGCAAAAGGAGTTAAAGGATCTTTTCAGTTGAAGTTAAACCTATGATTTTTTATGAACTTTGGGGCGCCTAATTAAGCAACTAGTAACAAGCAGGAGTTTCCAAATGTCAGTGTATAATTATGAAATAAACAAGAGCTGTTTTTTTTCAATAAATGTCTATGCCGTGCCCTATTACTTCTCAGTGGGCCCCAAACAAAGTCTTCTGGTGAAGAGTACAAAATTACAATAGATTTCCACCACTGAGGGCAAGAAATCTTATCTTCTGGAATGAGTACTAATTTTATCTATGAATGAAATCTATGAATGAGTACTAATTTCATCTCCCAAACCATATATCATAAAGAAATTCTATTTTATTTCTTTTTATATTTTTATTTTGCTCTCTTTAGCTTCCTTTACTGTTGAGTTTCACCATTAACATTTTCTTCTTATTTTAGAATTCAAAATAATTTTTTTTAACTGAAAGTGAATTAAATTTGGTGAGAGCAGGGAGGAGAGGACTGTAAAACAAGTCAAACATATTTATATTTAGTTGAATATAAAGTCTCCTATGCTAGGGCTGATAATATAAAGTTAACAACCTTTTCAGACTATAAAATACTGTAAAGTCGGCAGGGGAGGGTAAGTAGATAAAGGTTAAAGGGGATCAAATATATGGTGACAGAAGGAAATTTAACTTTGGGTGGTGAACACACAAGGCAATATTATTGAACTGTTCACTTAAAACCTATATGATTTTATTAACCAATGTCGCCCCCAATAAATTTAATTTAAAATAAATAAAACACTTTAAAGTTATTGCAGACAAGGGATTTCGTTTTTTAAGCCCTACCCTACACTAGCATTTACCCTTGGTGTCTGTACAGATAGTGTTTGACGAATTCCCATAGGTTTTAGCCAACCAAATATTAGGGCCTATTATATGCTGGGGAGAGTGGTGGCTGCAAAGTAAAAAGTTTTTATCTCTGCTTTTGGGAAGTTTAAAAGATCATTGAGGAGGTAAAGTATATATTGGGTAGAAATATTTAGCAATTTTTATGATTCATTTTTTTGCCATTTGTTATGCAAGTAATACATAAATCTGTTCTTTAACTTAAAATATTGTGATGCACATGTGGCTTATTTTTCTCTCAGATAGATAGAGAGGTAGGTAAGTAAATAGATTGACTCTTCAGTTGATCTAATTCTTTTATTTTAACTACCCTCATAGCCACATACTCTTATTTGTTCATTTCTCTGAGGATGGGTGTTTATATGCTCCAGCTTGGCAGCACTAAATAGAGAAACCTAAATAACAGTCATTCAAACAAGATAGATGCTCATTTAACTCTCGTGAGAAAGAAAGCCCATGGTAGACAGTATAAGGATGCTATGGAAACTCCATGATGCTGGTAGATACTCAGCTTCTTGCCAGCTTACTATCCCGGCATGTCTTCGTCCTCATGTTTTGATATGGCTGCTGGAGTTCCAGAATCACATCTGAATTCCAGGTGTTGAAACTGAGGATATAGAGGAGGAAGGTATTATGCCTCTTTCTCATTGACCAAAGTTTATTCTGATAGCCATAATTAGCTATATGAAGGGCTAAGAAATGTCTTTTTCTTTTTCTTTTCTTTTTCTTCTTTAGCTGGGTGGCAATAGGCCCAGCTAACGATCAGAGTTTTTATAATAGGAGAGATTTGGGGAGGCAGCTGGCAGTCTCCGCCACAGATTGTTGCCAATGCTTTGCTATTACAAACTGCAAAAATGAACATTATTGAACATGGATAATTGTGTTGGTTCCTGCTAGTAAGTGAATGTCTCCAGTGAGTTTCAGGGACAGAAAATTCTTGAGTAGGGACTTGGAGAAGAGTGAGATCATGGTGGGCTGGGGTGGCTAGAAAGGCTATTGTCATTGAAGTGTCGCTGAGCTTGGTCCTGATGGCTGGGTAAACTGCAAATGGGAGGACTGGGAGTATATCTGGACCAGGTGAATGAATAACATGCACCAATTTATTCATCAACCGTTTATTGAGCAGTTACTGTGTGCCAGGCACTGGTCATACAGAGATGGGGCTGAGCCCCTGCCCTCATTGAAACTCACAGACAATACTTCATGCTACTTTGATAAGCAGAACATGTACCTTTGGTAGAGGTAGTGAGGACCTAGAACTGGATAAGAAGGCTAGGGTCAACTTGGAGTGAATTTGGAGGTCTATTTAAAGAGATTACACCTGTTTTCATAGCCAGTGAGGAGCCACTGAAAGTTTTTGAGCAGAGGAGTGATCTGATCCAAATGGTGTTTGAGAAAAACAAACTTGACCCACACAAAGTAACTGGAGGAGGGCAGGGAAAACCTGAAGCCAGGTGCTGTCACTGAGCTTTCCCTGAGTGGTAATGAGGGCCTGAGCTAGGGAGCTGGCCCGGGGTGCTGTGCAGTGTGTTGGTTCAGGGCATGCTTTCTGGAGAGCGGTGGTCCTCTGTCACCTAATATTGGGCTGGCCATGGTTCCTGTCTTAGTCACCTCAGCCCACCATAATAAAATAGCATAGACTGGATGGCTTGAACAACAGAAATGTATTTTCTTACAGTTTTTGAGGTTGGGAAGTCCAAGATCAAGGTTCTTGGTAAGAGCTCTCTTCTTGGCTTGTAGATGGACAGCTTCTTGCCGTGTTCTCACATGGCAGAGAGAAGATGGTGTCTCATCCTCTTCTTGCCAGGGTGCCGGCCCTGTTGGATGAAGACCCCATCTTTATGACTTCATTTAGCCTTTTTATCTCCTCACAGGCCCTATTTCCCAATATAGGCACATTGGGGGTCAGGGCCTCAACATGTGAATTTCAGAAGGGACGCAAATATTCAGCCTGCAATAGTCCCCATAACCGTCTGAACCGCAATTTTCTCATCTGCACAATGGGGGAAATTCCATCAACCTCCCCATAGGGTTGTCGTGAGGATTAAGCGAGGTGAGGTTTGTAAAGTACTCGGCACGCTGTCTGGGACGTGGGAAGTACGCAAAACTGAAAACTGGAAGGGACAGGTAGGCCAGGCATTTCCATGGAAAATTTTTAAGACTTGGGGAATAGATACAGACAGCAAGGGAGTGTGAGGCCACGGAGATGACGCTGAGGATCTAAGCCAGGGTGACGGGGAGAATGATGTCAATCGACAGAAATAGGAGAGTCTGGGAGCGAGCCAGTTTTGGGGGAGAGATTGATGAATTTGATTTAGGTGTGTTGCATTTGGTGAGATGGATGGATATACGAGTGGAAATTTCCAGCAGCCAGTTGGGGTTTATTTACAAGACAGGATATATGGCTGCTAACGACAGCTCCTGCAGGACACAACATTGGTAGAGGTTGAAATTCAAGAGGAAAGAAACAGAGAATTCAAATGAACCTGCACAGACCCAATAAACCAAAGGCTATAGCCTTTGCAGTAGGAATTTAGTTTTATAAAGTTTTCTGGTCAAACAAATGAATAGTCTGAGGCAAACTTCAAAGTGGGAGCTGAATTCTGTGAATCGTTTCCTCATTTTCCACTTTACTTTGCATATTGTACACACAAGGAGGTAGTTCATGGTCCAAAGCCAAACAGACCTGCAAGGAGAAATTTACATCCTGAGCATTTGGGTTGTGGATTTCATGTGAAGTGAGAAGTGGCTTTCTCAGTAGCAGGACAAAGTAGCTGCAGAATTTCTGAGCTAGGATTGTCTCTAAACACTGCAGAGTCTCGGGCAGTCTGAAAAGCCCTTAGCACTTCAGGATCCAATTAAAAGGGAATTATTTTCCCATTCCACAGCTAAGGAAATGGATCAACAAAGAGGCCAAATGACTGTTTTAAGACCGGACAGATGTAACACGGCAGACAAGGGAATGGGATTTAGAAGGCGCCCCCTTTCTGAAATGCTGTTATTTTCTTCTTAGTGTCATCTGTCCGTTCTCCCAGCTGTGAGTCAGTTGAAATCAACCTCTGAGAGACTCATGCCAGTAAATAAAAAATAGCCCACCTTTATCCAGGCAGACAATGGAAAAGAGCAAGTATTTAGAATTTATTGCACTTACTATTAGCTTTTCTTTTCCATCTTTCCTGCTCTACCCACGCAATCCTTCGTACTTTTCCAAATAAAAGTAAAACACTATTTTCCTCACTTTGGTTTGCATGTTTATTCTGCCGAAATAGTTCTCGTTAATGGCCCCGGTGTCTTCTAATCAATCACCAGCTCACTTGGACTTTAAGTGGATTTTTCTGCCGTTTGACACTACTTTATCAAAATCTCTGTTTTGTTAGCTTTTATGAAACCTCACTTTCCTGGTTGTCATGACACCTCATGGACTATCCCTTCTTGGTTTTCTTCAGGGCATTGTCCTACTGCTTATCAGTTAAATTCTGATAAATTTTTCATCATAAGCAAACTATTTTTCTCATTCTACATACTCTTCTGCCTGGTTGATCTAATCCATGCTCATTATCATATCAACTATCATCAATATATCAGTGACTCTTGAATTTTATCTCTGGCCCAGATTCTTCTCCCAAGCTTTAGACTTACATATCCAACCGGACAGCTTTATTCCAATATCTCCTGAGCACTTCAAGATCAAAATGCCTGAAACCAAGAGAATCTTTCCTCATCAAATTCTTTTTCCTTTCTAACACCCTCCAACCTAGAAATTTGAAATCTGGTAATCCCGTTCTCCATCAGCACTGTCAGCATCTGCACAGTAGTTAATCATTCATTAACTAGTGCCAACATTACTTATATTTCTCAAGGCTGGCATTTGGGGGAGATAAATATAGCATGATTTATAAGAAGGAGAAAGAGTTTAGATTTAAGAGTGGATGGTGTAGTTAAACTATGATCACTCCCACTTTCATTTTCAAGGTAAACTTATTTACCCCAAAATGATTCATATGTTTTGATGAGATTCATTTTTTTGGGGGGGGGCGGTGGACATCAAGAAGAAATAGTAAATATGAACAATTAAAGACAAAAACACTGAATTTTGTATCAGAAAGTACATGTCCTTTTCCTATTTTCAGATGAACATATGGAAATCCAAGACAGTAGAATGTCTTGCCTAAGACCTTAGAACTAGCCGGTAGTAGACTGGGAGTTCTGATTTTTTTTTTCTATACTCTTTCTCCTTCACAAGGCTTCCCTCTGTAACATATGATACCCTGCACCTAGTCAAGACTCAGGAAACACTCGCAGATTAGATTCACTGGTGTTCTCTAGAAGCTTTACAGCTGAATTTCACTCAATCCTTTAGACTATTCATTCTGATTTTCAAGCTGGCCAAACAGCCTATGTATCATCACCTCTCCCCTCCCTGTGCTAGGGATCACCAGTCAGTTCAGCACTGTATTACAAGGAGCCCAGGAACAGCCCCAGAGTCCTTAACACAGGGCTCTAGGCAGTTAGTGTCAATCAAGTAGAGTTTGTGAGAGAATTGAAACCCATTTTTCATCCCTTCAGGAGTTGTTTTAGCCCCCATTTCTTTTGTTTCTCAGATCAATGCAGTGGGAAATGATACTCTGAGGAAGTTCATCAGCTTTTTGACTGGCATCTTGTCCCCATTATGTATCTGTAGATAATATTGAGCAGGCAGCCCATCATTTTCATAGTACCTGCCCTGCCTGTGCTTCATTTAAAATTATCTGTGAGACGGTATGCTAGAGAGATACTTCCTACCTATTGTGTGTGTGTGTGTGTTTTTTTTCCATTCATCCAACTTTGTGCTGAGGCCTTTGCTAGGTTCTAGATTTCTTCTTAGTGAGTTTATCAGAGCAGAGTATTTTGCACTTATAGATGGAACCATTCAGGCACCAAGAAAGGAAACGTAGAGGTATAAGATGGAAAATCCATAATGGAATTTGACTTCTGAAGTTTCAGTACCAACACTATGTACCTTCCTAACACTTATCACACAGTATCTCCTAAAATACTTCTCGGCTTTAATATACAGTGCTTTCTTTCTTCATGTTAACTTTTTTGATATCACACAGTATCTCCTAAAATACTTCTCGGCTTTCAGTGCTTTCTTTCTTCATGTTAACTTTTTTGTAAGTATAAGAAAGGTGGTATTTCTGAATTGAGTCTCTGAAATTTACAAAATGGTATGCCAGACGGTTGAAGTGGCAAGAAACATATCTTGTCAGGAGTAGAGAGGTAATTATGAAGGAATAGAGAAAGTGGATGGGGGTGTGGGGGGCTGTAAAATGATGACGAGGGAATGGAATGGAGACAGAATATTGTAATAATTTTACGAAGAAATTCCTGTTGGATTTCAGGACATTTAGTTAATTGATCACAGGTATTCATCATATTCTTTATTTCCAATACTGTCCTAGGGATCTTGAAAGATGTGAATGATATGGCTTCTTTTTTGGAGAAGCTTAAAACCTTACCAGAGAGATAAAGACTTAAGAAAGGATTAGAAAAAATATGAGTTGTCCCCCCATCAGTTTAGACATCTGGAATTAGTATCTCACCCTTCTGATCTGAGGTCTGGGATGGTACCACTTCTAATCTAATACCAGACACCACCTTGGCAGATTTCTCTCAACTTCATTTTCTTCTTCTTTGTGATTAGTCACCCGGGATTGTTTTATTTGTTTTTTTCATCTCAGTCTCTTGCACCATTCCAGGCACATAAAAGATACTTTGTTATTGCTGGATTATTTTTTCTCTCTGTGCTTTGGCTCTTGTGGCTCTTCTAGTGCAACCATTTGGCAAACTCAGATCCGCCCCCTCCTGATCACACACCTGGATAATTCTACTCCCTTCCAGCTTTTCGCTCCTGCCAGATCATTCTTTCTAAAATGCCACTTTTCTCAAATTGTTTCCTTCTTCAAGGATTTATGGGTGTTCCCTATTGCCCATAAACTCAATACTTTTCTGCTTAAGCTTTTAAGTATGAACTCAATACTTTTCTGCTTAAGCTTTTAAGGCCTCCCCATGATCTCTATCTATCTCATCTATCCATCTGTATTCATCATTATCCTCAAAACAAGCCCGGGGCTTCATTAAGGTCCATCTTCTTAGTTCTTGTATATAGTTACTTTAAATCCAGCCTCTGAGCATGTGAGCATACTACTCTGCTTGCCATGAATAGCCTTTACTTTCCTCTTCTGTAGTTTATCAAGCCCCATATTATTCAACAAGACTTCTCTCATTCAGTCAGTTAATCACCACACGTTAATGAGCTGTCTACCATGGAAATAAAAATTAGGAAGATATGATCCTTACCCTTAAGAATCTCACACTAATCCAGTACTCTAAGTCTTGTGCTCAGCACAGTGTTCTGTACATTAGAGCAAACCACCTAATCTTTTTCTGCCTCAAGTTCCTTATCCATAAAATGGGGATAACAATAGTAACATATCTATCTATCTATCTATCTATCTATCTATCTATCTATCTATCTATCATCTATCTATCTATCACTATTATCTATATCTAAATACTGTTCTAAATACTTAGAACAGTGTCTGGCTCATTATAAACACTCATTACTTAAGCTGCTATTATTATTATTGTTATTATTTTTACTTAGATTCGGTAACACAATACACACTAAAATATACAGTCTCACGTTGTCTTATAACAATTTTATATGTTCAGCAGTTCTGTCAACTGTACTGGAAGTTTTGGGTGTACCAGGCCCTGGCCTTACTCTGGCAGAGCCATCATAGTGCCAGGTGCAGGACTAGGAGCCTGTTCTTAGAAGGTTCTTGTTGATGAAGTATGAACTCGCATGAGGTCTTCCATATCTGTTGCCATAGCTAGCATGTAAAAAGACAGGAAAATAGACTGGATTGATCTCCCAAGAGGCAGAGTAAATAGTACAAGGAGAATGAGTGATTAAGGAGAAGAGAAAAATATGGGTTGTTATGGGTGCCTAACTTCACATAAAAAGGTTATTAGATAAGAACCGAATCTTGAAATTGGGATGAAGATGAAGAGCATTGGTTGGTTTTCTACTGTGTGTCAGGCCCCAGGCTCGTTACTTTCACAGACACCATCTCATTTATTCTTATTGTCCTTAAACAAATAGCCAGATGTATTTCCAGCAAAATGGGTTTATTCAAGAACAACAAAGGATATGTGGTCTAATGGGGAGCCACACTCAAGTCTAGAGCATAAAGGAGAGGGACATTTTTTTATAGAAGAAAGGGAGAATTCAGATGGATTTTTGTAACCAAGAGTCCATTGGAAGAAACGAGGAGTTTGAAGTGTAATGGCTTTTCATTGGCTGAGTTATAACAGTGTTTCATTGGCTGAGTGGTTGCCAGGTGAGGAGAAGATCCTCCTCCTTTCTGCTGGAAGTAGTGGAGTAGAAAAACATCTTCCATTTGGACATAGAAAGTACTTTCCTTCCTGTTTGGGGTAAATGACTATGAGTGATAGGGCCTTTATGGGCCCTTCCAACTCCAATTTAAATGAGGTTTCTGTTTATTAATCTTCACATTCCTTGCAAAAGCTCTGGATGGAGGGTGTTGCTATCTTTGTTTATAGGGAACCTCTTTACCTATTCAGAGGTCTTGCAGGGAAAAATTGGCAGGATTTTCTGCTATATTGTAGTGCACGTGATATTTGTATGGTGTGACAGTTTCTAAGAAAGTCTGGCAAAATTTGTGCCACTTAACTGAATTTAATGGGGCACACACAGGGAAGATAATATATTAGCAGTTACCACTCTGTTTTGTTTGTACTTCTGATTAGTCCACACTCTGCCTTCATGTAGGGTCTTAGCTTTATAGAATCCCAGGAGTGGGTATGTAATGGGTCTGGCCTTGGTACATACGAAGAGAACAGCAATGCTTCATTGCCTGGGCATCCTGTATACAGTACAAGTGCATAAGGGATAATTTGAAGCACATCGCTAGACACATTTCTCCCTCCCCAGTCAAGCACATCATGCTGGGTTATCTGGAATTTCTACATTGCTATTTCTTTGGGTAAAGATATTAAAGTCCCCTTTTAAAACTGTTGTGTATCTTGGGAAGTAAGACCATATGGAGCAATTATCATCCATCAATATTCTGGTTCAGTGATTGAACCTGTCACACACTGGATGGAACGAAGAGGAGAGTGATCATTTTTTAGAGCAAGGAGAAAAATGGTAAAACATGGACATCAGAATGGGGATCCTGGTTAGCCAGGGAGAGTAGGAGGGTACCATACACAAAGATATAAGCGAGAGTGGATAGGCAGCAAAGATCAACTTTAAGTACTTTATATTGAACTTAGCACAGATCCTGACCATTGAAGGGTTAGCAGGTAGCATCAGTGGGCTTCCTTGCCAGTTGCCTGTAGGATGTTGGGCATTACTCAGCTTGGTTTTCTTGGAGGTTCTTTTCTTCGGTGCCATTTTTCATGAAAGCTTCACTGTTCTGCATTTGTAGTAGGGTGAGAGCATCTTTAATAGGGAACAGGCTGCTGTTCTCTGGAGGTGAGTCTCATTCTCTGTCATAGTAAAAGGATTCTGGATACCTCTCCTGTAGGTCAGAAGGTGCTCTTGGGCTGAAGAGCTGTTAATGGAGGGGAGGAAAGGTGAGAACAGTGGGTACACAATAATATCTCCCAGTGATACTGTTTCATACTCCTCTCTGCCTTTCAATAAAGCAGTGTTGTGGAGGGGTCGGCCCTTGTGGTTCTTATTATGATTGTAAGCAATAACCACCTAGAAACTTTGAAAAGATACAGCTTATTACTTATAAGACCCGGAAATTACATAGCACACCTGGGAGCACACAGTGTGGCAAGAGGGAGAGGGAGAGGGAGAGGGAGAGAAAGAGGAAACAGGCCTGGGCTTGGGGTTTTGCTTTTATTGGGGTTGAGGGGCTCACTCTTTATTGGCGAATTTAAAACATAAGCAGGAATTTAAAGTGTAGGAAGAAAAATAAAACAAGTAGCCCAAATGGTTAGTAATTGAAATCGACCAAGACCTTTATACCAAAGGAACCTCAGTGCGGGGAGGCAGCCTTGGCTCTTTACCTGTCTTATGGCGGGCAAGGTGTTCATTTGTTCATCAGAGACAGCCACCTTTGAAGTGGGTGCCACTTTAGAATGGATGCCTTGGCAATCAAAGCTCAGGTCAAGTGCTTGTATTACAAAAAAAAAAAAAAAAGATGAGGAGGAGAGGGAGAAGGAGAAGGAAAAAGAGAATAATTAAACAAACTGTGACATGGTTAGATTAAATCAAACCAGGAGACTTTGATTTACAGTCTCTTAAAACCTGTGTTGGAGCAGAGGGAGATTAGAACATAAAAGCCACCCTCTGGAACCTACCAGCTGCAAGTCTATTTACCTGAGGCATGAAAACATGTACAGTTATCAGTCTTGTTTCGACTTCCAGTTATTCTGTGACACAGTTATTCTGGATGTGCAGGGAACAAAACCGAACATGTTATGTCCTATGTAAACTTACAGCCAATTATTTGAGCATCTGACCTTGTTAACAGTAGGATCTGAACAAAACTGTAAATTATTGCAGAAAACTCTCTTGCAGTGGAGTTAAGCAGTATGTAAATCTTGCCCATCCTTCTTTCTGGAGGCAGAAGCAGAATGAGCATAATATATACTGCCCTTTTCAAATGTTGGCCATTGATTAAAACGTGCATTTTAAATGCGGCCCTAAGAATTTTTCTACGAAAGTATGCCCTGTAGACTCCAGAGAGGATAGAGGTAGCCCTGTTGAGCTGGGTGAAGAAGATCAGAGGCTGGAGCACACAACTATTCCAGAAATCTAAGTAGATTAAAAATGGGCAGGAAGGGAATATTGTCAAAGGATGAGTCAGTCTTCATTGTGAAAATTACTTTTTAGCGTGTATGTACGGTAGGGGAGGAAACATTTTTCTTCTACCCTTATAGGTTCTTTTGGCTGGTCTAATAATTAAGTTGACATGAGACAGATTAACAGGAGAAAAAAAAATTTAAATATGCATATTTGGGAGTCCCATAAGAATATCAAACCCCTAGGCAGTCAGGCAATTTAGGTTTATATGCCATCCTGAACTAAGGAGAAATGGGTGAGGGTCTGGGACTTCAAAGGGAAAGAAGGCAATTTACAGGAAGTTGGGAAAAGCAAATGTTTGGTAAACAAATGTTTGTCATGCCATGAAGAGACAGAGAACTGAGCAATATGGCCCTGCCATACTTTCCCTCAGTCTACCACAACTAGACCATATTCTCTGTGGTTATCTCTGGTGATAGTTTTCTTCCTAGACTAGCCCTTTACATAAATTATTTTAGGCTGTTAAGGAGGAGATGAAAAGCACTTCACGATTCTTTTGGGCCTCTCTTGTCCTCAGCTCAAAATAATCTGCATGCCAAAGAGGCACATTCTGGGGTGACAAGTTCTCAACCTCTGCAGTACCTTACTGTGCATTTCATTGAGATGGGTATGTAATTCAAGAATGGGAGGTTCTTCGTTTTGTGCATTGCTTAATTTGCATAAATAATCTCATTGTGTCAAGAGAGTGAAATGAGACCCAATTCAGTTTGTTTGGAAATTCTCGAAGAGGAATTTCTTGGGAAAGCTGATTCATCTTTGGAGCAGAATTAGAAGGGAACAGGCATGAAGTAAAAGCATCAGTTGTTGTTACCAAGAAAAGTGTCAAAATGAAAGGAAAACCTCTGATTGTTACATTTCTAAGTTGTAGGATCATTCCATAATGGTCAGCATAAGAAGCATTAAAAAAAAAAAAAAAACTTAAAATTTTGTCACATTTTCTTTATATAGTACCCATGAGGTTTCTTTTTATCTATATTAATTATTACTAGAAGTTCTTTGGAGGTCTACGTATAAGACTTTTCCAAGTGAAAAAGTATTAGGTTGTGGGCTAGGTTGATATTTTGGGGGGGATTGTTTATTTATTTGTAAATTTGCATAATTTTGGATATAAATGTTATGGATGGACTGGCCCTTGTGGTTCTTATAATATTGCAAGTTGCGCTTTGGCAAAAAACATCAGGGAAAGTTGAAGAACAAGATTACTCACAGGTCCTGGAGGGTACGTGTCATGCCTGAGGGCCACGTAGTGAGATTGTAAGGATTGGGGCGAGCACAGAGAGAGAGAGAGGGAAACTGAACCTGGAGTTCTGCCTTTATTAGTGTTTGAGGGTGGGGTAGGGTTTTGTGGGTTCACTCTTTATTGGCTAATTGAAAGCCTAAGAGCAAGAATTAGGGTGTGGGAAGAGAAAAGCAGTGTCACTTTTCTAAGTGGTCAGTTATCTAGTTACCCAGGGCTTTCTGAAAGAGGGGCCTTCGTGGGTGGGGGCAGCCCAGTTCCTTCTCTGGTTGTTTTGTTAGTAGCTGTGTAATACAGTTAGCAATGTTTATTCAAGATGGATGCATTTTGAAATAGATGCCTGGGCAATTAAAAGCTTAACGTCAGGTGCTTAGACTACAGAAGAGCACTGGAAATGGCAAGTATGTAGGAAATAGAGGATATATCTATATCTTTATCTTTTTTTTTTTGTCTTTTATTTTGTTAATTTTTTTTAAAACTATAAGATTATTTTAAACAATAATTATAATACTATTGTGTTCGGTTTGTAACATCTATAGATGAAATATATCTGACAATAATAGCACAAAGTATTAGGGAAGAAAGAAAACTATATTGAAACAAAGTTGATATATTTTATCAGAATTAAGTCTATATTAACCTGAAGTAGATTATGATAAATTAGAGATGCATATTATAAACATTAGAAGAACTGCTAAGAATATAACTTAAAAAATCAACAGAGAAATGTTGTATACCATTGTAATGCTATCCTAACAAATAGTTAACACTGATGGTAGTAAATGAAGACCATAGGAACAAGCAAAGATGTGCCATATTGAAAATAAATAAATTCAACAATATTGACACTTGTGTAGAAATTTTAAAATATGAAATCTTAAAAGCAAATAAACCTATCACATTAAATGGAAAAACAAATCCACCCATAACAATAATTTCATTAAATATGAATGGAGTAACACTCATATTAGAAGACAAACACTGTTACATTTGATAAAATAACAAGACCCAACTGTGTGCTGTCTTTAAGAAACATAGTTTAGATTCAAAAATATATAAACAGGTTAAAAGTAGAAGTATGGAAAAAGATATATTATGCAAATAGTAACTATAAGAGAGCAAGAGGGGTGATATTTATGTCAAAAGCTAGTAGATGATTCTGATGTGCTGTCAGAAATGAGAACCCCTAACTTTACATACAGTGGGGCTGCAGTGCATCACAGAAGGCTTCCAAGAAAAGGCAATACTTGAGAAATAAATTGGTATCAATCAGGCAAAGAAGATGATAGGTTGAAGGTCGTCTTTCCAAAAGGAAAGGATGCAGTGTCTGTCAGCGTTAGGTACTGAGCAAACTACACTTGGGGACCATTCCAGGGTGAAATAATGGGTGAGGAATGCTGAGAGGCGAGGCACTGATAATGAATGACCTTATGTGTCGTATGTTCAAGATGACAATTCCTTAATATTGGCTTGTTAGGTTTTGAGTGTAATCACTATGAAAATAAAGAAGTGGGGAAAAAAGAAGACCTGTCATCTTAAAGTGGTAGAGGAATAAAGCTGATGCAGGGGGAAAGGGAGAAGGTGAAAGATAGTGAGCCAAGTGCCTTAGATCCAGAAGCCTCTCTTAGTTTTCGTATGTTGTTAATTTGCTGGTTTTTGGTGAAGGTGTGCGTGGCTTGATCTGGTTTACTATGCTTCATATCAATAATGGCATAATTAAAGCTAATTTTTTTCCCAGAAAAATAATTAATGCATTTGCACAGAGAAAGTCCAGTCAATTTCATGTATGTCCATTTCAAATTTAAGAACTCAATAACTGAAAGTGACCCTCTTTGGAACTCTTTGGGTATGAAAACTTCCACAGTTGAGTCTTTATGATACTTTGTTCACAGTGCATTGTTCATAGTGCTGATTCCTGAACTTTTGTGTTTAAAAGTGTAGATAACAGGGTCTCATATCCAGAATCAGTATCTCTAGGATAGAGTTCAGGAACCTGCATTTTAACATCTTCCCAAGGTGATTCTGATACAGGGCTTTGTTGGACTCCTCTTTGAGAAGTATATAGTTTCAGAACTTTCATCCTTAGCCTTTTATCGGTGTATAATACAGGATAGTCTTTTTACATATGGAGGAAATCATTTCTTTATAATTATGACTTTGCTCTAAAATTCAATGACCTAAAATTGTTGGAAGGAAAGACATACAAAAACTAATTTAAATGTCAGCAGATCAACAAAATCTTCAGCTTACTTAAATATTGGAAATGTTATCAAACAGAAATAAATGTTACACAACAAAATACAGATCAGTTACTTGAGGAGCTGCCAAAACTATTTTCAGAGGTAAGAGTTGGATGACTCTGTTCAATGCCAAATTCAATTTCCTCAGCGTGTGAGGAAATTTGTATCTCACCAGCCTCCATGGTATTGTAGAAAGAACAGGGCCTTTGGATTCCGACCTCAATTTGAATCCCAGACCAACTTTTTATGAATGTGTTCCCTTGCTCAAGGGTCTTACTTGGCCTTCTTGAGTTTCCAGTTTTGTGTTTTGTGTGTCTCAAATACAGTCGATATACAACTGCCCAGGGGTTTAGAGGAGTTTAAATAAGGAAATACACATAAAGTACTAGGTACAAGAATGTGCTTGAGAAACATTGGTTGTCTTTTATACATGTCTGTAAATCCCCACGTATGAAACTAAACTTATACTTGATAATGGAAAGGACACATACTCATAGCCTGGATAATTTATCAGTAGATGGTAACTGTTGGTGCAATTCAGTGTTAGGTGCAATTCAGTGTTAGGTGCAGTGTTAGGTGCAATTCAGAAGGTTGACACCCTTTGTCTGCGTCTCTAGGGAACAGTTCTTCCTCAGCAATCAAAAAGGAAGACAATACTCAGGCCCTCTTGGCCTTTTGGAGGTGGGCTGGTGAGCATCGTTCTTGTCTATCTCACGGGTTCTTCAGTCTTGTGACCTTATCAATCCATTCTTCCTTTAACCCTAACATGATCTAACCACAAGCCTGAATTCATCCTGTCCCCAAAACTCCCTCTCTCAAGATCTTGGCAGATTTTAAGAAAGACTTTGCTAATTACCATGTTCAAGTGCACAGGAGAATTGATAGAAAGTAACGAATCATGAGGTTGACATTTTAAATATGGGAAGAGTAGATATTTTAATAAATTTTTTCTCGCTAATATAATTTTTGACCCATCCTATTTCTGGAAAGATTCACACAGCATAAGTAAATGCAATACACTGAAAACATAATTATACAGGTGTCCACTCTGAGAATAGTGTTTAAATTGCATTTAAATTTTTTTGGGGGAAAAAGAGTTGATAGCGATGTTTAGAGTAGAAGGTTCTGTACCTTTTAATACATTCACACTTCGAGGCAAAACCAAGCATTTTCTTTGCTGAACAAAGCAAGTAAACTAACTTGGCCTTGACTGTCAGGCAGCGCCAGGGAGAAAGGAAGAGGAGGAAAGGTGATTCATTAGATCAGATAGACTGACGGGGAGTGCCATGAATTCATTTTGGTTCTCACAAACATGTTTTTGTTTGTTTTGAAAATGACATAAAATGTGAATTTATTACAGATTTTTACATATTGCTGATTTAAAATTATGATCTTTTTCATTGTAAAGAAAAAAGCAGTTATATATAGCCCTTTTATTAGCAACAGGCTAGGCGATATTTGCTAATTTGTAAGTCTACAGATTCGGTTTTGAAGTGCAACGCAATTGTTTTCTGCATGAAAGATTATAAAAGAAAACAGGCTCACAGACCATCTTTTCTCTCTTTCATTTATTACTTGATTCTGAGAAATGGAGATAACATTAGGCAAACAATTTTAGAGTGAGCCCTCTTGGAATAAAGAATATAACTAACAAGTTATATGATACAGACAATTAATGCTTTTAGAAAAATTTAGTTTTAAAATTCTACGTAGCTTGTGTTACGTCTTTATTACATGATCATTACATAATTATATGAGTGGGGGAGGGGCAGAAATATATGTATAAATCTGTGTTTTGGAGCAACACACATTTCTGTGTTAAAAAGTTATGATTTCTTGTAATGAGTATCTTTCAAGGGTGATTTCGGTTAAAATGACATTTTTGAGGAAATTACCATTAAACTAGCTTAAAGTTATAAGAAGACTGTATTTAGATGTGATGCTTGAATCTCCAGCCTGAAATAGTAACAGAGATTGATTTTTGTTTTAACAGAAATTTTGTTTCACGGAATGAAATGAGAGCTGAGCAGATATCGTAGCCTGTAGTTACTTGTGTTTTTTTTTTTGAAAACAGCACTGATATCTTACTAGTCAAAAGACCTTTTCACATCTAGACAGCATAGCAACAATCCTATCAGGAAAGAACCCGGTAGACTGGGAAAACATAAGAAAAATGGTGGTGGAGAAAACACAGCTATATATATCTCGAAGGCAGCATCTCAAAAAATAAAAGCAGCTATTTCACTTTGCTCTTTCGGAGGGGTATGGATTCCAGATACTTTTTATTTAAATTTTTTCTTCAAATTTACTTTTCAATTATGGTTGACATACAATATTATATTAATTTCAGGTGTACAACAGGGATGAGACATTTATATATTTATATACCTTATGAAGTGAGTACCCCAATAAGCGTAGAACCCATCTGACAGCATACATAGTTATTATAATATTATTGACTATACTCCCTATGCCGGACTTACATCTCTGTGACTGTTTTTATAACTAACTGGCAATTTGTACTTCTTGATCCTTCACCTTTTTTATCCTATCTCCCCAGACCCCCTCCCATCTGGCAACCATCAGTTTGTTCTTGGTCCAGATACTTATTTTAGATATAAGGTTGGTATCCAACATATACATTTTAAGTGTAAATAAAAGAATTATCCATTTTATTTCAAGAAATGATATGTTGACTCTGCATCTTACCCCCAGTATGGAGAATATTGTATTTCTTTCCTGAAAAAAGAGCAGGTAAGGAGAGAGGGCATAGCTTTCATAATTCTTTCCCCTAAGAAATTTAAAGCTGCCTACTTTGCCATTTTTTAGTGTTCTGCTCATAGTAAGTGTACTCATGAATTTGAAGATGGTGAATTATAAATAATAGACACAGTTACAAAGCTGCTGGAAATTTTATAAAATTGCTAGTTTGAGCTTCAATAAGCCACCAGGTCGGAAGCAAGTTCCCACTGCTCTATTCTCTGAGGCTAGCAATGGTATACAGCCTTGCATGAACTCCAAAAGGCTGTGTAAAATGTATTGTCCTCTGTATTCATAACTATGATATCAACACCAAAAGCTGGGCTATGAGTATGCTTCCCTATATCAAGACAAAACCCCATTGACTTCTTTCCAGGTTTAAAAAAATATTTTGTCAATTTCTGTGATAAAACTAATGTCATACATATACAGCTTTAAAATTAAGGACAAGAGAATTAACTTTATCCCCTTGCGCCAGAATCACTTCGTGTGCCGCCACTTCCACGTGGAAGTTCTTCTCTAAAGTAGGCAAGTCGCTTAAACAATTGAAAGGAAGCCTTTAAAAACTGAGCTGTTCTATGGAATATATATAAAAAAAGATCTACTTGTTTAATGTTTCCAAAGAATGGGGGAAGTAGAAGCTCCTTTCGAATTTTTTCTCCCCTCGCTCCTTCCCTCACTCCTTTCTTCCCTAACTAGGGAGGAGCTGCTAACTCCTCCCTATTTAATTGTGATTTAACAAAAAAAAAAAGTCATCACAAGTATCGGAGAACTTTGCTATAAACAAGAACTTTTTAGTTGCCACTTCAAGTCCTTGATGCAGGCTAATATTTAAATTAGGAAAATAATGGTAAAAAGCAGAGGCATTTTCTATATTCAGGGACTAAGGATCTACAAGACTTTAAATATATTTTGATCATATTTATTAAGGATCATAAGGCTGTTAAGAGCTAGTTTTTAAAAACCCTCTAAGATCTAAAATAACCACTAAAGACCTTTCGTTTTAAAAGAATAAACAGGATTATGAGAATACATAACTTTTTCCTTGAGGAGCTATAAATGCAAGCCATTAGTAAAGTTCATTTGTGCCATTGGAATTCGTTTCTTATAAGGTCTGTTGGATAATTATTCTTTCTAAACATGACAACAACTACTGAACAGATGTTTAGGTAGATACCAAGTTTGATGGATAAGATATAATGAAGCTGTTCTTTTTATTGTTTTTAATAAAAAAGAAATATCTGATGGTAAAATTTCTTCAAGGCTCTTAATAGGAATATTTTCCCTAGATTAAAGAAAAAAAAGGTGTTATAGAACTTGATGTGATATTCGGATAATGAAAAATGTATCACTTAACAAGGTCTGCATTATTCAGAGTTATGCCCATGCAACTGTGTTCTCTAATCCCCAGCCAATACGTTGCTTGGTAACCAGTTACCTGCACACCTGCTCTGTAGCTATAAGAGACAGTGCATGTGCGGTTATTGGCTGTATTTAGTACAGAAGAAAGAGATAAAAATTCAACAAATATTAATATTTTATACAACAATATATCTTTTACCTTATTATCGCACTCACTGTTTAGCCAAAGATTTTTTTTTTTTTAAATCAGAAGAGTCACTGCTTCTCATCACACTGTCACCTCCCGAGTAGCATGAGAAAGGACTTACATTCTTTTCAGAGCATCTGTAATCAGCTCTGTTTGCTGCAGACAACAGATGCTACCATTAGGAGGGATTTTGCACTTAGGGGAGAGGGAAGGCTAAATGGAGAATTTCAGTTTATAAAAGATTCCAGCCGTGGAGGCAGAATCATTCTAGAATCGGTTTGACCACAAGGGTCTGTCTACAGGAAGGCTTGATTAACACAGCCCTAGACATATCAGTCATTGTGATTAGGCTGTGGTGTAGCTGATCGTTCCTGATTATTTCCCTCTCCAGTTACAGTTCAGAACAGTTCTACCATTGATTGTGTGGCAATGACCCGGTAGGGAAGCCCTAAGAGGCAAGCTTTGGGACCAACACATGAAACTCATGTATTTTTTTCCCATTAGAAAGCTGATTGCACACTATGCTTTTGAGTCTCAGGGCTGCTAGATAAGATGTCCCACGGGCCTTAAAGTCATTTCCTCTAACTTCTAGCTGGATCACAGCAATTTATTTTTTTTTTAAGAGTTGTAAGTTACCTTTAGAGATCGTTTAGTTCATTGGTTCTCAGGCCTGCCTACATGTTGGAATCATCTGGAGACTTTTTAAAATGTTCCGATGTGTTGGCCCAACTCGAAGATTCTGATGTTAGGTCTGGGGTGCTATACTAATTGATGGCCCTTAGGTAAAGGGAAACATAGGGAGTCAAGAAGATATATTCCCTTTCTATTAGTTACCATCTTTTTGTTCTCTTATTAGCCTTAACCATTTCATTAACCAGGGTGGGGCTTTCCCACTCAGGGCAGAGAGGAGGTAGCTTGTTGGATCAGCCTGCTCCCCACCTCCCTACGTCCTATCTACCCATGCCAACCATAGCTTCTTTGAGGATTACCCTGGAGCCACAGGTGGGCAGTGAAGATTTGGCTCTATCAAGGCTCTGAAATGGATTGGACAAGTCCCTTACCTGAATGAACTCCAAGGCCACTCAGTTCCCAAGGCTGACTCTTCACCCCTTGCTTGCTTTTCCATCATACTTGACGATGGCACATTCCCTATGTCCTGCTGTGACATTAGATGACAGCATCATAGTACTTCAAAATCCCAACATTGTAAAGATGTCTCCAAAATTAATGTCAATTCCCTATGAAATGTTTAGGGAGAAATTAGAATCTAAAGACATGATAAAATCCAGAGGAATTCAAGTCCAAAGTCATATTTTATTGCTACCATAATGTAGAAGTCCTTGGAAATTAAAATCAATAATCCATCTTCCTCTGTTTGCTGTTTTTGATCAGTCTTAGTGAGAGGTGTTCTTGATTCTGGATAGTTCTGGGGATTTCCCAGGAGAGGTAGCCCAGGTGGAATCTTTGCTAAGAAAGTGCCTCTGTGCCTTGGAAGTTGTCCTGTGACCATTCCAAGTGACTATGAGCATCATGTGTAAAGAATCTAGAGTTAATAGGACACTGAAGATCATTGTTAGAAAATGAGCCAAGCCCCAGTCTTTAAGCTGTTGTCCCCTATCCAGGGCAAAACTGTGTTCCCAGAACCTAGAACTGAGAGTTGCCAAAGGCTAGAGCAGAGATGCAGTGGTAACTGAGAGGAGGCCCAGAGGAGAAAGTGTTTGGCTTCATCAGGAAGCCAGTCTGCTATTGTCATCTTCCCAAAACACACAACTCATGACCTTAAATGCAGTGGGAGGAATATTCCAGCGAGAGGTTGGCCAGTTTGAGCCTGGGAGTTTAGCCTACCTCGGAAAAACACCACCTACGCACACGTCTCCTTCTTTTGACATACTCTTTGAGGCATTGGTACCCTCTGCGATAAAAATTCGTAATGGAGGCAGCTCCTGTTATTGGATCTTATTAGAGCTCTTTTCCCCTTTTTTATTACACATATTAGAAACTTCTTTATTTCTTTTTCCCTTTATACTGCCTACCTGTAAGCTACTAACAATTTAAACCCAGAACCTCTTGGGGGCTCTGCTTAATATGTGAAGCTCAGCTGCTTTGCAGTTTAAAAAGAGCAATTCTTTTTTATACTTCTACCCTGACCCCATCCTTCTGTGTCCTGTCCTTGCACTGAGGCTCTCCCCTTTGTTGAGACTATGGCTCTTGATAGGGTCTTGTACATGCTACTCTGCCTCTAGAGGAAGTTAGCCTAGATGAGCCACCACAAGCAGCAAAGATCAGCGAAGGGGAAAACCAGACCCAGCCTCCTGTCCAGGGCCATTAGTTCAAACCCAGCTACGTAACTCTCAAAACTAGACTTTTAATCTGACAAACTTTTAATTTTAATTTCAAAATATTCCTTCTACATAAAGCAACAGATATGCAAATAAATAGAAAAGTTCTTAAACATAAGGATAAATTTGTCATATATTAATAAAACTTCACAATTACAAAAAAACAAACAAATAAAAAAAAAAACCAGAAACAATAAAATGGCCTGATGGACCATCGAAGCTGCTAGTCACCACCGAACAGCCCCGAATCATAGGCTCCATCAAAGGCCTGTGACTTACACACCATCAATTGCTACAGTTTTGTTTTGTTTCTCAAAATTCTCGGTTCATACATCAGTTGTTGGGAGGTTGAGGTTAGTTCCTAAAACTGTGAGTCTCTCTGCTCTGTGGAAATGCAGATTAGAATGTGAGCTTCCGAGGGCAACTTGCCCCTAAGAGGGAGGAGGAACAAAGCTGGGCTACACGTCTCATTTCTCTGCCAAATTCACCATCAGATAAATTACTACAGCTCAAGGGGCCTGGCAGTAAGAGGGCAGAGAGAGGCCAGGAGTTTTATATTAATTGATGTCCTTTCATGTTCAAAGGAACATCAGGAGTGGGAAGGAGGTATTCCTTTCCTCATACCTGTCTATACCTTTCTTACTTCGAATGCCCATAAATGTCACCAAGTCTTCTCTTATTCCACCTTCTAAGTGTCTTGTGTATCCACCCCTTCCCCTCTATCTCCACTGCTACTGCCCAAGTCAGGCCTTTGTTTTCCCTTTTGCTAAGAATTGCATACTCTTCGTTACTGGAGTTCTGGCCTTTGTGCCCTGCCCCCTTCCAGTCCCTTCCCCATACCCTAGCATATCAACAAGCAAAATCTATCTTCCAGATCACTGGGGTGATCATTTTATTGTACATGTCTGATAATGTCACTTCCATGCTCAGTATCCATCAGTGGCTTCCCATTGCCTAAAAGATACTTTCTCAACTCCTCTGTCTGATATACAAGATCCTTCACCATTTGAAAGGTGGTTAAGCTGTGGACTCTATAGAGAAAGAATGTCTGGTTTCAAAGCCAGTGTCCAGATATGAGACCTTGAGCTAGTAAATCAACCTCTTTGTGCCTTCCTCTCCTCATCTATGAAATTGGGATAAAAATAGTACTTATCTCAAAAAGAGATAATTTTATAATAATAAGTAATATAACAATCCACGCGAAACACCTATCACCATACCTGGCACATAGTTAGTGCTCAGAATTAACCATTATTTTTATTTGGCCTCTGCTTGCTTATCTAGCCCTGTGTGTGCCACTAACCCCCCATATACTGCAAAGTCTAGTCTTAGCTATTTGCTCTTCTCTGACACTGCCACACTTTCTCAGGTCTCTGTGTCTTTTACCCATGCTGGCCTTTCTGTTGGAATGCCCTTGCCCACCTTGACTGCCTGGCAACACCATCTTCATCCTTTAAATCTCAGTTGAAATGCTTTTTCTTCCATGGACAGACTTAAGTGTTCCTTATCTTGGGCTCCTACTTCCCAATGCACATAGTGCCAGTAAAGTAAACACCCATATTCTCCTAAGACTATGCACTTTCTGAAACCGGAACTAAGTTTTCCTGCCTATGTTTCCTGGTGCCTAACCCAGTGGTAGGCATACATAGAAAAGTTTGTTGAGTGAGTGACCATGCAAATGAGCAGGCTTTTTTTCTAGAGGAAGTAATTTCAAGTTTTGAAAGCTCTGCATGTACGGTATTTTGTGGAGAACCAGCCCTTCAGCGTATTTTCTGATGTAATTCAGTGGAAACTTTAAATGAAAAAGAATCTTAGAATACAGATAATTGCTATTTTCACTTCAAACTACTTTTTAAAGTCTAAATTCAGAGCTAATAGAGATTTTTTATTTTTTTTTTTACCAGTACTAATATATTGTAGGTGTGGGAGGAAGGAGAGAATAATTCACATCTAACCTTTTAGCTACCTTCTTTGTTGAAATAACTTTTCTAAAACGAATGATACAGTTGATGCAATTGCTTTTAAATGAATTGCAATGCATTCATATACTGCCCTGAGTAAGTTGGTTAGTCTCCAGGCAAACAGTTCTTGTACACTGATCATTTAGAGCTTTTTTTAAAAAAACTTTTCAAAAGGTCAATTGGTTTATTTTTATATATTTAGCAACAGTTTACAAAGCAGTCTTTTTAGAGCTGTCATTGTATTCATTTCCCTGGTTTTAGTAATTGTGAATTTTATATTTCCTTGGGAAGCAATTAATACATTTAGGAAACTCTCCTGGGTTTCATAAACACTTCCAATTAAAATGTATTGATTTGGCGGTGGTTTCTCCTTGGTATCAGTTCACAAAGACCAACGAGCAATTCATGTGGCTTTGTCTAACCTGAATGTGAGCAAAAATGAGACATCTGAAGATATTTTCTCTTTTTCCCTTAGAAGTTAATTAGTTCTATCAGTATTATTAGCCTGTAAGCACCTGGAGGGCAAGGGTAATGTCTTATTCATTATTACACCTCACCTAGGGTCTAGCCAAGGGCCTGCATATATTAAAGGCAGCGATTAGCGCCCGCAGCAGGGACTTGCACAAGTGAAGGAACTTTGCCACTGGCCAACGTAGAGATTCAGCAAAACAATTTAGCAAAGGTCGGAGCAGGAGCTTAGTGAGTTCCAGGCAAACAGGACAGACTGCAGAACCACCTGGGACTAAGTCAAAAGATGGAAATGCAGCAGAGGAACCTTTCCTAGAAAGGAAGCCTGGGAAGGGGAGGGGAATCCAATCAGGAGACTTTCTGGATGTGGTGTAATTCCCTGAATACCCTGCAGATTGCAATCACGTGACAACTTGAAATGGGTAGATGTTTGCGGGAAACTTGGAAAAAATTCAAAAGTCTGGGGATAGGAGTTCTGGTGAGAAGTATTTATGACAATTTCTCAATGCAGTGGTTTGTGTGTGTGTGTGTGTGTGTGTATGAGAGAGAGAGTGAAAATGGGTGTGTGTGTGTGTGTTTCATCAAAAATTAGGCCTCTATTGGAGCAAAGGATTAGATTTCTCTCAGAAGCTAATTCTTATGTATGAAGACCAATAGTCTTATTCTGTGTACCAAATGCTGGCTTAAGTCCTGTGGAGAATACAAATGAAATGTAAAATGTGGTATGTTCATTAATACTTTATAGCCTAATTAGATGTGTAAAAAAGATCATGTAAGCGTTGGAACAGTATTTGATAAATGAGAAAATAGAGAGATATGTTGTTCAGTGCATTCAAAAGAAGAAGTCATTCTGGGCTTGCTCTATGGAAAGGTGAGATGTGACCTGAGCCCTGAGGGATGGGTGAGTGGCCTTTCCACCAGTGGAAAAGAGATGTCACATGGATAACCTGGGGGTGCACAGTCACGGGCTTGAGTGAGAGCATTTGGCTGATGTAGAAGATTCTTATTGTTGAGGCAGGGAAAGTCGGAGCATACTGAAGATTCATTACAGTCTGGGCCTTCCGTGGCGGGTGAAGCCATTTGAGCTTTACTGATGAGACAGTGAAGAACCATTTATGGTTTTTCACCAGGGCACTGACAAGATCAAAGTAGTCTTTTAGAAGATTACTTTAGCAAAATTATCCAGGCTGGATTGAAAGAGAAGAATCTGAAGGCAGTGAGACCAGTTTGAGAGTGTCAATTTTCTAAAGTTCTGAATATTATATCATCTCCATTCATCCAAATATAAGGTCCTTCTCAGCACGGTGACATAAAAAGCCCTAAATTTTTACTACATTCTCTTGATTATATTGCACAATACGTATAAAATATCTTTAAGATTCTCTTCACTCATTTAAAGGATAATTTAAAAAAAAATAAAGATGAAATCATGACTCTCATACAGTTTTAAAATGAACACATGTTAAAGATTTTATTCAACCCATGAAAGAAGGAACCTGTACGATAACCAGTTCAAGGGATAATCCAAAGAATGGATACATTTACAAATCAGGAATGTTGAAATGAATGTACGAATGGAGGTGAAACTGGATTTTTCTACAATAAAAGAAGGAAGTCAATGGAACTTCTGTCAGGTAGAATTTACAGATCTGTACACAAGAACCACTTTGAATTTCTATCAGTTATTTACAATTTACAGACCTGTTCAATAACTTATGGCAATGAAAGGCTAGAACCAGGTAATCCAGAAGGGTGTGCTGTAGACAATGCAGAATTTTCCACTGAAGCACAATTTTTTTTCTAAATTTCAAAGACTTGTGATGGTCCTTCTCTTTATACCAAAATTTATTTCAAAATGCCACCCTTCTTCACCCCCTCTCACATTGGGCTACTTCCTGTCACATCTGAATCTCTTTTTCCAAAAGCAGTTCCAGGCCCTTCTTTCCTAGAGCGAATTAATTAATTCTTTCTTGTTTCTCTCCCTTCTTCCCTAGGATCAACTTTCAAAAACTCAGGTTTCTCCTTCTCCCTAGAGAGAAGTTTGCGAAAACATATGGTTCACATATTCTCCATCATATACACAGTCTCAAATTTTTATGCAATTGTTTTGGACCAAAAATGTTTTGAGATTGTGATCCTGTTCGAAAGACAAAAAGTGGGTAGGAAAAATTGTAGATTTTTTTTTCTTATTCCACTGTAAATCTACTAAGGGATAGTCTGGTCCAAACTTAGTTCAGAGTGGAAGCGGCTGAGGACAGTTAAGTTGAATGCCTTGTCCGGTTAGAGGCAGAGATGAGACTGGACGTTGGGTTCCTTGGTTGGGTTCCTTGGTCTAAGAGTCAGACAGACAACACGGATTTATTGAGTGCCTACTATGTGCCAGGTCTTCATGGAGTTTGCATTCTATGTGGAGGAGACAGGCAATAAATAAGATAAATGAGTAAATTATGCGGTATATCATACATACATTATGCAGAATATGAAAAATGCCATGAAGAAAAATAAAAGCATTTTAAATAGGGCGATCAGGGAAGTCCTCTGTGAGAAGATGGTTTTTACACAAAGACTCGAAGGAAGTGAAGGAGTAAGCCATGAGGATATGTAGGGGAGAACATTCTAGGCAGAGGAAACAGGAATTCCAAAGGCCCTGAGCCAGAAGTGTACCTGGTAGGTCTGAGGAATGACAGGAAGTCTCACAGCTGGAGTGATGAGTATTGCAGTCGAAGATGAAATTAGATCAGTAAGGGCAAGGGGAACAGATCATGTAGAATCTTGTAGACCATTGTAGTGCTTGCCAATTGAGATGGAAATCACAGGAAGATTTTGAATTAACTATCTATATTTTAAGATTATCCTAGCTGTTATGTTGGGGGTAGGGGGTGGGGTGGTAGTGAAGGTGAGGGGGGCAGTAAAATAATGATCATCACTGTGTTGACCTTGAGTCAGTTTACTTCAATTATCAAACAACTTGGGTTATTTATTAGTTTTCTTGACATCTTGCTAGGGACTAGGATACAGTTCTACATGATTCCGTTCCTACTCCTGTTGAGCCCAATCTTATAAAAGAGACAACTCTAAAAAGAAATTTAAAACATTATAATGTGTCGTGGCAAGCACAACAACAGAAATATGTTCAAGGTACAGACACAGGCCCCCCTAAAAGAATGGCGTGCAGAGAGGGCTTCTTTAAGGAGCTGTATTTTGAAAAAGAAACAAGAGTTTCACAGGGTTCCATCCCTGGGTAGAGGGACCAGCAAGATTTGTGGGGTAGTGTAAGCTATTAAGTTGTTCATTTCTGTTTTATTCTTGGGGATGCATTAGAGTCGAAGTGTTGAAACAAGACTCCCCAGCCCCACTCCCTGTGGCCCAAGAACAACCCATTTACCCCTGTGGTTTAAGGTTTGTCTTGGGAGAAGAGTTGCAGGCAGAGTGAATAACCAAATGTAAAGACCCTGAAATGGAAACTTGCTTTGTGCGTTAAGGAACATGCTGGTCTACGAAGCTAAGGGGAGCATGGGAGTCAAAGAACCAGGTGCCTCGGGTTATGGGAATGATTTAGGGCCATCAAGGAGTTCATTTAGAGTTTTTTCCCAGGGGAGGGAGAACAATCTTTGTACTTTGAATTGAGAAAGGAAGTGACTCAAGAGAGATGAGGTAGCTTCTTGGAATTTGAGAGATAGAGATTTGGGTATTTCCTTAAGTATAGGATATGAAAGCGTCATGTGGTAGGAAAAGGGGTATATGGATGCTTGTATGGGGGTTAGTCAGTGAGTCCTTAGGAGCAAGGATGAAGTTTCTCTGTGGCTAATCCTGCAGGCCATGGACAGCTGCACTGTGAGCAGTCATTAAGAGCAGGAGCTTGGAGTTGGGCTGATGGGTCAAATCCCAGCCCCGCCACTCACCCTGGGCAAATAACTTGACCTCTGTTCCTTGACTTGCAAAATGGGGCTGGTAAGAATAATGCCTACCTCATAAGGTTGCTAAGAGGAATATAGAAGCAGATATATGCAAATTGTTTGGAACAGTGGGTAGCACACAGAAAGTGCTGTATATGTGCCCTTATTATTGTTACCCCCACTGTGAGCAGTGTCCATGGCCTGCAGATAGCCTTGACAGAGGTGTTAAGTAGCAGAAGGAACAGTTACAATAAGGGCAACCATTTGGACCCGGAACAGGCCCTCTTCCAATGGGAGTCTTAGGATCCTTACAGAACTCAGTGGAAGGAGGATTGGATTTCTCATTAACACACTGGCAGAGAAAGACTGAGCCAGTTTTAATTTTATCTAGAAAAATTAAAAAAGAAATGTGATATTTCTTGAGTGTATAATGAAGCAAATTTTTAGTGGTTTCATGTGCTTAGGGAACTACAAGTGGCTATAAATTGCTGAAAGAGATTCTGAGGTGGGGATGGGTGACAAGTAATGGTGAAAAGGTAGGCAGGAATCAAATTAAGATGGACCTCAAATGCTCTTCAATTGACCTTGGCCTTCATTCCGTACATGCTGGGGAACCAGAGAAGGATTTTTAAGCTGAGATGACAAAATCAGATTTAGATCTTTAATAACTTTGTTGGCAGCAGGAGCGTAGATGTAAAATTGTCAAGATGAGAGAGAAAAGATGATTAGTTAAATGGCGGTTGCAACAATTCCAAGGAGGAAGAATAGAAGCCTGAGTTAAGATACTAGCAGAAGGGATAAAGAAAAGACAATGAAGCCGAGACATCAATCTAGAAGTCTTGGGCCTGATATTGCAGGCAGGGAAGTCAGCCTTTGGATATGTGAAGGCCAAGAGAAGGAACAGACTGGGGGATGACAATGAGTTCAGCTTGGGTCTCGTTAGCTAGAGATGCCTGTGTCCAAGTGAAGGTGTTCAGATTGGCCCAAGATAGAGGTTTGGGAATCATGAGTATGGAGGTGGTTAGGGAGGGTGTGGAATTGCTGAAGGCAAAGCAGTAACATCAGAAGAAAACTCTGGAAACACCAGAGGTTTTATGGAGGATCATGGGAGGAAATGGTCAGACTGAAAGAAAGGCAACAGGGAGGGTAGTTGCCAGTGAACTAGAGAAGGAGTTTTTAAGAGGCCTTGAGGTTAAATTCAGAGAGTTCAAGAACAGAGAACTTTTGCTTGCCTGAGTCAGGAGGCTGGCAGAAAAAGAGGTCAGCCTTCAGCAAGTCAAGGAAGGAATAAGAAGCGAGGATGTGGTGAAGGAGAGTGTGGACCACACTTTGAAGAAATTTAGGTACAAAATAAAGGTGAGGAGGAAGCTGGGTCAAAGAATATACCCTTGTCAGACCTCCAGTTTGTGCGAACTTATTAGATAGGTCATGGAAAAGTTCTCAGCAAAGAGAACATTTGAGGATTAATATATATATTATATATATATATATATTTTGAGGGTTAATATATTTATACTTAAAAGGCAGGGATGTATGTAATGCTTTTAGAACTCCTTTTCTAAAGCAAATCTTAAAAAATTATCAGTTTGACTATCTGAAAAATTCACATAAGATGACATGAATGAGATGTTAACTGAAGAATCCCTGTATTTAATAGACATTTTAATTTTGTTTTCATCAAAGTTCGATGCTGTATTTTCTAAAATATATTGAATCCCTCCGGCAGCTTCATCTCATTGCATGGGTGTGTGTGTACTTTGTCCCATAAAATCCTTTTGAAACGTTCTTTTAAATGCGATATGAAAGCACACAGTTTCTCCTGCAGCACAACTCAAAAATTTAAAACCATTAGTCTAGTGCCGAACAGTGATGAAATCCATTTTTATGATTCAAAAGGGCACACGCTTCCTGGGAGAAAGGAATGGAGCTTTTATTTTGGAGAAATGGCGGGAACACTATGGGAGGTATATTTGGGATAATTGTAAATGTAGTTTTTCCTTGCACGAATGAATCTTAGATTGTTAGTTAGGAATATTCTGAAACAATACAATTATCGGCGAGAAAACACTCAAATGCCTCATTGCGTTCAGTGGTTTCTTTTATTAACTGTAACACCTGCCGTTTCGCAGCCTGTGCTTCTGTCTCCAGACATAAAGTGAAGGGGGTCCCACAACAAATATTGGGCTAATTTAAGCCTCCAAATAATAAAATAGCACTCAGACTTCAGCCTCAGTAATCTGAGTATGTCAGGTAAAAGCGATTTTCTTGTTAGAATGAAATGTATTTTTTCTGAACTGTTCATTTAACAAATGGAAGGAGAAGAGTGTTTTGGAGAGCACCTGGGCACACCTGGCTCAACCTCTTCACCTTTGTGGTAGGAATCTGCCCTCTTTCTTAGCTAGATTTTCGGGGGTAACTTCGAACTGCTGGAAGGTGTCGAGATCCCTGTGCCCTTCTGAGCACTGGCTTTCAGTGATGAGACTGCTCCAAATAATGATTCTTCTAATGTTGATCTTCAGGCCCAGGGGGATGGCCATGGAGGAGCTAACCTCTTAGATTTTATTTTCTTCATATGGGCTCCTTAGCATCGTGTCTACTATAGGGTCTCAGTTTGGCTCTGAATTGTTAACTATATCAGCTTTGGCCATGGACTTAAACTTGTAGGAGGATTCAAATAGTGCCTTCACTTATAAAGAGATGTTAGGTTTTATTAAAAGCCAAAAAAAAAAAAAAAAAAAAAAAGAAGAATCCTTAATATAGAGAGAATACGCCATGTTCTTGGGTTGCTGTAGAGAAATCATTCAATGGAATTTTTGCAGATTGAGAAGCCAGGAAAGCAATCCACAAAGCCTATGTCTGGGCCACTCTATCTCAAGGAATCAAGTGTGCTCAGGAAGTCAGGCAGGGTCTAGAGAGGTCTGGAAAACAGGCTTTTGTATAGCTAGTTGAACAGGTATAGTGGAGGAATGATAACCGAGAAAGAAAGATTGATTAACTAGAGGAAAAGAGATTCTTTAGGTGAAAAGATGAGATATTCTTGGAAAAAGCAAACAGAGATGCATGAGAATTATAACATTCAAGGCTAGGGATAGACAAATACAAAACGTAAAACAAGGTTCTTTCAGACCTACCTCTTCCTAAAGGAAGTACTGAAAAAGGGAAGCATTCATTCAATAATCAGTCACCACATGTTTACTGAGTGCTTCCTATGTGTCAGGCACTGATCCTGGATAATAGAAATATATCAGTGAACAGAAAAGATTCTAAAAAACTATTTCTGTGGATTTTACATTTTAGTAGGAAAATCAAGCAACGAATATAATAAACAAACGAACAAACAAACAAACAAATAAATAAATTATATAGAGTGTTATAGAAAAGAAGATATATCAATGTACAGGAGATTAGGAGTTCCTGGGAGGGCGGAGATGATGGTAGTTAAGGCGGGCCTTATTGAGAAGGTAATATTGGAGTAAGGACTTGAGGGAGATGAGGGAGTGAGCTAGGTGGTATCAAGGAGAAGAGTATTACAAGTAGAGGGAACAGCTAACGCAAACACCCTAAGGTAGGGGTGTGTCTGGTGTGTCTGATGAGGAGCAAGGAAGCCAGTGAAATGAAAGCAGAGTAAGCAAAAGAGGATAGTAGGAGATGACCTTAGAGAGGTAACAAGGGGCCTTATTGCATAGAACCCCATTGTGAGGACTTTGACTCTGAATAAAGAATAAGAGAGTCCCAAGATTGTTGCAGCAATCCAGAAGAGGGATGAAGGTAACATAGTAGAAGTGGAGAGTTGCAAGCTTCCAGATATATTTGAAGGTGAAGCCAATAGCATTCTCTGATTGATTGATTACAGGATGTGAAAGAAAGGGAAGAATCAAGGATGACTCTAAGGATTTTGGCTTGAGCAACTGGAAAGGTAGATAGAGAGAGAGAGAGAGAGAGAGAGAGAGAGAGAGAGAGAGAGAGAGAGAGAGTTAGTTTTTAAGTCTGCCAAAATGGTAAGAGGTGGGACTGGGGAGACTGGAGAGGGACAGATGTCAGGCTAGTTCAGGCCGGACTTTACCTCATGTACATAGGAGTTTAGAGTTTATCTTCAAGGATTTGTGGAGTTGTCAGGGGCTTTAAGCAAGGGAGTGTGGCAATGAGATGTTGTCTTAGAAAGTCACTTTGATTAAGTATGGAGATTGCATATGGAAGGACTGGGGAATAGCAGACAAGGAGATCGGTAGGGAAGCGGTTGACAAACCACAGGTGAGAAGTGACAGTGGCCTTCACCTGAGGCAGTGGAGTGGCAGTGATACGGGAAATGGTGGAGAACTGACAGACCTTGGTGAGTGGATATGGAGGTTCAGAGAGGTAAAGGTTCAGAGAGGAGATGTCATGACGAATTATTTATGTACTTTTGAATTGGACAATCGGGCAGATAGTGATGTCCTTCATGGGACAGAGAATTTTAAAAAACCAAATCAGAACAAAGGCAGTGGTGGTGGTAGTCGTAAGAGCTATCAACGTCTTTGAGCCCTTAGTGCCAAGCTGTGTGCTAAACACTCTGCATGGATCACCTCATTGAATACGTGCAACGTGGTAGTTGCTGTTGGTCTCTATACTTTATGGAAGAGGAAACCTGGGCTTGGAAAGGTTAAGGAGCATGCCCGCCACACATATCTAAGAACTGATGAAATGAAAGTTTGGAATCAGACAGATCTGATCTCAAATCCTGGATCACCAGTCATGGGAACTGGAGCATGTCCGTTAACTTATCTGTCATGGAGAGAGCACCTACCACCTAAGACTCAGTGAGATGACACTGCCTGGGTTTTCAACACACTGCCTGGCACATGGTGAACAGTAACTTTCACTGACAAGGTGTTCTCCAATTATTACATAAGCCTATGAGCCAGGAGTTATAAATATTCCCATTTCATAGATTTGCAAAGTGTAGCTCAAAAAGAATAGTTAACTTATTTGTGTTGTGTCAGGAGACCAAATGAATCGTTTTGATTTCCAAACTCATATTCTTTTTACTACAACAGGCTGTGTTTCGTTTTCTTGGGAGGCGGTACAATGATCAATAATTAGCCTACTGATGTCTTGGAAAGTTACTAGTCTCCAGTGAAGCTAGAAACTTCTGTGGGCTTCCTAGCTAATGTTTACTGTGTTGTAAATTGCATCTTGAGGATTCTAAGCTCTTAATGTTATTATTAGCTGCTGTGATAGGTTATGATGACCTTGGCTCCCTTTTCAAGGGAGTTTGACTATAGATGTTCCTTCTTCTTCCCTGCTTCTGCCCAGTCCTTACTTGATTTGTTACACTTCCATTTCCTAAATTTTTGACTATAACTTCTAATAAAGCATTGGACATCTATTTATTTATTCTTTCAGCCAACATTTATTCTGCACCAGGCGCTGTGTTGGAAGAACAGTGACAAATGAGACAGCCTGTCTATCATATCACTCTCAGACTATAAAAGAGACCAGCATGTTAGTGGTCCCCTGCAAACCTATGTAACACAGTGGAGATGAATGAGATGACGGTGTGCACAGAAGAGGAACTGAGTGATTCTGAGTGAGTGTGTGTGGTTGGGGTGGGGGGTGACGTGGAAAGGGGCAGTAATAGTAGACTTAACAGATAGGATGTCATTTGAATTGGTACTTTCTTTAAGAAGATTTCTGGGTGCAGAAGGAATGGAAGCATGAAAGAAGTCAGTGAAGGGACTCATACCTACATTATAGAGCAGTTTGCCCATTAAAATCACACAGGAGTCTTTTAAAAAACACTTCGGTTCTCAGGCCCCACCCAAGGTGCACAGAAACAGAGCCTCTGGGGGTGGGACCCGAGGTGCTGGTGGTTTGCAGAGCTCCCCAGCTGGTTGTGTATGCCCTCAGCACTGAGATCCACTGCCCTGGGAGGAATTCAGCGCTCCAGCTCAGAAGACTGCAGCAAGTCCATGGCAGCACTGTTGGTAATAGCAAAAAATCTGGAAGAAAACAAACAAACAAACAAATACAACAAATGTGCCTCGATAGAAGATAGGATAAATAAATTATGCAGTGCATGCCCCCCACTGGAATTTAAGCACCATGAGGTCTGTTTTGCGCACTGCTGTATCCCCAGAATAAAGCCTGGTACATGGGAAGCCCTCAACTATTTGTTTAGCAATGAATGCAGTATACTTGTATGATCCCATTGTGTGGGATACATGGCAGCAGTGACTAATGAATGAATTATAGCTACATGCGTCAATGTGAATGAATAACAGAAACATGAATGAGACAAAAGAATAATCACGTATGATGCTACTTCTCAAAGTTTAAAATCAAGCAAAACCAAATGATAGTATATTCAGTTATATAGGCATGTATGGTCCATTGCTATGTAAATACGACAGAAGGATAAAGAACCCCAAATCAGTATTGTTGTTACAGCAGCAGAGGAGTGTGAGCGAGCCCCAGAACGGCTTTGGGAGGAGCACATGGAAACTTCTGGAAATGTTCTGTTTCATAAGTTCGGTAAAAGTTTCGAGGAATTTATTTTATTATGCTTCATTCATAACTTACATGTATATTACATATATTCATTAGGTATACAAATATTCTGTTAAAAGAAAGAACTGATGGTAGCCTATCAGAGGGAAGCAGGTAACTGATATAAGGGGCAGCACAGCGGGGGTTAAAGGTTTGGGCTTTGCTTCATTCCTGGCTTAGCAGGAGCTCCAGCTGTGGGAAGCCACAGGAAAGCCCTGGAGTCACCACTGAGGTGGCTTTCTTAGGAGGGTGACTCTTTGGACTCTTGGGAGGGCAGCCATGGAGCGAGGAAGCAGTCCCCCTTGTGGGAGAAAGAACAGCCTGGAACCACCAGGAAGATGAGGGGTCTCTCATCTGGTGTTGGTGACAGGGCTGACTGTGGACCTCATGCTTGCTCTTTGCTTTCTCTTGCAGCCGCTGATGGACACCAGGAGAGGCTACACACAGCCTGGGAGTGTGTTCTCGATTCTAGTTGACCCCCCTTCTGATTTACTGTGTGGTCTTGGAAGATGCCACCTTTCTGGGCTCCAGCTCCCTCATCAGTATAATTAAGGGAAGAGGTGAGAGCAGTCATCTTCAGCCTGTTTCTGCGTCACCTTTAAAATTCTCTGGTGATATTCTTGGGGCACAGTAGGGGTGTCAGTTGAAAAGGATGTCTCAGCCTTGACTGGCCAGTCCAATCAGGGCAGCCACTCTGATGCATTTTACATGTTTAGATTTCATGTATAATTTCATTTCAGAGGAGGATTCTGCTACTAAGACAAAAAGCAATGAAAATCCAATCAATTAAAAGTTTGGAGACCACTGGTCTGGATTAATGTTTCACAAACCTACCTACATATCAGATTACCTTGAGGAATTTAAAAAAGTACAGATTCCCCAGACCTTACCTGGTATTTACTGAGTCAGTATTTCCAGGCATAGGCTCTCAGGGCCTTTGTAACAAGCCCCCTGGGGGGACCTCACAGCTGCAGCCCATCTCTGGTCCACAGCCTGCCTTTTGGAAACTCCTGTTGAGTTGGAACTTTGAAGTTCTCCTCCAAGCACGAACATGCCATGAGTCTGTGTTTATATTCCTCCTGTGTATAACACCTTCTGTTCCATTTGTTTATTTTTTCCCCATTTCTACCAAAACAACAGCTTCTAAGAACCAAAATATCAAAATGAAGCTGCCATCCTATTTTATTTTTTCCCCATGTACAAAATTCAGAGTCATTTTTCTGTTGTGTGTGTGTGTGTGTGTGTGTGTGTGTGCGTGCGTGCGTGCGTGCGTGTGTGTGTGTGTCTCCCCCCTCTCTGAACATTGGGTATAAAAATAGGCTTTTTGTTTTTCTACAGTGCCTACCGCTGTAGCTCCCACATGCTTTGGAAATCCTGCCATTCAAGTTTGAATAGATACTAAAGGAATCCAGGGAGTAATTTCGCCTCGCATCATTTGGGCGACAAAATATTTCCAAACTGTGCTCTGACATTGACTTTGAAATATATCTCCCTTCCTGTTTGCCCCACCTTCTGAAAACATATAAGCATGCCTGATTGAATAGCTCACTGGAGAGAGTTAAAGATAAGACTGGGAACACCTGCTCTTGAAATAGTGTCTGTGGTTAGTACCCCTTAACAAAGAAATATGATTCTTAGAAGGGCCAGTGAAGGGCAGATGAAAGAATTAAGGGAATAGGTGGGCTGAAACATGAGGTCAAACTAAGAAGATTAAGACTTTCAACCCACAGAGATGAAGGCTGCATGGAGAGATGATCAAAGTAGAGGAAGCCACGAACACATCAATATGTTTGTGTTCACCAAATTCCAAAGTACGAGAATGGGTAGGGAGGACTCTTTGAAGCCTGAAAAAGGAGAAATTTAGAACAAATAGAAAAAACTTTAGTTTACACAGTGAGTCATAAACTTTTGAAATAAGTCTCTCCCAAGATATGGTCTGGGCTGAAAATAATAAAGGTTCACAGAAGGTGTAATTTTTATTAGTCGTAGAGACTCAGTGGTTTTTGAGAGTGAATTATACTTCCTGTGGTACCCTCTTTGGTTGGTACTATGTAGGAGAAAGAATGCCAAGCTGTGTTTACTCTGCAGTTGATCTAATGTGACAAAATATATGTCCTTAAGGAGGAAACACCTTATTCAGTCATGTGCCTTAAAAATTTTAAGCCATGGAAACAATTTCTTCACTGCGGGGGATATCACTAACACAGTGAGGTTGGGGTGGGTGGAAACATTACATAGCTGCTAAACAGATTAACAGGGCCAGAGAGGGAGAAGACAGGAAGAGACCCCCACCAAGGCTGTTGCATACCACATGAGGCCCTCAGCAGTGAGAAAGCCATGTGAATACTTCTCAGTGCCACAGGTGAGGATTTTTTTCTGAAGCGGGCATGACCTTTCTTCCTTATCATCCCTCCTCAGTCATGCAAAGGGCTGGCATTTGAAGCTGTCAGACAGGGGAACATTGCATTCTGGGATGTGAAGTCATCCACAGAAAGAGGTAGAGATAAGAAAGGATGGTCAACGCAGGAGTCGTTAGCTATCTTTGAACTCTTTCTGAGATTCTAATGAAATACATCTATAAAAACATCATTTTAGTAAAAGTACACCAAACAGCAGGGTTAAGAGTTGATTCTTTCTCAACCTATCAAAATTATACTGTATACATGACTGTGTTATATAAGACACTTTATTAGAAACTTGTCCTGGTTATCTACTGCTGTGTAACAAACAACTCCAACACTTAATGGTTTAAAGCAACAACCAGTGAATAGTGCTCATGGATTTTATGAGTCAGTAATTTGGATGGTTAATCTCTTCTCCACAATGAATGGGGCCTCCAAATGACCGAGGGAGTCATCTGGAGGCTTCTTCCCTCACATGTCTGGCACTTGGGCTAGGACAATTTGAAGGCTGGGCTCAACCGAAAATGTCAGCCAGAACTGGCCTCTCTATGTGGCTTATTTTTTCACAGCCCAGCCGCTGGGTTCCCAGTGGGATAATCCAGAGACTAAACAGATGGATGCTGCATGGCCTTTTCTGACATAGTCTAGTTTCAGAATTCTGAAGCAGTCACTTTTGTTGCATTCTGTTGGCATAAGTGAATCACTGAGGCTGCCCATATTCAAGGAAAGGTTAATGCCACCTCTTGATGGGGAGGGTGATAAGGTTACATCATTGAAGAGCATGTGGGAAGGTACATATTGTCAAGACCATCTTGGAAAATGAAGTACAATCTGCCACAAGGATATCTGTATATGTGTGTGTATAAATAATCACCTTTTTCCCATGTTAAAGTCTGAGAGATGAATTCTTTTGGCATCTAGGGGACAGAGAATGCAGGATGTGTTTATTGCAGGGTAGGAAGAGGGGAGGGGATTAAGAGCAATACTTACATCTTATCCATGAAAGAGATGAACTGGATAAAACTCTCCTCAGTAAAGGATGAACACACAAATAAATTAAACCAACCTGGGGCCTTTGGAAAGTTTCTACAACTTTAGAGATGGGAACCATTGCCTTGAAGATACAAATGGAATGCATACTTTGAAAAATGGCCTGTTAAAGGAAACAAATGGATATTTTTGAAATCTTCTTTGGAAGGAAGAAGGAACATAAATGAAACTTCAAAAAATTGCATCAGTTACCTTGAAGGGAAAGGTAAGAGGCTCGTTTAGAATGCAGAGGAAATGATCAAAGAGATGAACATAATAGCAAGGTTGATCAATATGGAAGGCAGTTATAGATAATGAAACCACGACTCTATGGCATTTCTGAAGATAAAGTCAGTACGAATGCTATTGAAATAATACTAAAAGATGCGAAGAAGAAAACTCTCCCAAATGTATGAAAGATTGAGTCAGCATTGATAACACTCAATAATTTCTAGAGAAAATAAATTAAGCCTTACTTTCAGACATGTTCTGGCAAAAACATTTGAATTTTATAGACAAATAAAAACATCGATGCAAAACTCTGAATTCTCAAAAGTTTTTTTACAGAGGAAAAAACATCAAGTTGAATTCGGATTTCATCTCTACAAATTTAACACCAGATAATCATAGCGTAACCTCTATAATATAAAGCACTAGATAATAATAGACTCATGAGGAAAAAAAGTTTTAACCAAAGCATCCCTCCAAGATTTTATTAATGTGTGAAAGCAACAAGGAAGCATTGTCAACTATAAAAGGATTCATACTGGTATGATTTCTGGAAAATTATTAAAGCTATGTCAGCTGATGGCCTCTGTCTGGAGTGAGAAAGTACACTTTACAAGAAACAATAATAATAATTATGTGGATTTCAAATTTCATATACAGTTAACAAAGACTGACAAGTAGAGGAGAGACAATGCTGATGCCTCAACTTACATAAGGAGAAATGACAGATGTACTGTTTCTCCTTCTAGAAAGCAAATTAAGGATTGGTGGAGCAGAGTGGAGAAAACTCCAGCCATAATATTTGCAGAGGAGGTTGCAGCTGAGAAAGAAGCCAGGCTGCCTGGAATACTCCAAAAAGGATTTATACTATAAGCACAGAGAACAGGTAACTGAGAGTGGGAATGAGTTAGCAAAAAGCAGAGAATTGGAGAATATCGAAAAATCTGTTTATATAGGGACACAATCTACTTTCTCCTTCAGAAAGTCTAGCAACTAAGTATTTTCCTCCAGGCAGAAACAATAGCAACAAAACAAAAACCTAGAGTGTTCTTTTCTAAATAAATTGAACACATAGTCTGGGAGAACTTGGGCTGTTAGTGTGGGTGTTATCACCCTGGAGTAATGCCCTTCACATTCTGTCATTTAGATGGCTCATAAATAAAGCTGGCTCTCACCTCCTCACTCTGTTCCCCTAAAGGGAAGCCTGTGAGTTGATGACTTTTGCTCGTAGTCGGCCCTGTGTTTGAGGAAGTTCACAACATGTAAAAGAAAGTGAAAGATATTTTGAGGAACTTCACAAAATAGAATAGAAAAGATATAGAAAACTGACCCCTGAAGAAACAGAATTCAGGTCAACGAATATAGTTTAAAAACAACAACAGTGGCGACTGCTGTCCTCAGTGAGGTATAAGACGATATGGGCACTGTTGTCTCCACAAAAGATGAGCATGATGCTATGAACATGAAAAATACAAAGAAGGAGGTAAAACGTTTGGAAATTAGAGCGATGATTACTCAAACAAAACATTTTTTTCCAGCTTACCTCGGAGGAAAAGTTGAGGAAATCTCCCTAAAAGTTGCCCAAGAAGAGAACATAAGAGCAGAGAAAAGATGGAAGTCAGTTAAGGTGAGGACTTAAAAGTGTCCAGTAGATGGACTTAACAAAAATCGGGCCACTGGTGATCTTGCCAAAAATAGATTCAGGGAACAATAGAGTGAATACAACATAAATATCCAAATGATGGGATTCTGTTTGTCTGGCTTAAGAAGATTGGTTCATTGTTTCAAAGTTTGTATTAAAGTCAGTGGAAAAGAATCCTGTTATTTCATCCCAAATATAAAATTTTAACTCATCTGCGTAGTTTAATGGATAGTGACGTCACAGTCTTGAATTCTTATTCAAAAATTACCTACTGCATTATTGTCATAGGTGGGTGGCAGTGACCTCGCGCCAGCAACAAGCTGGGCCAAGATTATTCAGATTATTAATTTATTTTTCAGGATTCTAAGTTACATATCATTAAAGATCTTAGTAGCATTGATATTATTTAGTTGTAAATCAGTTATCTCTACTAGAGAAAGATAGGCGAGTCGTTTGATTAGTTTGTCCATTACCATATTATAAATTGGTACATAATTTCTTATATAAACAGTTCGAGCATTTTCTGGGGATAAGCATTTTAAGTTTTCTGTAAATAAAAGAATAAACTCAGATAAATATTTGAAGAAACAAATGAAAATTAGCTGGTAGGAAAAATGATCCATAAACTATACATTTTTCAAAGATTTCTGTGAAGTATTCATTGACCCTGAAGTAGTGTATCACCACTATCAGCACCCTAAGAAAAGTAGTAGCTTGCTAAATTGATATTATTATTAGATTTTGATGGGAAAATGGTTGCCTTCCAGATAAGAACTGTCTTGGAGCTCTTCGTTTAACTACAAACAAAGGGTTTCCGGCTCTGCTGTGCTCTTTAACTCTGTACCATTGGCAGGAGGCAAAATGATAATGGGTAATAGCTTAAAAAGTCACTTTTTATACGGCAAGTAAGCTTGAGACTTTCAGTCCTGCAAATTAAGTTAAAATGAATGGCTTCTGAACAGCACATTGGGTGACAGGAAGTTTATAAATGTTATGTCTCCTGAGGTGTTCCAGTTTGGTCAGAATAAGCTTTTTCTGCAACAGTCTCCTGGAAAGACCAGCGGTCTCCAGAGAGATTGGTTAATAAGTCAGTTACCTGAGTGCTGAAAATGAAATTGAAGAGGTAGGGGAATAAAAAAGACTTGAAAGGAGAAAAATGTTAATTTAGCCAATTCAACGCTTCTTCTACCAGAGTGATATTCAAAGCTGGCTAACCCACTGTCTGTGGTTTTTTTCTAATTTCAGTTTGTACGATGGCTCTCATAAACACAGGGTTTTGTGTTTTAATCATGCAGAGCTGATATAAAAAAGAGGGTGAATAGGAGATTTAGGCTGAAAATGACGTTAGGAGGACCACCAAAGGTGCCGTCTGACTGGACAGCACAGTAGGTGGAATACAGTGTTGTTGCCATGAACTACCCTTGTTCTGCCGTCGCCTTTGCAAATGTCCCCAGGAACTGAGGTAATGGTCAGGGGTATATATGTATGTCATGATCTGACAGTCATCCCTAAAAAGGCATTTTAATTTTCTCATGGAAAGGTGCTCTCAAAGGAAACACAATCAATTGGCTTCTGAAATTGGTCTCGATAGTTTGAGATCATTGGACATATGGTGTTATATAAGTCAACGAGCAGATGTGCTTGACTGTGTACGAGAAAGAGCATCGCGTTGACAAAGGCAATATTGTTTGCCTGAAGTTTTATTTTTTTCCCTCGTCCTTGGGATGGGGTAGGGTGCTGAAGCAGCAGTAAGAGAGAGAAGATTGAGGTCCCTTCAGATTTCACAGGCCACCAACCCAGCAAGTCTCATGATTTCATTTTATACACATCACTCTACATGTGTTTACACATAGTTTCTCCTATTTTCTAGTAGCCGAGAAGTTAATAGTGTTGTTGTTAAATAAATGAATGTATTAATTTTAATGTGCAATGATTTTTGTAAAAGCAGTAATGTGTTCTCAGGAAAGCTTCATGAAGTATTCATTTTTCCTACCACTACACTGTAAATCTATTTACCAGTTATAATCATTTCAAGATTTAGTTTGTTCTTTGGTTATTATTTTGACCAAGAGGGCAGGGAGGAGGACGTGACATCATCCTATCATCCCTCTTCTACTTTCTGCTCTCCTTCTTCTGCTCCAGCGCCGTGGCCTCCGTTCAGCCTTGCATCGCCCCGCTGCCTGGACCGTCGCAGTAGCCTAGCTTCCTCTTAACTGGGCTCCTTACTCGAGCTTTGTCGATCTGCAGAGCCTTCGTACACAAGTGATAGGTCTCCAGTATAGATCTGGTCATGTCAGTTTCTTTTATAATATTCGGTGCTTAGACAAGAATATCCAAATCCATGCAAAGCCATTCATGAATTGACCCGTTACTACCTCTCTAATCTAGGGATTTTCAACCAGGGTCAATTTGTCAATTTTTCCTCACAGGGGACATTTGACAATGTCTGCAGACATTTTTGATTCTCTGTGTGTGTGTGTGTTACTGGAATCTAGGGGGTAGAGGCCAGGGATGCTGCTAAATATCCTGGAATGCACAGGACAAGCCTCCACAACAAAGAAATATATAGTCCAAAATGTTCATAGTGCTGAGGTTGAGAAACTCTGCTCTTACCTAATCTACTCATTTCTCCTGTGCTTCCAGACTCCAACCTCAGGGAACTACATGCCCCTTCATGAATATGCCATGCCGTTTCTCTTGTCCTCATCTTTGCACATGCTGTTCCCTATGACCGGAATGCCTCTCTGGAGGTAAAGTATTACGATCCCTGGGTCATCATAGTACCTTAGGCATCTATCTAATTTGTACTTGTGTTGCACCGTAATATTGATTTAAAAAAAATTTCCCGTGTTCCTTACTGGGTGGAGCTACTTACGTTGGGCATCATTATTATGTTCCCACAGTGTGGTACAAATCTCGGCACATAGTAGGTAATGGGCATGCTTATTTGTTGGATACTTGGCTTTATGTATGGATGAATACAATCTGTATTTAGATCAGATGATAGAATGCAATATCGTTTATAACCCAAGGCTACTAATATTCCAACTTGGAAATTAATCCTTCTTTCATTCCATTCTTTTCAATGTCAATTTCTTGATTTTTTTCTTTTGTTTTGTACTTTGATTGCTTGTGCACTGAATGTGGTAGGTGATCAGTAGCTGTTAGAGACATGTTGGCCATAGGTCTGAGTTCAAACAGAGTGCTACCATTGTATAGCCAACCGTAGATTCTTTCTCTCTAGAAAAGAAGGAGATATTTTTTCCCTTTCAAAATTGATCTTCCTAGGCCACCTCAGTGGTACCTCCCTACCTTCAAGCCTCCCCCTGAGCCCCCCACAAACGCTCTTCACCCAGCATAGCTTAGCACACCCTGAAAGCTTTGATGCAGAACTGAAGACTCCAGGAGTGAGAAAGCCTAGGGGCCGCCCACAGATATGGCTGCCTTAATTCAGTTCATCCCATTCATGTTCAGAACGTTAAATCCCATCCTTGCTGTGTTGGTAATGGCAGATAGTTATCTCCTCTTCAGGCCACAGTTTCTTCTTCAGGTTCGGTTCCCTTCTATTATGAATGCTGTTTAGTTCACTTTGCTTCTACCCTTAAATATCAAGTGGAGCTAATTCTATCTTTAGCCTCCCTTTTGTCATCTGGAAGAGAATGGTCTATCCAATTTCTTTTAGATGTCCTTTCTTCCTCTGGCTGGAGACATGAATCTTTGAGGGGAGGAAGTACCTTAATCAGATCTGTAGTTGGGTGATTTTCCATTCATTTGTCCAACTGCCCCATTCCTTCTGTTTCTCTCAGTGATAGTTCCTGGTTTTGGACCCATTTTCTTGTTCTCTGGCTTTCACTTTTATTATAGATTCTGGTTCTCATATATCTGAAACATAATTATTTTTTTCTTGTGAAGTCTTTGGCTATTCTCCTGGACTCTTGTTCTTTGCCCTCATTCCTCTATAGGTACCTATTAGCACTTATATCTCTTCCTCCAAATTTACCATATTCTTTTTAGATGATGGCATTTTTTTCACAGGCTTCTAACTTGAGTCTTTTACCTATTGTACTTCTTGAGTAGCAGAGGCTTGGTGGTATTAATCTTTGAGTTGTATTGTGTCTAGGAAATGGGGTTGGGTGGGGGGAGAAAGGGAGTATTTAAGAAAGAAAGAAGCAAGAGATCTTCATTTTACTCATATCAGAAAAGGGATTCTTTTCTATTAAACTCAGCTCTGGGTTTCATTTTCTTGCTTAGAGCCTTGATCCTTACCGTTAGCCATAAGCAAAGTTTCAGTAATTTGCGGAATTTGAAAAAGCAAAACCAACCTCAGGATGGCCGCTTTTGGAACCTTTTCAGTATTGGGCATCGCATGATAAGAAACACATACTTCTCCCACAGAGCAGCCGGAGGGGGAGAGGGTGTATTCAAGACAAAGGGCATTGGATCAGAAACAAAGGAAGAAAAAATGTCGGATTTCAGTAAGGGCTCCAATCTGGAAGTTACCCCTCCCAAAATATACAATAAAAACAAAAACAAACAACAAACAAACTCTTCTCTTTTCTTGGCCATAGACAGGCCAGATATATGGAACAAGAGCTCAGAGAGTAGATAGGTAATAAGCTAAAACACGTCATAAACTGAGAGACGAACAATGTATTCCAGAAGTTTACATGGAAAGTAGGCAGCCAGTGTGTTACAGAGGATATTGGCAGGAAGCAAGGTATCCTCAGCAAAATGATTGATAATAAGAACGCATAAAGTGAATTCTGAAGTGCCTTAGAAGAGGTTTAACAAAAGGACAGTGATGAGAAATTCAGCTACTGTATTGTGGACCGGGGGGAATAAGAATAGGATAGAGAAGATGGAGGCAAAAGAACAATTCAGATTATATCATAAGCACAGTCCCCTACCCTTAATGGCTAAGAGTTTTCAGCATTTTTTTTTTTCATAAGAAAGAAAAAGATATTTCTTTTAGAACCCTGCTCTCTTTTCTTTATATCTCGGTGTGAATAAAGTTCAGTCTTTCTCAGTGCTTTAGTTATCTTCATGAAGTTGCAAGTTAACTTCACTTAGTTTTATTACATGTAGACAAGCTGATTCTATTTCAGCCAAGAGTCTGTCATGCAGAATGGGAAGAGTGGGTAAGCAGCACCCTTACAGGATGCTATCGTTACTCCCCCATCCTCTGCCATCACTTCTTTTGTATAATTTAAGCCTCCTATAACTAGAAGCCAGTTAACCAGAAGGTTTTAATAGTCCCAATTCCCACTCCTATTCACTGTGGTTTTGAATATTTAAAAAAAAAGTTATTGGAAAAGGGTCAAATATCAAGAAAATAGATGGTGGCAATACTTAGTATGTGAAAAGACGCTGAAAACTATGATCGATGATTAAGAATTCTGGAATTAGTATAGATTCAGTTCAACCTCCTTTAGATGATTTAAATCAGTAGCTATGATTTAAATCAAGTGGGAAACTCCCACTTGAAGTTTATTATAATAAGCCCAAAATGAAGACCTCAGTTGAAAGACTTGGCTGTGTTCAGGATGGTGAATGTACTTAGGCTGGACAGGGAACTAATAATGTATCCTAGGATAAAAACAAAGGTCAAAGCAAAGATTCCAAGAACATTCTGAATACTTGTTTTTTAAAACTTTTTTAAATGAAAATTTTCAAAGATACATAAAAGTAGAGAGAATGCTATAATGCTCTAGAGGTGCAATTAGATTTAATTCCAATTTTTAGGCAAGACTTTCCTGGGTAGTGCTCTGTAGTTCCTGTTGCTTCATTTCTTGAAGCCATAAGGTCTGTTTGTCCCACTTGAAATGATGCTAAGGTCAATGAGTGGAGACCGATGTGTCAGCCTCCTTCCTCCATTTAAAATATCTGTTCCTTGATTATTGTTGTCTAGATCCATTATTTCATTTAAGGGCTTGCAGAAGGTGATTTTTTTAGTTCTATTATTCTGTCTGCATTTATTATGAAAATTTTCCTATACAGAAGAAATTTCTTTCATTAAGTATTTGATTACCCTGAAAGATAGGAAGTGTCACTGTAAAGTACAGGAAGGGAGAATAAATGCCTGATTCACTCCTTTCATTTATCAGCCTTCACAGTCATGTGTTGGGGCCCCAGCAATCTGATTTGTGGCCACCTAACGAATATGACCTGGGGTTTTGTTTTTAAATTCTATTTGCTTAGGTCATTGATGAAATGCTTTTGTCCCCCTATTCTAGAATTATATTATTATTATTTTTTTGGCTAAATATAACTCTGTTACCTCCCCACACATACCCTGACTTAACAAAAACTAGTAAAAATTCTCAAACAGAAGTGACAGTAGAGGTGTTGAATTGAAGGAAGAATTATGGTTTTCCTGTTCATTTTTCAAGTATTTTATGATTTGTGTTTAATACAAGGACCTCCCAGACCTACCATTGCAAGGGTGGGTTTAAATATAAATTCTAATGTTCAGAGGTGATATATGGCCTCCTCCTTCCCATGTGGCAGGCCTATTGTCAGGATGTGCACATGCTTATGATCTATAGACGGGGAACTGCTGAGGCAGTAGCATTTCTCTGCATTGGGCCTCATGTATCCTGGCAAAGATGCACTTAGTGTTGCCAGCATGCTCATCGGGTATTTTAGGAAGTAATGATAGCATGGTTCTATAGGAGTCCACTGTACTGTAAACTATGTCTACAATAGGCCTAATCGAAGGAATCATCAGCGACACTTGGTATTTTATTTTGAGGGTGGAGTGACACAGGAGAAAAGGAATTATTGAAGGAGAAAATAAATGTATGTATGCATGTATGTATGACTGTAGATATGTATGCATGTATATATGAATGTATATATGTATGTATGTATGCATGTAAGTATGTATTTATTTGTAGGTATGCATGTAAGCTTTCCCTCTTTTCTATCATCCCTTGGGTCTTCTCTGAATTAGAGTTTGGTGACTACAAAATGGCGGAAATAAAAGCTTCATAGGGTTCGGATAAGCTTGATGAAATTTAATTCTTCGAAGCTGTTTAGGCTGAAACCTTTTAGGGAAGAGACTAAAGCCAATACCGAAGAGAACTTGGAGGATAAGGTTGCCAGGGAAATACAGGATGCCCAGGTAAAATTGAATTTCAGATAATGATTAATTTTTTAGTAAAAACTTAGCTCAAATATTGTATAGGACATACTTTTATGGAAAAAATTACTCATTTATCTGAAATTCAACTTTAACTGTATGTCCTGGACTTTTATTTGCTAAATCTGGCAACTTTACTTGGAGGGCTCAGGGAACAATCTGAGAGTTGTTCGTGGTGTTATGTGCTGAGCCTCCAGGCCTTTAATTATCTCGGGAAAACTCAGGGGAGTGCTAGTAATGACCATGAATATTCCTATATAAAGTGCTGATATTCATCAGAGCAAAGCCTGCTATTCCCTAACAGGTATACTTTTTAATGGCCTTCTTATTATATAAAAATGAACACCAATAGGCATAGAGTTTTCTAGGGGGTCGGAAGACCCTCGGCTAATCAGTCTTTTCCACTGAGCGTATTAGTTATATGAGGTCTGGGAATAATGAAACGCTAGGAGCCAGGGCAGTAGTCTTTAGATTTAACCAGGTGAAACAGATGTTAAATAACATTTTGTTTAACTTGTTCAGACATCCATTGAAGAGGACGGTAGGAAACTTGCATTTTTCATGACCTGGTTATAGAACTGGAAAAATTAAAGGAGGTGCGAGTATCTATTTGTTTTAAATGTTGCATGAAATAGATCACATCAAAGCCTATATTTTTGGTGATCTCTGAGAAATTTGTGCCTGGGATTTCTCGGTACTTTTAGTAGTAGTATAATCAGCAGTGCCTAAAGGTATTCTTTTTGCCCCTTTACAATACATGTTGTCTGTTGAGTTCGGTAGTGTATGTAAACCTGAAATACAGCAGAGAGATGGCTGCCCAGCCATCTTTATGTGATATTGAATAATTCTCAGAGAGGAGTCTTGTGAGATAAAGAACTAAGGTTTTACACAATTGAATACACAGAGCTTGATGGTTTTATATCTTTTGTAAACCATATTTCCTTTATTTCACCCTTGTGCATCTCTAGGAGCTGCCATTTTTATAACACATGTCAACTTGTTCAACTTTCATTCATTGGTCCAGGGTTGGTTACTTGGTAAAAATTGACCAATCATAATAGAGCTTTGTCGTTAACCCTTTCTGTGATCACCTGAGACTTCTCTAGTATTCTTCTAAAGAATCAATTAATTCCTTTTTTCTCCCTAAGCCAAAGAGTTCAAGTTGGATTTCTGAGATTTGTAACTAAAAGAGTCCCAGCTAATAAAACCTAGAGCTAAATTTTTATAAAATACAATGTATAAGCTGTTAGGCTGCTTTAAAGAAAAAAGCAGCAAATTAAATCTTAACCTCCTCACAGTCAACTCTTGAACTGTTTCTATTTAAACTTACTTTAACGCTGCCCCCCCGCAAGAAGATTTTTTAATCATTCTTTTGAAATTCATTTTCCCTCCAGTGAACTATCATATTTCATTATCTACACCGCTGTTACCACACTTAATTCATATTTTATTGCATCACAATTATTTTTGCTCACCTCTTCTATCCTTGAGAGCAGGGACCAATCTTTTATTCTAGTAGCTCTTGCAATGTCTACCTTGTAAGTCAAAAATAATATTTGTTCAATGGATGAATAAAAATTCTCTTGGTTATTTGTTCTTATTGGGGTACAATGGAGGTTTGTGTGGTTCTATATTCCAGAGAAATTACAATATTTTTATTTTGATTACTTAGAGATGTATACTTACGTGTATGAATGGTGTATTTCACAGAAAATAGAAAAAAACTTAGCTTTGAAAATCTGACTCAAAAGGTGGTGGAAGGATGTGGCTGGCTTGTGAAAGAAAGGAGTATTGTCCATTGAGGTTCTCTATGTGCTCTGAGAAGACCAGCTCCATTGGTGAGGGATGTGCCAGGGAACTGAACTGTCACGGACAATTAGAAAAAGTAAAGAAGATTCTCAGCTAAATTCTTGAGTCGCCTCTGGGAGGAAAGCAGAATGAGGCCCATCAATGAAGTTAGGCTGTGGCATGGATTGGATTCCTAGAGGAAGCAGCACTGCAGGGGGGCACATGAAGAACTTGGGCGAAATCATCCCAAGGGAAGACGGCTGTTAGCTGGCCAATGTGTGCTGTTGGAGATGTCAGAGAGAGCATGGCTCCAGGTAGAGTGCCTTGATGGGTCCCTAACCTGAGCCTCTCAAGCACATGTGTGTTCTAGCCTCTAGGGAAGAATCCTGTCTCTGGGGATTAATGAACTCTGCTATGGGAAGAGCCTTAAAACAGCTTTTTATAGGAAGTGAAAGGCACTGTTTTCTTGGCCAGAGATGAACCCAGAAATTGGACTTCCCAAAGAGGCCCGCAGAGGCGGGGATAGCCTTGTGAAAGCTGTAAATGGAGAGCAGAAAAGCAAGGTGAAGAGTAAAGGGGATGTGGGGCTCAATTCCATGGCCTTCTTCCTCCTCGACCTCCTTTTTAATTCGTTCCAGAGTCAAAGAGGGGATAACTGGGGGAGAGATTCCTGGAAAAGTCTAGACTTGGTGACAATCAAGCCAGTGGGGTCTTATATATAGGATATTTAACACATATAATGTTATAGTATATTGTATTAAGCATGTAGTATTATATATGTTATAGTACTTACTAAATGTATATAGTATTATAGTAAACATGATTCATTTGTATATACTTGAATGAGATCAAAGGACATTAGGATGGCATGTATGAATGATTTGTTTAACCATTTCCAGTTGTGTGACAGTGTTTCTAATTTTTCAGTATCATCAGTATTCTGGCTATGAATTCATTGTATTTAAATCTATGTTCCTACTTCTGATTATTTGCTTAGGATAAGTTCTTGGAAGTGTAATTAAATCCAAGGGTATGAATAATTTTATGGGTCTTGATACCCATTGATAAATTGCTTTCTTGGAAGGGTTTACTAAGTTATACACCAACCTACACTGTATAACATTACTAACTTCGAGCGTTATCATTAAATTGCAAATCTTAGCACAGGTAAAGCTTGGGTATGTTTTGAGTTTTCCATGATTTTTACTTTATTAATAAGATATATTAATAACATTTATTTTATTGTGCTCCTTAGGTAAAACCTATTTGTTTGTGGCAGAATTGCCTTTAAAAAGAGCTCCTTGATTTCCTTTTTATAAAAGAAATATATTTGGGGTGGAAAGTATAGGCAAACAGAAAAGAGAAAATGAATATTACCTGTAATCCTATCTTCTGGAGATAACCATAGTTGAAGCTTAGGTGCATATATGTTTAGTCTTTTTTTAATGAATACATTTCAATGGTTTTCAAGCCTGGTTGCACATCAAAGTCACCTGTGGTGCTTTACAAAAATACAGATGACCAGACCTCATCTCTGGAGATTTGTATCGAACAGGCCTTCCTTGAAACATTTTCTACCATAGTGTTTAATGGTGTTGCACTCAACATGCCTTAGGATTGTTTATTTACCCACCTTTTCTGGGTCATCTCATTGACTACCAAAGCTTCAAGGATCTGTTGAGAGATAGAGATTTCTATCCTTAGCCCAGAGAGCTTTACCAAGTGTCAGAACCCTGAATCCCAGCAACTCAACATACTTCAACTCAACATGGGTGTGCTATAGGTCCCCCAAACTCAATATATTCAAAGCTCACCTCATTACTTACTGGCAAAACAAACAAACAAACAAACAAAAACAAAAAATGGGTTACTGCTTAAGTACTCCAAAAAATGTAGCCATCATCTTCTTATTTATCCCAACCCACATAGCCAGACAGTCTCAAAGGTGGCCCCCAGTGATCCATCCTTTCTGGTATTTATGTCTTTGTGTAATTCCCTCTCCTTGAATATGGGCTGGCATAGCTACTTGCTTTTAACCAATAGATGGTATGTCACTTCCATGATTAGGTCACGTAAGATTGTGACTTGTGCCTTGCCAGCACGCTCTGTCTTTGCCTGACTTTGCCAAAGCAAGTTGCAACGTTGCAGAGGAATGTTCCATATAGCAAGGAACTTAGTTGAATTGCTGCGAGGAACTGGTTCCTGTCAAAAATCATGTGAGCTTTGAAGCAGGTCTTTCTCCATTTGAGTTTCAGATGAGACCTCAGCCCTGGCCAACACTTTGCTTTCAGCCTTGTGTGAGATCGTGAAGCAGAGGGCCCAGCTAAGCTGTGAGACTGTGAAACAGAGGGCCCTGCCCTATGGGAACTGTAAGATTAAAAAATGTGTTTGTGCTAAGTAGGTGGTAATTTGTTATATAGCACTAAATAACTAATAGAAAATTAATCCTCAAGTTCTGTTGTTTCGGTTTCCTTGATGTCTCTGAAAGCTGGTGTATTTCATACGTTTACAACCAGTCATTGAAGTCAAGTATATCCATGAATCCTCTGAATTGTTACAGCTGCCTTCTCACCCTGCCTGTACTCTTGTAGCCTCCAGTCTTAGTTTTTTCTTTGCAGAATCATTCTTCAAAATGGAAATTGGATCAACTCCACTGCCTGAAACTTTTCAGCACTCTTACATTGTTCTTGGGTTGAAGTCCAGGGTGTTAAACACGGATCGCAAGGTTCTCTGTGGCCTGAACCCCTGCTTGCCTCTTTTTTAGGTCCTACATGGCATCATGTGCTCTTGGCTCTTGGCCTTCACCCTTGCTGCACCCTCTGCCTAAAGTGCTTTCTTATGTACTTCCCCACTTGCCCTGACTCCAAACTTTTCACCTAGTACAACTTATTTTTTACATACATACAATTTCCTTTAGCAAGTCTTTCCCAATTGCCCACATCTGAGCTGGGTGCCTCTGAGAATCATCTGCTAGCTCCATGTTCTTCACCTATTATTGTACTATCATTGCTGTTGTCTGTTTACTTGTCTCATGTCCCCTGAAGAAGGTAAGCTGTGGAGCCACTTGAAATTTACTACTTGGTTGATACTCAATAAGTATTTATTTGAATGAATAAATAAATACCAGGAGATCTTTGTTCTCTGGGTTTGGTGAAACCTTGAAAGCAGAGACCAGTTTTCTATATGCACCATGACTGGATCAAGCTGTGGCTTGATTCAACCAATATCGGGTCTCCTGCTACAGTGCCGCCCACCAGATCCCAAACATCACCCAGTTTTCTGCTTTACGTCACTGCCAAAAGGTTCCTTAGGCCACATTCTTTCCAATGTTAAGGCTCATGAGGAGTGAAATGAAGTGTAAGTGGTTCCAAGGTGTCTTAAGTCCAGCCAAGACCTCCAGCTTAGGAGGCGCTACAG
>NW_006437736.1:10668727-10687275 GCF_000325575.1 Pteropus alecto | reverse complement strand
CATGTATATCCTGGGTTTGCTGCTCTTCCTTAGGAGAGGGCCAGGTGAATGAAATACATTCTGGGCCTTCTCTCAATCTGGCTTTATCTTCAGTGGATGAGTTTTTAAAAATTTGCCATCTGAATGCTATCCTTCTCTTCCAGTCTTGTTGATAAAGGATTTCCCTTGTATTCATTGGGAAAGTGGAAAGGAAGGAATTAGATGACTATTTAATGCCATTTGGCCTGAAAAAATATTTGTAATTATTTAAGCTTAACTCTTTAACTTATGTAATGCTCACCATAATCCTCATATACATGACTGCTTGATTGCGGAGTTCCTGTTTTTAATTCATCTTTGTTCATGGAAATGTACTTTCATTTATATTTTTAGAGTTTTACATTCTGAGAATGTCTTTCTCTTTGCTTCATACACGAATAACAAGTTGATGAAGTAGAAAATATTTAGATAGCAACCTTTTTCCTTCAAACCCTATAGCTGTTTATCTGTTTTCGTCTGGCCATCATTATAAAGAGGAGAAGTCTGCAGCCAGCCTGATTATTTTCCTTTGTGGATCACACTTTTTTTCTCTCTCTGGAATCTACTATGATTTTTTTTCTTTATCCTTGTAATTCAGTTTTTTTTTCTAGCATGTAATCTTTGTTCTTCATTTTGCCTAGAATGTACTAAGTCCATTTGGTTTACATACGCAAGTGATTTTTTTCTAGCTTTAGAAAGCAATTTTCAATTATGTCTGATAGTTCTTCTCTTTTATTTATATGGGTTTTCTTTTTCAGAAACATTTATAATTCTTAGATGGAATCTCTATGTCAATTGTGATTTTTAAAAAATGTCTGAAGGCTGCTTTTGTGTTGTTTCTTAAGGTTTTAATATTCACTTTATTAAAAGTAGTTTTTCAGAAATTCAGTTTTTCTCAAACCTTTAAGTTTACCTTACACACTTTTGATTTATGAATCCAGTAAATTTTAACAATTGTTTTCAGAGGAACCTTTGAATAATGTTTGTTCAATTTTAGTTAAACACATTTAATGCCCAAGCAGGTCCCTTTACAACTTAGTTAATAAAATCCCCTAAGTATTTAAAATCCATTTATACATTTAATACATTCAGTTTTCTTTTTAAGCTTTCAGATGCCTGACCTACTAACCAGATCTTAACAACTCCAATAAATCTAATAAATTTACTTTAAATTATGAATCACATATTCTCCTACCCATTTCAATACTTTTAAACTTGATTAAATTCTCTAAATCTTTCCACTAAAAGGTAAAGATTGAAAATCCATTTCTCAGTTACACCTTTTAAAATGGAATCACAAGGCTAATGTGTCATATTCAGTGATCAGCCATACGCTTTTAAACATTAAATCTCTTTACATACTACATATGGAAATATTGCCCCGTAATTAGAAACCTATTCCTGTACTTACCACAAAAGTATTAATTCTGTAGGTTTGATTTACTTTATCATCTCTATATTTAATACAAACTTCCTGGAAGGAAAAGATACTATCCCTCTAGATTTTATTATGTAAAATAAATTGAGGTTTCCATTCCATACAAGTTGGAATTACCTTCAGGGAGAATTGGGTGCAGTGTTCCATCAGTTGGCTGAGAATACGTTTTGGCTAGAGATTTTTGACCAAAATGCATACAGTCTAGGGTGATAGCATAGTATTGTTGTTATGACAACTGGAGGCTCCTAATAACTCCTTTTAGATAAGGTTTCTTCCTTCTGGTTTAAATTATGTAGTTCTTACTTTTGACTTAAGTAAGTGGGATCCGGTACCCCTTCCCTATTGCAACTAACTACAAAACTGCTAGTTCGAAGTTTGCATTTCTTTAGCTTTTTAAAGTTATTTTTTATTTATTTTATTTATTTATTTTATATTTTATTTATTTTTTTGGGCGAGGCAATCCTCAGTTGACTTCACATATTGCAAGGAATTTGTCAGCTTACAATCACTTATTTTTTATGTTTTACACTTACAGCACCTGGTCTTCCTAGGTGGTCTCCTATCCAAGTACTAACCAGGCCCGACCCTGCTTAGCTTCCGAGATCAGATGGGATTGGGCTTGTTCAGGGTGGCATGTCTGTAGACTTAAATTTATTTTAATGTATTTATCTTTATCTCTAGGGCCATGTATATATTTCTTTCCTATGATTTGAATAATGGCAATAATGCAACAACTGATTTATTGAGCATTTGCTATGTGCCAGATTAAGTGCTTTGCACAATATAACTTTTATTCCTCACTGCAGTCCCATGAGGAAAGAACTATGAATTTAATTATTATTATAATTTTTTAGGCAAAAAGAAAGAAAGTAACTTGAACAAGGTCACATAGTGACAGATCCAAGATTTGAACCCCGGCAATATCTTTGTGCTTCCTCACTAGGAAATACTATTTATTTTTATATTGTAGCTAAGACAAATGACACTTTAAGTCTAAACTATTTAGAGAGAAGTGACCTTTCCTAGGTTCAATATTCCAGCTAAGGTTGTAGTTAACTTCCTTCCCACTGTCTTTGCTGCCTAATTGAATTCTTGATTCATTGACAGGATCTTCATGCACTTGAAGAGCCACCAGTCATGCAATTGCATTGATGTTCTGGCAGTGTTTGCCTGCATCTGTTATCACAACCACTGCTAATCATATGCTGTTATATGTCCTGCCTTCTTACCTGGCATTCGTAGAGATTGCAGTACACATGTTCTTCCCATCCCTATCGCTCTTTTGATTTTCTGCAGTGTAAATTCCACTCTACCATCGTCCATATCAGTTTTAATTATGTTATTATAATTTTAGTTTTCTTAAGTCTTCCTTGTTCCACCTTGTTCTTTTACACTCAGTTTATTGTTTTCAAAACTCATTCTATTGTCTTGTATTCTTGATCTTTTTTTTTTTTTTTTCCTACTGGATTCCTCGTTGGCTATCATTGAGGGCATAGCCCCTTGGACAGTACCCATTTTTAGGAGTGTGCTCTTCCGCGATCTTTTTCCTCTTTTTTTAATGTGACCTTTTTTTCAAGCATCCTTGCGGAAGGGAAGAGGTCTTCTCACAGTGCGCAGCAAGAGAAGAGGAAGTAACACATCACTCACTATCTAGCTCTTGCCTTACTATTTTGTGGGGGTTTTAGTCTGCATAAATGAAGAAAAGTCAGTTATAGGAGGTGGGAGGAGAGTGAGGAGAGGGAATAAACAGGCTCTGGCTCCTCAGGCTTGTGGTCCTTCAGGTCAGAGTCTCTGAAGCCCTTCAAGCATAAATTATAATCCATGTTTGTGAGCCATACATTAAGTTGAAATACTTCGCAGAGTCTAGTAATAGTTACCTATAACTCTTATTTTCTGATGGTGTTGTGGGTTTTATATTTTTCTATGAATTTGTAAGTATTTTAGCTAGGAATCAGGAAAGGCCATTTCAAGAGTTGCTAGCCAGATGTCATTTAAATCAGAAGTATTTAGCTATAATTCTTGAAGTCCTTGATAGAACAGGTTTGATATCCCAAACGACTTATTTCTGGATTTTAGTGTAGACTTGGATTTATCTCATTTTTTTCTTTTTATCTGAAAGATAATCTTTAAAATCTTATATTTCTAAGTAACCAGAACTGTATTTTATTTTCTTATTCTCAAGAACCCAAGCAATGTACGTGACTTAAAAAGATAAATATAAAACCTTTATTTAGCTCATGTACTTTTGTAGTAGAAATAAAAATAAAGAAGGCAACATTTTGTTCTGTAAATGTAACAAATAACAACAGGACAGTGGGCCAGGATGAGAGGATAAGAAGGGGAGGATTCTCAAAGACAAATCTTTACTATTCCACCAGAAAACACCATTGGCTCTCTGTGGTGGAGTAGAGTTTAAATCCTTTGCCTGGCATTCAAAGCTACCTACAATCTGGATCTCATCTGCTTTTGCAACTCTTTCTCTTACCACCTCCCAATTGAGCCTTGCACTAAAGATAAAGCAGCCTAATGGGCTGAACTTTGCAGCAAATCTGTGCTCTTCTGCCCCTATATCTTTCTTCACAATATCTCCTACCAGAGTCTGCTCATCTTCCAAGGCCCAGCTCTTGAAATACTCCCACATTTATGGTCAGACACTGCCTTGTATTTGCAACTACCTGGGTTCCTGTCTTATCTTTCAGCTCGATTGTACTTTCCAGTCTGACAAGCACCCCACATTGCGTTCATGTTTGTCCAGCAAACTGAGTTGCACAGAGTAGGACCATAATGAATGGGTCATTTGATTGAAACCAGAGTTACAGCAGAAGGAAAATGAAAGGATAAATAAATACATAAATAGGTAGTAAAAAGAGACAGGGCAGACACAGAAAATAGATATGACAGATAGAAGAGAAAAAAAGAAAAGGCAGGTCAACAGGGAGGAGTAAGATAGACAGACATCACTTTATATATATTTTCATTGACACGTTTGTTAGCATGCCAGCACCTTTAGCATCAGAGAAAAAGTCTGTCTACTTTTATTTACAAATTGCAAAGCTTATGTTGGAAGTAAACATTTATTTTCCCAGAGAAAGCTACAGCTTTCGTATTGTGTCAGAAAATGTGTTCGATTTTTTCAAAAGTGTTTTGGAAACTTTAGGGTGTCTATCAATTTTCCAGTTATTCCTGTGAGTCTCTTGGACATTCGCATTCTACCATTTTTGCCTAATCTTTGTTATTTGAGATATTAAGGCTGGGTCCTTTCACAAAGTCAGAAAGATTTTATTTGAGATCAGCATTGATTTCATTGTGTGTACATTAAAAAAAAAAATCCAAGCTATCATTTTCTCAAATCCAATCGTTTTTGTTTTTATTTTGTTTCATGGTGGGGATCATATAAAGAAGAAAACAGTTTCAGAGTACACGCACTCATTGGGAAGAAATGAGTTGCTCCCTGTTCACAGTTCTGAAGCAGTTCTTATTAAGCCTCCTGAGTCTTAATTCTGAGCTAAGTCATCTCAAATGCCCACTGCAGCCAGCTTAGGCCGTGGATTGTCATGTTACTGCTAGTTCAGTACCACCTCATAACAATTTCTCTCCTGCCAAATGAAACGAAGACTAACTGTGATTTCTAGGCTACTTCCCACTTTAGCTTACTCCAAGGTTCTAGTCAGTCAGAGATTTAAACATCCTGAAGCCTTTGTAATGCATGCCCTTGCTGAAATGGGGTAGAACTGACTTTATGGCTATTTGAATTTACGTCATTTCTTTGTGGGAATGAGTTTCCAATTTCTTTGTCTGAGTCTACTGCATGGTGACAAATCTTAAGGTGGTGATTCTGCAGTCTGGCTGGCAGCCATGTTTCCCTCCTCACTACCGTTGGAAGACATTTCTAGTGGAGAGGGAGGTCCAGGGGAAGACACTGAGAAGGGTGTATGGTAGGAAAAGCTGCCAGTATTAAGGTCAGTTCAGGATGAAAGTATGCAGAAACCCCCTGCATTATTGAAAATTTTGTCATTAGAAGCCAAGATTTAGAAGGTGAGACTATAGCAATGGAGGTGGTGGGGTGTAGGGATGAAAGTTATTTCAGGTAGAGGCCTTAGCATATGCAAAGATCCAGAGCCAAGTGAGAACTATGCTCTAAGAAGTGAGAGTGTAGGTAGAACATGGTGTGAGATTGGGGGAAGTGGAAAGAGATAAGTCAAGAGAGAGAAACCAAGGGTCTTGTACACCAAGAGAAGAAACCAGGACTTTGAGCTTCAGAGAATAAGAAGAGCTAATACCATGAAATGAAAGAAAAGATAACACGTGCCTGAGGATTCAGTTTGGTAACCATAGCCTGCCTTAAGTCAGGGCTGCTACTAGTCCAAACAGAGCCTCTGTATGAGTTAGAATTAGGCTCTGGTGGATGATGTCTTCATTATTTGTTGCTGTAGAACCAACTACTCCAAAGCAGAGTAGCATAAAACAACCATTTTATTATGCCCAGGGATGTTGTGAGTCAGGAATTTGGATGGGGTCCAGCAGTGTGGCTTGCCTCTGCTTCTCAATGTCTGGGGCGTCAGTGGAGAAACTAGAAGGCTGGAGGTGACACAGCAGCTGAGTATCATCTGGAGATGTTTTCATATATGTGTTTCCTGGTTGATAGCTGTCAGCCAAGACCTTAGCTCAGACTGTGAGACAGAACACCTGTGCGTGTCATCTCCGTGTTACCTGGGCTTCCTCGTGGCATGCCAGCTATGTTACAAGAGTGGATGTCCCAAAAGGCAAGAAGAGGAAGCTGCCACTTTGTCACTTCCAGTATTCTATTGACTGAGCAGTAAAAAGCTTAGAATCAAAAGGGATCAAAGTGGAACCATAGATCCCACTTCTTGATAGGAGGAGTATCAAAGAACTTGGAAGCCATTTGTTCTTTTTGTTCTTAGATTCTGCATATAAGTGAAATCACATGGTATTTATCTTTCTCTGTATGACTTATTTTAGTCATCATAATAACCTCTAGGTCTGTCCATATCGTTGCAAATGGTAGCATTTCCTTTATTTTTAATGGCTGAGTAATATTCCATTGCATATATGAACCATAACTTTTTAATCCAATTATCTGTCGATGGACATTTAGGCTGCTTCCATATCTTGGCTATTGTGAATAGAGTTGCAGTGAACATAGGGGTGCATAGATCTTTATGAATTATTATTTTGGTTTTCTTTGGATAAATACCCAGAAGTGCAATCGCTGGTCAAAAAAGGTATATCCATTTTTAACATTTTTAGAAACCTCCAGATTGTTTTCTGTAATGGCTGCACCAATTTGCAATCTTACCAACAGGGTATGAGGGTTCCCTTTTCTCCACATCCTCACCAACACTTGTTATTCATTGATTTATTGATGATAGACATTCTAATAGGTGTGAGGTGATATCTTATTGTGGTTTAAATTTGCATTTCTCTGATGATTAGTGACCTTGAGCATCTTTTCATATGTGTATTTCCTCTATTTTAAAAGTACTAACCTATTTTTCTCTTAAAAACTTCCAAGTTTAAATATTTATCAAGTCAGAGAAGTTTCTAAAGTTTTAAAAAATTTGAATCACATTCTAATATGTTTGAACCTTTCCCCAGATCTTTCCTGAAGCAATTGCCATTAATAGAATGTGGGCAAGAAAAAAGTTGAAGATAACGTGTACCGATGAGAAATGGCTACTGAGATAAAATTAATTGAACTATGGGCTAAGATAGCATATTTATGACCCCACTGAGGAGGGGGTGCGAAGGTAATGAAGAGAATTTGGGACAGAACACCATCTTGTGCCAGCTACTATCTGACCCCGTTAGCCAAGGACTGCTTTGAATGTTACACAGATTAAAGAGGAAGTCAGAGGCAGAAGGGCTGGGGGCCTCATTTGAGGAAGAAAGGACATTCATATATATGGCATATTTATATAGCTTACACTGAGAGATTGATTAGTAATATTGTATTCTATATGTTCTGATTTATTTTCTGATAGTAAGTCATCCAAGGTCGGAAATTGAGTCACATACTTATTTTGTATATTTTAGTATCCAGCCAATGCCAGGCCTATAACAAGGCCATTAAAATGAAGTAAAATTCAACAGTACTTCTTAACCAATGGCCTTTACAGCCAAAGTTTTTTTCCTTTATTCTTTTGTGAATCCACGTCTCTTCTTTCCTTTCTGGATTAGGAGATCTTGATCACATTAAGAGAAGAAAAAATGTCTTTAGGAGTCATTAGTAGAAAAACTGGCTTTAGATTGTCTGAGAATCATCTGAATATTCAAATTCTAAGAGTGGAAGTGTTTTTGGTCATTGGAAGATTGTAAATAAATACATTCTGTTTATTACATATTAAAAGTTGGGGATTCTTTAAAGTGAATGGAAAATTTGTGCAGCTATTTCATGTTCTTAAATGCTGCCTTTTGGAAAATCCCAGGTAAAATCAGAAAGACCTAAATGGGTCCACTGGGATTCAAACCAAAGGTTCTACTTTAGTGGGCCCTCTGGTCAAATTTCAGTTTCCTCTGAATGTTTAGTTACTTCAGAACACCAGGAAAATTCCTGGGCTGCTATTCCCTCTAGGAGCAGAAGGAAGAAGAGACGTGATCAGGGCTTGAGGAGATGGCAGCTGAGGAAGGAGAAATTTTTTGTTGTCTTGTTTTTGGCTGTCTGCCTACGGGTTGTAAAAGGGACCATGAAATACTCTTATTTAAACTGCCCTGCAATGTGAATTTCAAGATCTGGCCTCTTTTCCTTTAATCCATTTATTTACAAGACTATAACATTGTTAGTTTATTTGTCTACTTGATGACGATTCTAATGGATTCATTTTTACCCTTGCATACTTTTTTTTTTTAACTCACTTAAGAAATGTGAAAAAGACTACTGATTTTTTAAAGCTCTGCTCTTCTTCATTTGGATATACTGTTTTTGACTTGGGTTGAAAGCACCTTTTGAGGAATGTGATATTAGTATAATACTATATCTCATCTGCTCAAGGCACTATTATTTTATGTGCCATTAAGAAAGGAAAAAACGATGTCAGTTAATTGTAAGGTACCAGATGCCATCAATTGTGAGATGCATTCTGATTTCAGAGATATTAAAAAGCAAAAAAAAAGAATATTGTAGAATCAGTGAAATGAGGTGTACATCCTTGATTTTTTATCACTGAATACACATGTATAATTTTACATAAATACAATATTCCTTCTTTAATCCCACTATTGCCATATCTATCTACCTATCCATCTACCTCATGTAATTAATTTTACGTATATATCATAATTAAATTGTATAATGTAATATAGAAAAACTATATCATGTGTAATCCATATTTATCTCCATGATTGTATAATCAAACATAAACCTATACACACACATACAGAAATTTTAGGTTTTATAATAACATACTTATTATAAGCATTTTTTTTCTACTTTTAGATTTTGTCACTGAAAATAGCTAATGGAAACTACTTTTATCCTAACTGGCAGAGTTGCAATTCATTTTTGAAGGCTATGTGATATGCCATGATGAATCCAATTGATAAGCATTCATTTTGTTTCCATTCTGTTGTCGCTATTGTTAACTTTTACAAACAGTGATACAATAAGTATTCTGTATCATGTTCTTATGTCTTTGAGTTTTATTTCTTTGACTAGATTCCCAGGAGGTAGAAATTTTGGATAAAAGATATGTGTATTTTTAATGAATATAGACAGATTGTTTACCAAAATGGCTTTTACAATTCACATTTCCTTCTAAACACATTTATATTCTTATGTACGTTTGTCCACTTTAAGAAATGTAAAATGGACATATTTTTAAAAAGCTCAACACCAATAATAATGATTATTATTCTTTCATACTTTGCCATCTGATGAACATAAAGATGTTTCATTTGCTTTCAAGTACATTTTTTGTATCACTAGTGAAATTGAACATTTTCTGGCCATTTATATCAACTCTTCTATGAGTTTTCTCTTGTTCTTTTCCTCTGGGGAGAAACTGTTTGCCTTCCTGCCAATTTGTAGGAGTTTTTGTGTACACATCACATATTAACTGTTTTCCTCTATTTTGCAATATTTTTTTTCCAGATATTTTCCTTGTCTGTTATATTTGTTTAAGGTAACTTTTGCCATCAAAAGCATCTAGTTTTTACTTAGCCAAATGTGTCTGTTTTATCTCTTACAGTATGTGACTTTCCACTTTGGGCAAGGAAGGTCTCTCTGCCCCTTAGTATTACACATAGTCTCCTAGATATTCTTGAAATATTTTCATTTAATGGTTTTATGTTTATATCTTTAGTACATCTAAAATATGTTTTGCCATATAGTGTAAAATCAATGGTCCCAACAACTTTTTTCCAGATAGATAACCAGTGATCCATTTTTTACCCAGTGAAATGAAATGTTACTCTTCTCTATATTAAATCCTCATATGCTAGCATCTGATTCTTGATTTTCTATTATGTTCCAGTGACTTAATTTTCTATTACTAAATTAATACCATATTCTCTTTATTGTATGTTTTGATATCTGGTAAACAAAGTCTTCTTTTATTATCTTTTTAAATCCTTTTAAAAAATCCTTTTCTTGCCCATTTTGGGTATTTATCCTTTCATATAAAATGTATGATCATTATAGCTAAAATTTTTAAATGTCATATTGGAACTCTAGTTTAAATTGCATTAAAATTACATATAAGTATAGATAGATATTTATATAAACATTTTTTGTGGTATTAAGTCTTCCTATCTGATAATATGGACCAATTTTAAGTGATATCATACTGTTTTCTTTTTCTACTCTCTTAGCACAATTTAGAATTATAATAACGCGAGATTTAACTAGTGACATTTCCTTGATTTTCTATGCCCTAGAATAGTTTAAATAACACTGGAATTATCTGTTCACCAGAGCATTTGTAATTGTGCTAGTATTTTGGTGATGGTGAGATGCTCAGTGATGATAAGATGCTAATGTTATTTTGTACCCAGGAGCTAGGAATGAGTTTGTGTCAAGCAATGTAGAAGACAGTCCTGTACAACAAATTATTATCCCATTGAAAATGCCAGTAGTGCCCCAGTTGAAAAGCACTGGGTTTGAAAAACTCAACTGAGAACCAGATTTCAATGCTTCTTTTTTAAAAAATTTTTTAACCTTTCAAACCTCTGTGCTAATGATTCTCTTTCCTTTAGGTTTAAAAGTATATTCCCATAGATTTTGGTATGAAATATTCTTCTGTTCATTGTTTTCAAAATAGGTTGTGATTTCTCTTTTGATTTCCCCTTTGGTCCAAGAAATTTCTAAAAGTATGTCTTAATTTTTTCTTAGTTATAGTTTTTGTGGAAGAAACTTTTTATAATTAATTTCTAATTACATTATTTTATAATTGGACTATGTAGCATGTATTTTTTTTAATATGTTAGATATTTTCTTTGTGATTAAGTTAATGATTTTAAAGATGATTTATGGATCTTCTCTCTCTGTCTCTGTCTCTGTCTCTGTCTTTGTCTCTCTGTCTCTCTTTTTCTTTCTCTGTCTCTCTCTTTCTCCCCCTACCTACACACATTCTATATCTGAGAATTAAGAAATTTAATATAGATTATATTAGTTTGCTAGGGCTGCATAGTAAAATACCACATATTGCATGGCTTAAACAACAAAATTTATTTTTTCACAGTTCTGGAGGCTAGAAGTCCAAGATCAAGGTTTCAGCAGGTTTGATTTTTTTCTGAGACCTTTCTTCTTTGGCTTCTGGATGGCCACCTTCTTGCTGTGTCCAAATTTCCTCTTCTAATAGGATATCAGTCAAATAGGATTAGGACCCACCCATATGACCTCTTTTCACCTTAATTACTTTTTAAAGGCCCAGTCTCCTTATATAGTCACATGAATTTTGGGGGAGGTAGAAAACTAAGCCCCTAAACATGTATTTATTAACTAAAGTTTTTAAATAGCACTATTCAATTTCTCTCTGATCTTATTTTTTTGTGAACTAGAGTTGTGTAACGCTCAAAAAGATACATTGATATTTCAAACTAAAATTATATTTTCATCAAGGTCTCACATTTGTAATAATTTTTATTTTTTATATTTAGCTGTTTATGTAATTATATAGAATTATAATTATAATATCTTCTTAACCTATGCCTTCTATTGAAACCTAATGATCCTCTATTTCCTGTTTAGGGCTTTTAACATTAAATTCCACCTTGTCTAATATTATCTTTGCCTATACATTTGTTTTCAACATTTTTAAATCTCTTTTAAATTGTTTTAATTGTTTCTTTTAAACTGCAAAAGTAAGGTTTTCTTCTTTATTCCAATTAGACAGTCTCCCGCAATGGAAGAATTCAGTTGGTTTGTTTTGAGTACAATGACTTGATTTTATTATTCTCTTCTTGCTTCAAGACTTGTGTTGTTGTTCTGCTTTTCCCTTATCCAAATTTTAATTCGTTTGTTCATTCTCTTATTCATTTGGAAGATTTACTTTGCTGCTTCAATTTACTAACGGTTACGTTTCCTTTTTCTACACTCATAATTTTACATATATTTCTCTAATATTGCTTAAAAATGAAAAGCTATTATTTTCTTACTAAGAGGCACTGTTCCCTTCCATTTATTGCACCCCAGTAGAGTGAACTTTTGAACACAGCCACTTATTTTCTTCCTCCCTCAATGCCACCTTTCCCTTGTCAAGATTCTTACTGTCCTTTCCTCTCTGTAGTCTGTAGACATTGTGTCGTCATCCTCGAGGTCTAAGTGTTGCCGATGACAAGTCTGATACCTGTCTGATTTTTTTCTTTTGTGATAGCTTGAAGTTCATTAAATTTTCTCTTTATGCTTAGAATTTATGAATTTTTTTAGGAAAGTCTTAAGCCTGTGTCTTATTAATCTATTCTTAAACCTTGTCCTTTCATTCTGTACACTCAAATCTTTCTTCGGTTCAGAGAAAATTTTCTCTGTTATTTGTTTAAATATTGTATCTCTGTCATCCTTTCCTGTCTTCTTCTGGGAAAAAAAAAAAAAAACACTATGTTCTTGGATTTTTCCTTCAAAGCATTTTCTTTTCTTTTTTTTTTTTTTTAAAGTTTCTAACTTTTTATATTTTTTGTTTCTAACTTTATATTTTCATTTCTTCACATTTCTATTTCTTTATATTATTTTTTCTGTCTATGCTTTGGCTTTGTGTTTTGAGATGTTTCTTGCACTTGATTTTCAAAGTCACTAATTTGTATCTTAATAATAACCACTCTATTTTCAAATTCACTTCTTTAATTGTTTATATGCAAAATCATGGTCTCTTTTTTTTATTTTCCTCCACAAAATTATTTTTGTTCTTTACTTAATTATGATTGTTTTTATTGTATATTTTTATTAAAAAATATATTTTACATCATTGTCATTTATTTTTTCCAGCAATTCTATTTTCATAGACATGCATTCTGTTTGCTCTGAATGAGTTTCCTCTCTCTGGCTTTATTATAATTTTAAAAGATATATTTTTTTCATTCATTAATTTATTTACTCTTTTGATATCCTCACAGGGACTCAGTTCTGGTTGCTGGAGATCTTAGCACAATTTAGTGGCAGCAATTCAGGCAATGAGTGGTAGAAGGCACTGTGGTCTCTACATTCTAGGTGTTCTGGGTAGCTCCAGCCTCCCACAGAGGCAACAGGGAGAAACTTTTTGTCCCAGTTTTTATTAGACTCTGCAGGGCTAGGGACACGGAGGACCAGGCCCACCTGCTTAGTTACTTCTTATTTGCTTATCTACTACTTCTTGTCTAAGGATCTCAGGTGTGCTCGGGGAGCTTAGAACCCACTGAGTTCTGCGGGTCAAACTCTTTCCAGCATCTTGGAACTTGTGAAACTAGTGCTAGGACTCTCTGACATTAGTTGCCTATAGTCTCTTGCTCATTTAGCTCCTATGTGAAAAACGCGAATCATTTCTCCCTTTGGGGACTCACTCTAAAAGGAAGGCCTTATTTCCACCCAGCAGTTGTGGGATCCGAGAGCAGCATTGGGAGTATATCTGTAGCAAACTTTAGCAAGGTAGCCATATTTTCAGAATCTCCAGAGGCCTTGTTTAAAATGGTTACATTATAAATTAGCAAAATCTTAGCAAAATTCAGAGCGTTTCCTAGCCTTTTAAATCAGGAGAAGTAATCAATCTAGGCTGATTCTTTGCCTTAATGCACATCGGCAATGAGAGCTTAAATGGCAAATGATGTTTTTTTCTTTCACATGTGTGAGATGGAGGAACATTTATTGTAAAAGTTAAGCAGAGTGACAGCTTGCTTTGGCTGATGTGTAAGAGTTCTTGACTGGGCTGCTTTCCTTTCTTCCATAATAAGTAGTTAATAGAAATTCACTGACCTGCAGTGCAGACTTAATTTATTGCGTATATCAAGTTGATTTAACAGGAATGGAATGTGGTGGAACAATAGCTTCCCCCTCTCCCCACCTCTTGGTGATCCTCCGACATTTCATCTGGAAAGAAAATCAGATTTAACACCATGTAGAACCTTTGTGATTTTAAATAATTGGCCCGTGTTTGAAAAAAAAAGTATTTAATCAATGGCAATCATCTGTTTATTTGAAAAACCATTGGGTTGGGGAGGTGGTATTTGTCTTTAAAATTTTCACTTGTAGGAAAGGCCGAAATGGCTGAGTACACTATGTACTTTGCACTGTACAAAAGAAGAACTGAAAATCCTGAATTGCTGCTTTCTTTCATGGCATGTTCTCTATTTAGAAAATCCTTAATTAATTTTGTGTGAAAGCAGACGGTCAAAGGATTTAAAGAAGCAGAACAACATCTTGAATTCCCTTCTGCTTGCAAAGTGGAGAAAGTGAAAATGGTAAACTGATTAAAAGAAGTCATCTTGAAGTCTACCATGATAATGAGATGTAAATAACAACAGCAACAAATCTGAATCATTTAAGAAAGTTTTTCCATTTAAAATGCATTCCCCCCACCCTGCCCCCAACTTTGTTCTCCTGAGGCTTCAGCTATTTAAAAGCATGATATTGGAACTAACCCAGAATCACTTTTAATTAGCACAGAAATGCTAATTATACTTTTTCTGTGTGATGTTTAATGCGAGTTGTCAGGGCATTGCGTTTTTCACATCACTCGCAGTGAGGTACGCACGATCACCAGACCCATTTAAAAATTATAAAGGCCATTCCATCCAGGCTGAATATTATTTTTTAGACTATAGGGATCTGCTAGAAGATGCTTGAAAATAATGGCATCAAAGTGAAAAAGTGACCTTTTTATTCACTCTAGACACAAGCATATTTCATTTTATTCAATATTTGTGGTCGGTGCAAGTCAAATTTTCCCATCGAATCATTTAAAATACCACATAAAGCTTGATTTTGAAGGAAAGCTGCTTTTCATGAAATAGTCTCTTTTGAAAAGCAAATAGCTGCCCTCTCTTCATTTTACAGGTTTGGGGCTTTGCATTTAGATTTTCTTAAAGGAAGGTCTATCTGTGTTCTTGATGTGATTTTTTAAAAAAGATAATAGCTTCAAGAATGCAGTGGATACTATTTTTTAATAAAGTCTGTTGTATAAATTTAATTCAGCACAAACTTAATTAACTTTATTTTTGTTACTTAAGACAATTAGACCTAATCCTTCCCTTTGCTCAATCACATAACTGTCCCTTCCAAACCTCAAAAACAAAACAAACACATCCCACTAGAAAAATCTAACATAAAATCTTACATTTTACCGACATTTATCAGAATCAGAGTGAAAGTCTAAATGGCTTTTAAGGTCTATATTTATCATGATAATTTTGAGATTCTATATAACAAAGGGGATTAATTCTATACTATGTTAATTTTTAAAAAATATTGATGTAATGAGTACTAGAGTCAGAAAACTGGAGGAAAAAAATTCACAAAACTTTGTATTTAGGGGGAACAATTTTTTCCCCTTCAACTAAAGTAAATCCTCTCTAATTTTACCTCACTTAGAAAAAAAATCTGAATTATTTTTTAAAAGCCTGAATTGCAAAATATTTTAAAAGAAGTTGAATTTGATGGCTTTTGGTACACTTGGCCAACTATATAATGATAATAGCAACACCACAGCGATCACTGTAATATTTATTGACTGCCTGCTATGGTCCTGGCACTGCGCTATGTGCTCTACATAATAATACCAAGTAAGAACCACTATTATCTCCATTTTATGACAGAGGACAATATGGCTCTGGATATTACGGAGCTCGCCCAAGGCTTCACAGCTAGCGAGTGACAAGGATGGGCCTGGCTGGTACTAAAGCCTTCTGTTACCCATTGCTCTATATGGTGAAATTTATGTTTTTTGTGATATAGGAGAAAGTCTTAAAGGTGTTTTTTTCTCCCTTTGAAATCATGTTAATATGACCCCATAGTCGTGCTTTTACTGTGCTTAGAAAATCATTTCTTCTTATCTGTGGCAAAAGCAGAACTCTGTTGATTGTGGTTTGAATGCTGACTGCTGTGGACTGAATTGCACCTCGCCCCACCAATTCATATGTTCAAGCTTTAACCCTTGATGTGTTGGTACTTGGAGGTGGGGCTTTTGGGAAGTAATTAGGTTTAGATGAGGTTATTTTGGTAGGGCCCCAATTCTGAGATTCGTGCCCTTATAAGAAGAGGAAGAGACACCTGGGCTCTTTCTCTCTGTCTCCCATGTGAGGACACAACCAGAAGGTGGCTGCCTACAAGCCAGGAAGAGAGCCCACATCAGGGAACCAATTCAGCTGGCACCTTGTTCTCAGACTTCCCAGCCTCCAGAACTGTGAGAAATAAATTTCTGTTATTTAAGCCACATGGTATTTTGTTATGGCAGCCTCAGCTGACTAAGACACTGACAAAGTGCAAATAAATGAATATAATGGACTAGTCGATGCAGAAAGTTAAATGACAAGAATCTAAGTATAACAATGTCAAACACTTATGAGTTTTACTGTTTCCCGGGCACTGATCCGTGTGCCTTAAGTGTGTAATTTACTTGACTGATCCTCACAATAATCCTCTGTGGTAGCTGCTATTATTATCGTCCTTCCCATTTTACAGCTGAAGGTACTGAGGGATAGAGATGTTGAGCAACTTATCTAAGGCACAGCTCTAGGTAGAACCAGAATAGAACCAAGAATCCAAACTCAGACAATCTAGCTCCAGAACTTATGTTTTTCCTTCTTATTCTCCCAGAGGCTTAAAGTCAGTGTTCTTATCTGTAAAATGGGCATAATGACTGCCTCATTTATACGGCAAGGAGAAATAGATGAAGTCATGAATGTGAAACTACTAAAAAAAGAGCAAAACAATAGAAGGTATTTATTAGGATAAATTTATTAGGATAAAATTTAGTGAATTTATTTCTACTCCAACCCTTTCAAAAATAAATTGAGATAAACTGTGTAAAAAGGGCATAAAAATAAGGTCAATAGGAAAACAGATTTAAGCAGAGGAGGAAGACAGAGCCACAAATAATGGTAAGCCTTCTAATACCCGAGATGAAAGGTGAAACACTAGCTACATAGTTTTAGCGATAAAATAGAAAATAGAATGTTTTCTCAGGGGAAAGAAAATTTTTCCTCTACCATTACATGTAAAAAGAAACTTTTTCTCATGTTGGAGCTTCTAAAGTGAACATAATGGTCAGTGTTTCCACAGAGTAAGCAATTTGATTGATTATAATATCATCACTTCTGTTTCTCTCTTCTTGTCATGGTAGAGATATTAAGGAGCCATGGAACCTTCAAATTTGGTCGGCAGGAGGGAAATGTTGTAGAATATAAGGATATAGATAATTTAAGTCTAGATAATCAACCCTTAAATTGTCAAAAATTGACTCTTTTCCAAAGAAGGCCTCCCAAGTGTGCCAGACAGATCTGCCATGGCTGTGACGATACTAACCACCAGGTCATTTCACACTGAGGCCATGTAGGGTATGATGTCGATGCATAATTAGATGATTAGATGCGGTTTCTGCTCTTGGGTCCAAGTTTTAAATTAGACACAGCATATTAGTGCAGAGCATGGATCAGAATATAGATAAGGGAAACAGATATGCATTGTAGAATATATAGAAAATAAAGAAAAATATAAAGAAGTAAACATTAATCAAATTACCATTATTGTTACTTTTTGATAAATATGTCATTCCAGTCTCTTATTCTCATTCTCTTCTATAAATAGATATGTAGATACAGATGTGATATAGCTATTATATAGATATAGATAGATATAGATGTAGATGCATGCATGTGTTCACATACATGTATTTAGAGGTTCAGAGATTCAAACAGGTTATGTACCTTTCCCAAAGTTTTAGAGCTAGTAAGTGGCAAAGATGAAACTCAGATCCATTTTTGTCTGATACTAAAGTTCCATTATATTAATTGCCATTTTACATTCTAAATATGTCAAATTTTGATACATTACTTTATGAAGGTAGAAGCATACATTATTTAGTGCTTTGTACTGTGCTATCCCCTCCCCAATCAAGTTACATCAGGAACAGTGTTTTAGGTTATTAGTGTTTTTCTAAAATATGATTTTTGATATTTTAAATATTCTATTATAGACCATCATTCATTTAATTTTCTTAAATCTTTAGATTTCCAATGTTCACAAGTTGTTATGTGTCATTCATAAAGGAGAAGATGATAAACTCTGCTTAAATGTATCAGCAGAAACTTCATCATCGAAGAGAAGGCACTTGGGCTAGATCTTGAAGTTGCCTGGGGGTTGACTAGTTGAACCTGCAAAAAAAGAACACACCCAGGGGTATCTGAGAGGAGACAAATAAGAAACATGTTAAGGATAATGAATCACCAGAACTAAGCAATTCTTTGGATCAAGGAGTAAAGGCAGGATGATATAGGAAATATCTGATATTTCTGCCTGCACAGTGTTCCGCCTTCTATTTTCAGTTTTAGAAATAGCATCTCGGTTTTTCTCTGGGTAATTACTCCTCCCTCATACTCAGTCCATTTCCCAATTCTGTTCACCCAGGTGTATATGGATGACCCAACAGTTCCATCTCCCTGGCTATAATAATGAGTC